>NC_067166.1:28118138-28465013 GCF_903995435.1 Acomys russatus | reverse complement strand
GTACATACGTTGTGCAACTTCCAAATCACTGAATATTGAATTCACCTCTTTGGCAACTCTGTAGATAGACCATGACAAAAGACTAAAGCTAATGGGGTTACACCCATAAGACTTAGGGTGGCTTTGTACAATACAGGGTGCAAAGGTTGTATTATTTTTCATTTTGGAAATAAATTTTACTTATGCAAATTATAGGTGCTGGAGTATATATTATAGATTGTAGTAGACTCTTAGAACATGGTCTGATGTATTTTTATGTTAATTAATAACACCTGAGCAGTGCTAATGAGCTAAGCATGGCTAAGGTTCCTGGGTGTGGAGAAAGAAAGAGCGAATCTCAGGAGAAGGAGAGTTTGGAGGAGAAGAAAAGAGAAAGAAGGCCACCATGGCTTAGATGGAAGAGAACCACATGGCCAGTGTGGATGAAGGATTTGGCCCAGATGAAGAACATTAGCAAGTATATGGGATTATGGATGAGAGATAGCTTGATAGAAAATTTTAAAAGCAGATGGTAAGGCATTGGGGCAGGTCCCTGCCCCACTATAGGAAGTAGTTTAGAGAAATTATATCTGCCTTCCCCAGATTAACTAAGGCTATTTTAAAATATAACAGATGTCTGTGTCTTGATTGATTGCTAGCATGTTAGAAAATACTGTCATAATAATAATTATAGGCCTCATAATAAACATTATTAGGCCCTACTGGTAAATTAACAAAAATAGGCTGTAACTAAAGCAGGTTGAAGCAAGTAATTTGCTCGTGATATTTGGTGGATACTTCTCCAATTTCTCTGTTGTGTCTTGCGCATGCTGAGTGACAAACTTTCTACAAATACAGACTTTTCAAAAATATGGTTGTTTAATATTACCACTTTTACTCTATTTTATATTTTCAATTTAATATTGAACAAAACTGGATCTTCATATCATTCTAATAGTACACTGGAAGGTTGGGAGAATAAAATCTATGCCATTTTCTTTATGATGAAAGGATAATATGTAAATAAAAATTTCTGAAACCGTACATATAAGTGACATTATACAGATGTATCATAAGGTATGTGTATTTATATGTATATACACACATATGTACATGGGACATTATACAGTTTGTACAGTTTATATGTGAGTATAAAAACACACAATATACATATAAGTAACATAATACAGACTGAGCAGAAAATTTTTGTGTTTATAAACAACACATATATATTTTTACAAATGAAGCTATATAGGTTGAACAAATTGTATTTAGGAATATATGTGTATACACACACATATATACAGAAGAGTGAAATGATTCAGAATAAGCAGGATATACATATGTGTGTGTGTGTGTGTGTGTGTGTGTGTGTGTGTAGAAACACAGGGGTCATCACACAGATGAATGGGTCACGTACATATACAAATACATAAATGTATACAAGTGATATTATACAGACTGAGTGGGTTCTAATTAAAAGTGTATATGCATACACACATATATAGATACAAGTAACATTACACAGACTATGTGGGTCATATCTAGGTACATTTATGTACACACATGACACTCACAAACACACACACACACACACACACACACACACACACACGTAACAATTAACTACAAAATAGGCCATGAATTTGAAAGAGAGAAATAAGGTTTAGAGGGAAAGAGTAGGGTAAAATGATATAATTAAATTACAATCTGAATAAAAATGAAAGAATAAAGAAGAAATGTTCTTTTAGATACAGATGGATAAAAACTTTTGTTTTCCAATGCTACTTATAGATAATTACCTAAAAAGAATTTTCTGCCTTCCAGTCAGAATCACATTTAAATATATATAATTTACAAATTTTCTTCAATATATCCAATCTGTGGTATCAGAGAACTAAAAATGCGAATGAAAACACTTTATTACTGTTGGTTGCTACTGTATGTGTCATGCAGAAACAGAACATATATGTTGTGTAGGGGGGAGACAGGGGCTTCAGGTTAGAAGGAAAAGCCCATTACATTATACTGATTACTTCAGTAACATTTCCCACAGCTAAAACAGCATCTTCGCCTATTCTAAATGGACCGTGATTTGGATATTAAATTGGCTGAAAATATTCATCATATATGTCCTTTTTTAAGTTGTAATCTGATTTGTCACAGTGTTAATGCGAGGCTCTTCCATAAGAGACCCTTGGTTTCTATCACCATAGAGAAACGTGCCTGCCAGACACAGACCTACTTTAAAAGGAGGTTATTTAATTAGTTGTTTTTATTTCCAGCAAGGCTGGTGATATACTTTGGGGAATCATTTCATTTTCATTCATTACCGAAGCCACGGCTTATATTTCCCTCAGGCAAACAGCTTTATCTGACAAGTTGAATGCTTTAGTGACAAAAATATGTAATGATGGATACGGTATTAAAGAGATGCCAAGTGACATGATGCTTTGAATCACTTTCTGTAACTGTATGATTAATGGTTGTGCATATGTGTATATTTGTACTTTCTACTAGTGAATATTTTGCATGGGAAATATGAGTAAAGTTTTCTTTCTTTCTTTTTTTTTTTTTTTTTTTTTTTCTCTGAGAAGAGACAAATGGATTTAAACCTGTCAGAACCCACAGCATATGTTTCAACCATGGGTCCCGGGGTATTTACATTAGCATCAATTTCACCCATCCATGGATTTTGATCTCAGCTCTGTGTAACTGCGGAAAACTAACACAAGTACCACAATTCACTGAAGGCACACTGGCTGTAATGATGTATAAGTTCTTACTCAGTATTGTTCCTGACCTTCTGAGCAAACCTGTAAGTGAGTGACATCCTTTCTAATACACAGATGATGAATCCCTTACTATAGAGATTTCATGTAATGCTTAGGTTGTGTTGATGTTTTTAAAATAAAGATACTGGGCTCCTATACAAGCCGTTCTGAATGAATTTGTTTGAGATGTGTCTTTGCACATTAATCTAATGTGCAACACAACTGAAAATAGGATTAATCTGGAACTTCCAAAGCTTAAGTAAATTCCCCAAGGTCATACAGTGGTCATGGTGCTGTAGGAATTCAAACCCCAAACTCTCTGGCTTCTCCAGAGAAAGTGGTCATTGAAGGAGGGCTCAAAGCTCTGCTCAGAGTCACATTTTTTGGAACTGCATTCCGTTCTTAGGCAGAGTGGCAGTGAAAGGCAGGTAGCAGGAGAGAATTTGCCAAAATCAGAGAGGCACTTTACATGCTTATAGATTGTCATTAATTATATTATATTATATAGTATATTATATTGTTACTTTTCTTTCCTTTTCTTAAAATATTTTATGATATAATTACGTATTGTGAAAATCTCTAGGGTCAAAATGACTGTCTATCTTGTTTTCTTCTTTGCATTTTTAGTGTAACTGACATGATAAATATATAAAGAATAATATTTGCAAGGATATTTTTGTACAACCCTTCCCATCAGCACAATTTATAATTCACAGAGCTGATCATCTTTGCTATAGCTAGAGAGGAATTAGGAATTGGAGAAATTATCTAGCTAATGATATATTTTCCTTCTAATATAGTGTTTGTAGCCTTGTTCCTCTCTCTATATTTTATGCTGTGTATCTTTCTTTTATATTAAAAGTAGTAACTATGTTTTATGTTGACTTGGATAGAAAATACGATATTACCCATTTTTTTAGGTATGTTACTTTAAAAAACTTTCTAAGAAAAGTACATAACTTCTACTTTGTCCAGGATTTTCCAGAGGTAACAATGATAACTCTTGTTGTATTTCAGGTTACTCATGA
Source organism: Acomys russatus (assembly GCF_903995435.1). Classification (NCBI taxonomy): domain Eukaryota; kingdom Metazoa; phylum Chordata; class Mammalia; order Rodentia; family Muridae; genus Acomys; species Acomys russatus. Next base: position 28,461,232 of record NC_067166.1, on the reverse strand, counting down.
TATGATGCTGTCCTGATGGTACTCTTGGCCTCCTGTCATGTTATAGTAACATGTCACAGTAGCTAGCTGTCATTCGTAAAATGCAGGCTTCTAGATAATTCTGTAATTCCACAGTGAAACAGACATAGATTTCTTTTTCTTTAAAGGCATTTAAAGCCTGCAATTCCAGAGGCTGAGGTCAGAAGATGTGGAGTTGAAACTTAGTCTAGACAGCAATAAAAAATGACTCTCAAAAAAAATAGCTCTCAAATGCAAAGCAAACAAAATTAGAAATAGGACAAAATACAGTGCTTTATAACTGTAACATTCTAATCATTTTTTACATCTTGATAATATATGTAATATGCCTTTATAGGCCTATAAATATATTTTATATACTCATTTGTTAGACTAATCTATATAACAACACTGTATTCTGCCTCAATGTACAAAAATAGCATTTTATGCCATATGAATATATTGTTAAATATGTCTAATGCTCAGTTTTATTTGAGCAACTGAAGATTTAAATCTGTATTTAAAACCAAAAATGTGTGCCTGTAAACTGACATATAGACATTACTGTTACAAGTTCTAGCGATTTCTCCTTCAAATAACGTGTCTAACAAAGGGTTTAGCTTGGACACCACAGCACAGCACAGTCTGTTTTAGTTTTACAAATAATGAACTTGAAAAGAGGTAGAAGCCAGAACTTCTGTTTCGCCAGACTATTCTCTATCCATCACTGAATGAGAGAAGCCAGTCTCAGCTCTAAAAACTCATAATAAAACTGTTACTCTATTAAATTCACCTAGAATGTTCCTTACTTAGTAAGGCCTTTTGTGGTTTAGTAGCTTTGTATTTAATATGCTCAAAATTCTTCATGGAATTATCCCCTCCAGGACCTCGGAAGCCATTGTGAGTTCGATATGTAAAACCTCATTGGTAGTGTCTTCTGTGGGGATGCTGAATTTGTAGATAGATAGTGTACAACATTCATCTCCTGTCTTAACTGCATGCTGGGAAACCTGGATGATATACATGCATGTGTGTATGTAAATATGCATGTGTATTTGTCTGTATGTATACTTAGAAACAAAAGAGAGAGAAAACACACAATTGAGACTCTGATGTACAGGGCTGACAGATGAAAGAAGCTTGCGGTTTCGGCATGCCTTTGCCTCCTCTGCAGAAGGCCTTGCCCAGAAGCTCCCGTGGTGCAGACCAAACAGCCTCAGATCTTTTTAGTTTCTTGAACCAGTCCCAGCAGTTCTCCAGGCTGTAGAGGTAACATTTTTCTCCTTTAAATCATGCAAACATTCCTTTACATTTTAAGACAGAATACACAGAATAGATGTTTCTAGAATCCAAATGAGCCGATCATTATCTGCACTTTTTCAGACTCTGTTTATATTCAGAATTTGTCCCCTGATTTCCACAATAAGTTGCGAAAGCTCACTGTGCTCTGCGGTGTTATCTGCAACAGCTTGTTTGACCCACTGTGTTTGTTTGGCCTCTAGAATATTGAGACATCATATGTGACCTTAGATAATACGCAGTGCAAAGAAATGTATAAAAATACTGTACAGGATATAGATAGAGCAGGTGATTAGGTTTGGGACTCTAATTTGTCTCACAAATAACAACTATTGCTTGGTCTGCCAAAAATACTGCTTTATAAACCAAGCCTCAGAGGAAATGCTTAGGAAAAACTGGTCTGGATTTACATCTGAGAAAACCATTTAAAAGATGTGAATAAATTAAAAGTGCAGTAATGTGACTTCACCATAGGTTGAACATTTTCTTTAGCTACTCATGATGTGCAGCAACTAAGCCCTCTTTAGGATTTTATTTTGGCCTTATATCAACTGTTGACTCTGTGCTGTGCAGATGTGTATTTTGCAAGTAAGTCATAATAAGTATACATTTTCAGGGCTTTTTTTTTCCTGCAGGATTTTGACTATTCTGACACTTGTTTTATCATGCCATACTGTCACCTTCATAACTGGGGAAAATGCAGTTAAGCACAGAGTGGAAGTTACTGAGACTTTGAATAGCTGCAGACTTGCTTTTAGCACATGAAAAGCCCATGCAGTACTTCTGCTTTAAAAGCATGCATCACAAGCAACCAAAAACACACTCCTCGCTGTCTTTCTGCAGCACTCTTCCCTGTGCTGGGATGGTTATCATTCGATTGTGCAAAGTTTTGTCAGTTGCCACAGTAGAAATGCTGTTCTTTGCATACTAGGGTATGTAAATGGACTCTTCTAGTAAAGTAGCTCCCAGCATGCCTCATTAATAGACGTGCTATGCTGTTCAGCTTCGAGCAATATTAAAGGATAATTTCCTGCTACCCTTTGATTTATTCATAGGCTTAACATTTTCCTGAGTTGCACCAATTAATTGAAACTAATATATATCATAATTGGCTTCAGATAAGGCAGGTGAGAAAAGCATATCCTCACTTTACAGGAAAAGTAGCTAGATGGCTGATAATTGAATCCATAATATTATGCAGCTTTCGTTTAAATTTGACATTTCCTCTACCTCCAAGAGTTTATTCGTGTGTGTTCTCATGCCCCCAAAAGGAAAAAAAAAAAGCCTTTAAAAAATTTTTGTGAGTCACTCAATCTGATGAATCCTTAGGGTGATTATATCTGTATTCAGATTATTCCATTCCAAAAAGAGGTTCTAATTCCAGAAGCTGTGGTTTGTTTTACATCAGCTCTCAAAATTGAGAGATGCAACTTTTAAGACGTTGTCTGAAGTGTTTCAGAAGCATTTATCATAGAGAAGTGTAGCTTCTTCTTTTTATTTTTATTTTTTTGAAAACTTTATGATCTCATGAAAAAAGTACATATACCCAAATAGTTGTTTCCCATAGTATTTAATCAGGACGTATCCTGGTCTTTCCAATATGTGACAATGATGAAGCATAGCCCCTAATACAATTGGAGGCATAGCTCCTAATGCCCCACATGGGAGAACCACAGGATTCAGGATTGTGAAAACAAAATAGCATATATCTGAAACAAGCAATCATCTGATACAAAGACATTAAATGTTTTATGAAACTTTAATGATAATTAAAAAATAACTTATGGCGATTGAGGTTGTGAGTTGCCTGAATGTGGCTCTGCGGATTACACACTGGTGCAAAGAAGTTCTTGGTTGGAGAAAAATATACATTGTCAAATGCTGCATTCACTTTAGAGTGACTATTGAGAACATTTTACATAGGAGACAAGAAAATATCATGGAATTGGTGAATCGTAGGTACAGGAAAGGCTGTATGTACCCTCACATTCCCACCCCATGTCCTGGGAGGGCATTTTCATCTCTTATGCATCGCACAACCAAACTAAAGTGGTCATGCTCTTTTGCTGAGAAGAGTCTGCTCCGAACTTCCTGTCTGCCTTCCATATCTTGCCTACTTTCTGCTGACATTGTTTTCTAAAATCTGAAAAATGATAACTTTGAGAGAAATCAGATCAAAGGCTTGGGGGCTTAGGTGTCAAGTGTCATTAGAAAATACACCTTTGGGGTTCCTCTCAACCCTCTGGCCACAGTGGATGAAAAAAAAAATCTAGATGCCTCTTTATGAATTTAGGGCTAGGTCTGAAGACAAGTAACATAAAACAAATACTAGGAATAAATGAAAGCTCTGGCCCAAGTGGCACAGCAGGAAGCTTCCATTTGAATCAGCATTAATTTCTGCAGAATTGGAGGTCAGCAGTAATTTATTTACCAGTCCTTGTGCTCAGCACAATTACCATGCTATGCTAAGCACAGTGGAGGACTGGCTTGTAGGAGAAGATGAGACGCCCAAAGGAAAAGAGGACCGGAGATGTTTAAAAGAGATTTGTCCATTACAAGGCTTTTTAATTTGAAATCCTTTCATTCTAAAGATGCCTGAACGTTGAGATAGAGCGAATGAAAACACTACATCCCTGTGACACTTCAGCCCCGCGCGTCTCCCTTATTTGAAAGGCTTAATCAGCACACCAAGCAGCGAGATGTGAGACTTCTTGAGGCACTGTTCACTTGTCAGCTGTGAGATCAATAAAACGCAGATGCCACGCTTTGCTGCACTCCAGAGAATGAGTTTGCAGACTGGGGGGGGGGGATGGGGGGGTGGTGATGGGGTGACTTCACTCTAAAGCTATTCTCACGCTGGACAACACTCTGGAGAGGCTGCTTTCATCTTGTCCCCAGCTGGCCCAGTTGCTCCTGTTCAACCTGCCAAGTGACTTCATTCTGTTGCTCCATGCTAATCTAAAGGTTGGCCTGGGGTCGGGAGGCATTTCCAGTCCATTCAGACAACCCTGAGCGCAGTTATTTTAAGTGACTATGTAAATGATGCCCTTAACTGTATAGTCTTTGCCCTTGAATGATCCCATTAGCTTAGGCACACTGTTATAAATGACAAAAACAAGCACAGAACAAGGAGGTCTAAACAGAACCTCACATCCTGCAAATATAGACTACCATTTACACCGCTGTAGTCTACACTTAGCTGCAGAATTCTGCACAGATCACAGAGCCACTGCACCCACTAAAGAGGTCATGATGGAATATTTCAGGAACCCTTTGCAGTGCTGTGTGGCAGCTTAATAAAAAAGAAATTGTCCTACTATCAGTCTCACAGAAGCTCTTCCTCCTCACTGAGGATATAAAGAATATTTAGAGTATGTCTCTGAACCCTCTAGAAAATATAAGTGAACATGACTTTATTTCAAACAAATTGCATAAATAAGACTTTGCAATGACTCCCATAATTTGTAATTTGTATTATTTACTTAACTTTTGCCTTGTTTTTACAAATCAGTTCTTTCTAAACATATTTTTAAAAATTATGCTCAAATTGAAGTTTATTATTAGATACAAAGAGAAATTTAGTCCTTGCTTGCAAAGCTACACTCCCACTTCTTGGTGCAATGGACACACAGACACAGTTAAGATGGATGGTTTGTAGGCACCAGGGACATGCTTGAGTGTCAAAACAGGTTGTCCCCTTCGATGATGTCCTTGAAGCCTGGGTAACGGGAGATTTATGGTCACTTGGGTATGCAGGTGAGACAAAGTAGGCTTTTCATGTTCAGTCCAGAAGCAATTATGAACCTTAATCAATTTCTCAAGAGAAGTCGGGTTTAATAATTTCATACGTTAAGCACATGTGTTCCTATCAATTAAGGACAGTTATTTGCTATTTGTGACCTTTGAGAGTAAAGTGTCTTGTTTTGCTCTTCCCCCGCCCTATCTCAAATCATTACTAATTCTAACAAAGTTTACTTTTGAATATTTTTAACTCTTTATCTTTGCTAACCTTTCCTTAGATACCCGTCTTTTCACTGAGACAATTACTATCACTATTTGGTTATAATTCTGTCATCTGTAATAAATATATCCTTACCTATGCAGTGGGAATGATCTACATTAAATGACAATATGGCTACAATTTGGATATTTCAAAACTCTACCATGGATATAAGCAAGTTCTTCATTGGAATCTTGTAATCTATCTCCACTTCCTCCCTCCTACCCTTAGCACACCCTGCAAATCCATGCTGGTTTCCTGATATCAAATTGCTTCTACTTCCCTCATCATGTCACTCTATCTCCTTTTCTTCACTTCTATGTTAGCTCCTATAAATTTTCCAAGAATTCCTTTATTAAGCCCAAGACTGCACTGTGAGTCCCCCTCCCAGCAACTCTGTTCATTGAGCACAACCATATTATACGCAACATATGACACACGAGAAAAGGAGGTCTATAAAAATAACGTAGTAGTTTGGTTTTCCTTCTCTTTCAGTCACTGTATTTAGAGTCACCTTCCAGAGAGTTGATTTCTGATCATCTAAAATTCATGGGCGATAAGATTCATAACTCTTTTTTTCTCCTCATAGTACTTTCTAACTTGTTGTGTTTTCTTGTCCCTTATTTGTTTATAGTTCATATCTGCACAAAAATATTAATTCTTTGAGTACAAGGTTTTTTATGGTTTGTTCATTCCCCTTATATAGACATTACTGAGAAAAGTACCTAATGTGTAGCAGATTTTCAATGGGTATATGTGCTTCCGAACTCATCAAATTAATGGAGAGCAGATGGGTTTTAGACAGATAAGCATATAATAAAAGTTCAGTTCATCAGTCAAACTTGAATGAGTCTATGATAAATTTGTTAGGTTTCTCTAAAAGGACAGAACTGATAGAATGAATGAATGAATGAATGAATGAATGAATGAATGTGTACCTGAAAGAGTAGCAACACTTGTCTCATATTGAGAGGCCAACAATCCACTAGTTGCTCACATCATAAGGCTGCAATCTTGTGTTGAAAAGATGTAGATTCCTTGAGAATTGCTGACACTTTACGGGCAATGGAAACATGGAATTCTACTTCTATATTAAAGAAGGGATTTATTCCAGAAGGAGTGGCAACCAGTTAAGTCCGCTTGGCGGCAAGAGGGAAGGCCACGTTAGCAGATGGTGAAAAGTCCTCCTTCCATTGTCTTTTGTAACCTGGGCTGCCACCAAAGGTCGTGAACCTCATTTGGATTGGTTCTTTGTGTTAACTAAGGCAACCAGTACAGTTCCTCAGTTGAGGCTCTCTACTTAGGTGATTCTAAACTGTGCAAAGTTGACATGAAACCCAACCAACATACTCATTCACATTTAATAAGCAGTTCTGGAGACACTGGCAGTCTCCAGGTCACATTTTAGAGCCTCGGCGAATGGCAGCTCTCCGGAGTCCCAGGTGGTCACCCTGCACCCCCTCACACTCATTTCTGTATCTCACTGCCATTCGCTTCCACTTACTGTTTCAATCCATCTCATTTTGTGAGCAGCTTCATACTCAGAAGGCCCTTGCAAATAATCATTGTATTCCCTTGGTGTTCATTCCCCTATCCTCTTCTCAGGGAAAGAGATTTCCCCAAATAAAGTCAGAGCAGAATGACCATATTCAATCTTTGAAGAATCACTCTATGTTCCATATCCATTTTTATAGGATTAACTTCTTGTTCTCTTTTTTTCTCAGTTATGAAATCGTATGATACCTTCTTTTTTTTCTTCTTTAAAGTATTACATTGAAAATCACATGCAGCTACTCAGCAGCAGGATGTAATCTTCAAACACATAATTCTCATACAATGAGCTATTTATGAATTAATACTTCATATTTCTTTCTCATTTATATATTGATGACAATGCCTACGCATAATATATTTATTTTAAGCATCTTACTATGAATTGCTTGAGGTCACTTAATCATAGGTCTATAACATTTGCATTTTGAATTGTAACATCTCCCTTTATTATTATACTGTTGTGTTTAATAGGGCAGTGGGGAAGAATACAGCACAGGCTAAAGAAAATTAGATGCCAAACCTTTTATGATGATGACATCCATTTCTTTGTGATCCCCATCATTAGCAAAGGAAGCTGCTATTGTGACAATGTGCCCTTCTGGGATAGATGTAAGATTTGGATTTACTCATCAGCTTCCTGTATACAAAAAAAAAAAAAAAAAAAGTTCAGCACTTATTTATCAAGCACTTGAAGTGTGTAAGGAAATGTGCATCTAAAGATGTAATAGTGAATACTTCTAGTGCTATTCAGAAAGGGTTAAAAGGCCAGAGTCTCTTCAACTGGCGTCCAGTTAAAATGGAATTTTAAAGATTTTATATAGCAATGTTCTCTATTTACAAATGAAAGTCACATCTTAATTTTAGTGACTCTACAACTGATAAATTGAAAGCTACCATAAACACAAGTGAAGAATAACATGAGAATTGAAGAGAAGGCTCAGCAATTAAGAACATAGTCTGTTCTTACAGAAGACCAAGCTTCTATTTCCAGCACCTATGCGATAGATCACAACCATCTGTAACTCCAGTTCCAGGAGATTTGATGTGTCCTCCTGGCTTCTGTAGGCGCCAGACATACAGAGTCCACAGACATACACACCGGCAAAACACCAAATATATAAAAATAAAATATTTTCTCAAAAAATAAATAAAAATCATCAAGGAAATTTTCATGTAGGAGATAAGGGGTTCCCTTTGGAATCCAGGCTTCATGAACAATCCCTCACAATTCAGCTTATGGTGACAGGCTTTTCTGATATATGTAAGTGGAATAATAGTTCCACAGATATTCCAAAAGACTGAAGAAAACCAGCAATATGGATTTGGGAACTGGTAAAATCAATGCTTATAAACTTGACAACATATAAATGAGGTTGGTCATTTAAAAATATCTAGTAGACATAAACCCTTTAGAAATATAACATATGAGCATACCTTTTATCATCTTTATTGCCAACTGAAGGACTATTGTGTGGCTAAGGGACCTTAAAATAGGTTAGAAGTCTTACAGTACATGAAATTTAAATACATACATGTGTGTGTGTGTGTGTGTGTGTGTGTGTGTGGGTATAGGCAAAATCACTCAGTTACTACTGTGGACTTTCTGCTGGCATCCCTTAGACCATTCTTGCTTCCCTGTGCTAGGTGTCTCAGTAGCCTTTAACTGCAGCCAACTACTGCAGACCATTTCCATTGTAAAAACTAATTTAAAAAGGAATATTTTCCATATTCTGTTCGATTGTATGAGACAGGATATCACATAGCCCAAGATGACTTGGAACATGCTATGTGGCTTGATAAAAAAAAATACCTTTAGCTTGGGTCTAGAGATATGACTCAATAGTTAAAAGTATTGGCTGCTCTTCTAGAGTCCTGAATTCAACTCCCTGCACTAATAATGGTGGTTCACTATAGGATCTGATGTCCCACGGGATCTGATGGCCTCTTCTGGTCTGTAGATATGCATGAAGACATAATACTCATATACACAAAATTTGTAAACAAATAAAAACTAAAGCATTGAGATGTTGATCCTTCTTTCTCTACTTTCTTATGCTACATAAATGCATCACCACAGCATCTTTATGTAGTATTGGGGTCGAAAACAACAACTATCTTCATGCTAGCCCAGCCCAACTGTTCTGTATTCTCAGTCCCACAAAAGTGTCTTCCTACCATAACCTCTACCCCTCCACACGTTTGTTGATGCAAGCAAGGCAATAATGAGGGTTCTATGCATATGAAATTTCACAGATAAATTTCAGGAAGGCCTTGTTCCTCGTAAGATTGCTTACAATCATGATAGAAAGAAATGACTGAAGGCATTTAAATAGAAAACTGCCTTCAGTTTTGCAATCACTGAACGTCCAAACTACGTAGAAGTAATTCCACTATATATGTCAGTTCCTGAGAGACTGGATTGCCCAAAGGTGGTTAGCACAGAGTTTGTGGATCTTCAGAACCTGTGTTTTATGAAGCTTAAATGAGGATTGCATACAATGAGCAGAATTCCCTTGGCACACATATAAAAGCTTCACAGCTTGTGTAGTAAAGCCTGTGGGGTCCACCCTTAATATAGTTCAACTCCTTTATATACTAGACTGAGAAATGCGGGAAAAAAAGTTAATAGCAGAGTGGAAATCATTCATTTGTGTTCCACTTACGATAACACAAAAGTTCATAGCAAATATTTGCTGCCTAATAAAGAAGCATGGGTAGTTTAAATGTTGCACCGAAAAGGAACTACTGAATAGTAGGGTTGAAAAATCTAGTCTCTCTTTTCAAAGTGCTGAAAACACTATTGAGTATGATATAAAGTGTTTATATGTGCTATAAGGCTACTCAGTTCTTGCTAAGACTGCCATGAAGATTAATTGATCAAGCTAGGTTTTAACATAAATGGTCATCAGTAAATGGTTTCTCTATTTTCAGCATCTTGGTATACAAACATTATACAAAGAATAAACAAGAGTCCTTGAGACTTTTTTAATGACGATATTCTTCTTACATTACTTTTTATATTTGATATATAATATAATTAAATCCTTCCTCTTTTCCTCCATCGAAACCCTACTTTCCCCTACTTTCTCTCTTTAAAATTCATGGTCTTTATTTTCATTAAGTAGCTTAATATACAGCTAAATACAAATTTGTGTATCCCTAAAAACATAGGTACAATCTACACTCCATGGTTTCTCAATCTTATACAAAGAACTACAGCCAATTAATGCTGATATTCATCAAAAAGTCAGTCTTGTGCAGTCTTTATAGACCAACCAAAAATAGTTATGAGAGTCCCCCAGCCTTTTATGAAGTCTGTAAAACTCTTGAGACTTAAAATGTGAAAGAAAACAAAAGTCCACAGAATCAAAATTTGAGTTTTTCAATGTTAAGTATTTAAGAATATGAGACTTTGCTTATTATGCTTACTAACACTGTAATTAGAAATATTGACTTCTTCATGAGATGTACAGTTCTCTCAGGTAATGATAAAAGAGTCAAATGCGTGCAGAAAGGAGAACATTTGCTAGATATAACAAGTAAAAAGAATGATTTTTAATTGTTAATTGCAAAGAAACCACTTTATCTCATACTTCCTAAAATAATATGCTGAAATAATTACTCATCCATATTTGTATTGTTAAGATTTTAAAATCATTTGAGAAGTGTTGGTAATTTTCAGAGGGCTGTTTAATTGACTGAGCAAAGACTAGAATAGAAGCACTCTATGTCAATCAAACAGTGACCAATGAAACAAAATGAATGACTTAAATATAATTAATAAGGAAATTAAATTAATTAAAACTTATAATGCTCTCGGCAATCATCACCAATCAAGCTGATATATATTGACATTTAATAATGACAATGTGGCCCCACGTTGGGCGACACTTATTGGCTCTGTTTGTTAATAATTAAACTTTATTATACAACCTGACTACCTTACACAATAGGGGGAAAAGGTTAAAGGAAAACAAGAGTGAACCTTCTAGTATGTTTCACGGGGCGTGTCCCTGGGTGTCTCTGGCCTGTTCACTGGTCTGGCCTGTATGCTGATCCTTTTCCGATCTGCGTGCACTCGAGCTCGGTCAGAACCTGTTGCCTTCTCTTGTCCTCTGTCTGGTTCTCTCTCCTTCTCTTGTGGCAGTTCTTCTTTCCAGAATTATTTCCTCTCTAAGCCCCACCTATCTCCTTTGCTTTTTATTAAGCAAAAGGTAAGTCACAGGACAGTAAGCAGTAATTAGCATCAAAATACATCAGATTATACCCCAACAATGTTCTCTATTCATAGGTTCAGGAATTCTCATAGCTAATAGATATTAGAAGTCATAATAGAATTGTTATTGATTATCCAAATCTGCATTATAAAAATTTCAACATATAAACATTAATGAAAATTAAAAGACAGTTACTAGTTTTTAATATATTATCATTGTAATTATATTAAAATTTTAAAAGTAAATTTAAAATAAGTGAAATTTTGTGAAATGATTAATACATATTTGTAGTGTAGCTCTATATGACTTTACCTTCACTTATAATTTTAAGAATTTGATATATAAGAACATATTATCTTAATCCATGCTTTAATCTTAGGAATTGAAATTTTTATTGAGAATTTTTATGGTTCCAAGTTACATATGTGTAGAAAATTGATAGGTTCCTAAATTTTTAAATGGATAAACTATACATGTAGAATTGTACATTTTCATTTAAAATATTGGAGATAACATTTTAAATTTATCACATACTGTAAGTCTGAAATTGTGGTACATTCTGGCTCATAGTTATGTGCTCTTATAATAAAGATTATTGAATAGTCCATCTTTTTATTTACATGTCATAGGTAACTATTAGATTATAAATTTCAACAAATTTATGCAATGAATTTTTATAAAAGTATATTAAGTTTGAAAATTCATAGAAGTGCAAATAGTAGCATCACAATAGTTTTGATTCAAAAACCATATTTATTCTTGTCAAGAAAAATTATCAACAAATATTTCTTAAGGAGTAAAGACTTCCGAGTCTTACTAATGGCTGTGAATATGAAATGTGACTTGAGTTTCTCTTGTGGACTGAATAGAGGCCTTTTAAAAGAAACAGCTTTTCCTGATATAGCTCACAGTTTAAGACAATAGACCAGCACAAATCTATATCATATAATAGAAGAGATAAAATATTGAGAAGCTACTTACAAAGCACATAGATCAGAAAGTGACAGCTACCTATCATTATTTACAAGTGTGGTAGTGGACAGATCTGCCAGCTGGGTGTGGCTGAAAGGTGTATGGGTGCAAACTAAACTCATTTAAGTGCCGTTGCCATAAAGGCTGATATCCTTATGATTAGAGATATTCATATATATTTTTCCTGATTTTTTTTTCCAGAATGCTCTGGGCCATTAGGAATCGAAGGTGGGATCATATCCAATCAGCAAATCACAGCTTCATCTACTCACCGAGCTCTTTTTGGGCTCCAGAAATGGTACCCCTACTATGCTCGGCTCAATAAGAAGGGACTTATAAATGCCTGGACAGCTGCTGAGAATGACAGGTGGCCATGGATTCAGGTAAGAGGGGGAGGGGACAAATCCATTTCCCTAATAATAAGAGTCATTTATGGAAATAAACTAGAGAGAATTTGCTGTGATTCTTTCTTAAGGTTAAAGTGTGATTTAGTTTAGGATCAAACTGGCTGCAAATTCTAAAAATGTCAGAGACAGGCACACACTCTCAAAATGTAAAACCACCATTAAGATGAAAGTAGTTTTAGATCTAAATAGACTGTTTTAAATTAAATTGAAGTATGAGGTCTTGTTATGTGCATGTGTTTATCCATAAAGTCTTAACATTTAGCAACAGAGTCTGAAACAAAAAAGTAGAAAGTTCATCTATGTAGTCTTTGTGGGAATTAGTTTTCCATGTGCAAATATAAAATGCACATAAATCAGGAAAATATCCAAATGTCTGTAGAGCCCTCTTTTCATAAATGAGAGGATTTTAATTCATAGTGCCTTTCTTACCACCCAGATACTTTTAAAACAGTAGAAAACAACAATGCATTGCGATAGTAAGTGCATTGCCAGAGAAGGAATAACAAAATAAGGCCGATATCTCGTACTCTGTCCAACGAAGCTTCCTGGGCACTCGAGTGAAAACATAAGTTAGATGTAGGACGAAGAGACGAAGTATGACAAAAGCTGATGTCTGTGGTCATTCATGTGGTTCCGTAATATAGTGACTGTCTACCAAATCATTAGGAGCACATACTAAAAGGGAGAATAAGTGCAGTGTACCGAAAATCAGGGCAGTCATGTTGAAATTACAGGAAATTTTGAACTAAGGTGACTTTGGGAAGTAGCTCTAGATTATCAGGAAACAGCATAACAAAAAGTCCTACATGAGAATTCAGCGAACGGTGTACAGAGAATCCGGACAAGTAGAGTTATGGGAGAACTGCATTTAAATCCAGTGGAGAGTTTGCCAATGTGGTAGGGTCACTCTAAACGGCTTGTGCAGCATTCTGTTGCCATGGAGTCCTCTAAATTAATTTTATTAGATAAATGATTGTTTCACCATGATTTGAATCAGAGAAACATGGGACACTGTATGTTATATTAAGTATAATATATTTAGAGGTTTACATACAGGTATTAATAACAACAAAATTAATTTTAGTTGAGTAGAAAGACTTTCCTACTTCAAAACTAAGCCAAACCTCTTTCAGTGTCTTTCTTTGTTGGAGCGTCTTAGTAAATTATATGTAAATCAAGTGCACTGCCTTTATCTTCACAGCTATCTAGAGTTCATGTATGAAGTTCAGGTTCGGTTTGTGAATTGATCTTGGCATCCATTTGCAGAAATTAACTCAAAATCTACAATTGAATATTTCAATCTGTAGCTAAATGTGTACAAAAGTACCAGATTATAGAAATATCATATCTATAACATGGTGGCATCAAAATAATTTTTTAAATTAGGATTAAAATAGATATATTAAGAAATATATTAATTTGAAAGTTATCTTTCTGGACACATGTTAGCCATCCTACTCAGCCAGCCTCAAATGGATTTTTAGAACTGCCATATAGAACCTTAAACATTCTCTAAATACTGTCTGAACATTTCACATATGAGTAATGAGTACTCTGTTTACGTGGTTACCTACTGTTTTTATTTGTTTTACAATTCTTTCCTTCTCTCTGACTCCTTTTCAAATTCACAGCCTTTATTCTTTAATTATAGTAGTTTTATTTATATACAGAATAGTTTGTAAGCACAATTTGCTGATTTCATTTTGCGCTGTTCGTGTGTGTGTTTGCTTAAAACTGACCAATTGGTATTAGATACCCTATTTGAAAGCTTCCCCAGGAGAAGGCTGATTCCTCTTCTCTCAGCAGAGGTTTATTGGCAATAGTTCATTATCAAGGGTGGTGTCTCATGAGATCGTTCCATCAACATTGGCATGTAAATTGGTGTCGTCATTTTTAGCTCTTTTTTTTTTTTTCAGCTATATTTTTGGGATTTTATACGCCCAGATTGCCTGGCATACAGGGAAAGCATTATCTCCCAGGAAATGTGCTGATCTTCCAACTCTTAGAATCCTTCTGTTCTCTTATGCAATCTTATACAAAATTTGCAAAACCTTTAGTGTTTGGGGTATGTAGTATATGTATCAAACAGGGCTGCCACCCAGTGATCTGTTGTCCTTGGCATTTTCACCAGTTTTGCCTTTGTGTAACACTCTTTGTCTGCTTCTGATTGAAGTTTCAATGACAAGAGATGAGAGCTCAGCTTATCTGTGGGTAAAGACAAATATTTAGAATGCAGTTAGAAATTGTACTGGGTTAGGAAATTGGTAGGAGCAGATTCTTCTTAAAGGTATATGTCCTTACTGGCCACATGTACTGGGATGAGCTTACAGTACGATGTATTTATTCTCTGGTACTAAGTCCAATTAAATAGTTGTTGGTTACCCCATGATATAAATGCCACTATTGCCCATTTTAAATAACTTGCAGTTCTGTAGCTTGTAGTCATTACAGGGAGATTGGGCCAGTGACTGTTTTAATCCCTTCATAGTTCTATCCAAAACAGTGAGAGCTAGTCCTCAGGCATGAGATTTTCAGGTTAGTTTGTGTTTGATTCCTCTAAGTTTTTGCTCAAGGTGCCTTTAGTAATAAGGTCTTACCTTCTGTTTCTGGTGTGGGGGAGTTCAAAGTCAATAATCTATATTTTAGAGGTTTTATGAACTCTCCTGACCAGCAGCTTGAAAAGAGGTCTCCCATGTCCTGCACTGGAATTTCAGTAACTGATCTTTGACTTTTTAAGAGATCATTGTCGCCCCAACTGGAGTACCTTCATTTAAGTGTGTGTGTGTGTGTGTGTGTGTGTGTGTGTGTGTGTGTGTGTGTGTGTGTGTGTGTGCAGGTCTGTCTATGTGTTTGTGTGTCTCTGTGCATCTCTCCATGTTCAATTTTAAGTAAACATAAAATAGTCACTCTCTATGGATTTTAAAACATTCTAGTGTTATTTATCCTTCCTTCTTCCCTCTATCCCTATATTGCTCTTCTTTCCTCCCTCCCCAGGTTTGACCCAACCCTCATAATCTTATATCTCGTTCAAAGCACCTGTATCCTAACGTCTTCCTCTCCATCTCTGTGACCCACTGTTCTCCTTTACTTTCTTGGTTTTAATGGTTGCTCTATGTTAAATATTCACATCTAAAGATTCAGAGCTATGTTCCACAAATAATGATTTTAGTTTTCATTACAGCTGAACGGTTCCATAGCATATATCTACCTCATTTTCATTGTTCATTGCTCAGTTAAAGAATTTTTAATATTTTTTTTATTTTCTAGCTATTGTGAATAAAGTAGCAATAAATATGGCTAAGCAAGTATTCATGAAGTAGAACGTTGGCTCATTTGGACAACCTTAAATAGACTCATCTTTGTTTTATTTATTATTTATTTTGGTTGTTGAGACAGGGTTTCTCTTGTAGTCCTGGCTACCCTGGACTCACTTAGTAGACCAGGCTGGCCTCTGCCTCCCTAGTGGTGGGATTAAAGGCATGTGCCACCATGTCCAGCAATGTACTCATCTTTTATAGGGACAGATATGTCATTTTATTTTTGGACTAGTTTCTCATGACTTAACACAGTACGTCATTTTTTCTTTCAAAGTAAGGTACGTATGTCTTCTTTGTCTAAGAGAAGCAATAATTCAATGGAACAAGAAAATGATCCCCTCAGAAAATTTTAGATTAAAGATAAGTTGATCATCTTATCCAGAATAAGCAAACATTTATCTTCCTACTAAGAGGAATGATATTAATCACCATGAAGGAGATAGTGTGTGGTGATGGAATTACTTTTTATGTGAAAATGATAATGAACTCAGGAGAAATAACCTGTGTAAAGGCTAACATAACATGTTTTGTAGAGGAAGATCACTTGCATAAAATGAGCTAAAACTCAAAGCTTGCCACTGCTATTCAATGTGCAGGCATTGTTTATGCTCAGGGAACGTATTTTATTACTGTAGTCTTTTAGAGATCTTATTTCATGTTATTTTTCTAAAGAGAAACTATCAATTAGTTAAAACTCATACTTAAAAAACTGATTCTAATTAGGTACTATATTCTCTGTGTTGGAGAAGTCATTATTAAATTTTCCTCTTTCTTGATTCTTTTATTTATATTCAGTATTTCTAATGAAGCTTTAGAGTACTTTGTTAAATCCACTTACAATAAGTAAGTGCGCTGCTCTCTTAATCCTTCAGGTGTATGACATAATATACTAATTTTTAGTGTGCAATTTAATTTTCTTCTTTGTCTTGATGAAATGAATATTAAAATTGCCAACTTAAATTTATACAATGATGTTCATAGTTGGCTCATATTTAAAAGGTTAGTAGAGTAAATGTAGCTCCACAAAATTTTATTTTATTTTTATGAATTTTTCTGAGCTTTTGCTCTTATATTCTTTCAAACTATTAAGCACAGCCACATCAAGCGTCAGATTATTAGTGCCCAAGGATATAAGTTGTTAGTTCTGAATCATGCATTAGAAACAGGAATTTTGTACATGATAGTATGTTTGGGATTACTTCATTGAAAAATCTAAAACACTTCTATTAAACCTTTGGATGTTTTTGCTAACTAAATAGCATTAGCCAGGTTGACTGCTTGCTATTTATTTTTAAAGATTTACTTTCTATTTCTGTTTATTTTATAGGAATACACAATAGTGTTTCATTTCCTTTTTTTTTTTTTTTTTTTTTTTCTGATGTGATTTTGGGTCCTCACATACTGAATGTCGAGCTGCATACGTATGCAGACTATTAGCAAACAGTTACTAAACAGATGCTCAGATGCTGTTACTTACTATTTTAGGTAGTGAAATGGCAAAACAGTACCCTAGTTGAGATGCTTCAGTGCTCTGCTTCAGCCAGTCTTGGAGGCGTAGGCCACTGTCTTCCAGGCCAACCTGGGAGATTTAGTATAAGACATTGGCCGTGTAGTCAGTAGAAGAGTGCTTGCTCATGCCTGCTACCAAGCCACAGTACCCTTTCAGGAGGTCAAGGGAACAGCTCTGGGTATGCAGATGCAAGAAATGAAGAAAACTACAAAAACAGGATATCTGAACTTGTCTCAGTAACGTACAGCATAATCACAGCATTTTATCCTGTGCAAACAGCTTATTTTAGCAGTACTTTTATCAAACCCTAAAATGACATATATGTATAACTGCGGAGTGAGAAAAGCCGCATTTCCCTATTCATTGCATAACTCTATTGTTACATTTGATGGCGATAATATAGAATAATACTTATACTTTCAGTTGGAGGTTACCTTCCTACTCCTCTCTGTGTGGGTAATAGTATTTTAACATGGATTAAAATAGATTGGGTCTCTTCTGTTTGAAAAAAATCCATTTTACTTTCAGGAGATTTTGGCCATGGTCTTAACACGCTTCTTTCCTTTGAGTCACACTATATGGAAATGTAAAAGGAAGATAGCTCCCATATTATAATGCACGCAGGATTATGAGCCCTTTGGCAAAAATAAAACCACAACAGTGCTCCTCAAAGCAGCTGTGTGTCAACCTCACACTGCATCCTTAAAAACTCCATCAGCCGCGAAGCATGGGGACTTGATCGTTATGTTGAGGTTTCTTTCTGCCTCAGTTATGATAAGAGATACATTTTAAAAGCAAACAACAAGTTTGCTTGAGTGTGACATTGGATCCTGGTGATGTTGTGCTTGGAATCCCAGAGTGGTAGGGAAAAGGAAAGCAAAAGCAGAGAAATTAAGTAGGAAGGAAATGCAGGAGTCGGGGAAGCATCTGTGAGCTATACCAGAGTGCATTTTGGGAGTGTGCTTGGCTTTAGTGTCAGTGGGTAACTAAGTGCTCTGTTATTAGTTATGGAACAGTGTAACTTTGCTATGAGCTCGGTCTTATGTACTAGTTATGGAACAGTTAATGCTCCAACATGACTCCTGGTTCTTTTTTGTTAGTAGAAAAGGACACTATGTCAAAAAAAAAAAATTACCCACTTTCTGTATTTGAAACACAACTGATAATTACTTTACCAAATTACATTACAAGTTTTCAGACTGGAAACTTGATACTTGGTCGTCTCTCTCTCTCTCTCTCTCTCTCTCTCTCTCTCTCTCTCTCTCTCTCTCTCTCAGAATGCTGCAAAACTGCCTCATCATCAGACTAGTTTTCAGGCAGTTTTAGTTAGCAGTTGTAGTGCCTCCATAGTTACTTATTGGCTATTTCTCCCTTATCCTTATATTGTGATCATCTGGTGGTGATGGTGGGAAGTCATGGGATTTTCACCTATTTTACATCCATTTTCATAACACCATGAAAAGACTGTTAATGGATTCATATGAATGGCTACTGACAGAACAGGGAATATGTATATAAAGTGATTTATTTCCCATAGTAATCACACAACATCCAAGGACTCTAACAGTACACAAGCAACTTGCTTCCTTCCCTTCAGTTACATATGATATACCACTGCTGGCATATAGGATACCATGAATCCAAAGCATCTCATTCATCTTCCAGACAAAGGAATCTAACTTCATAACAACCCAATGACCAGCGTTTTCTCCCCAATCACTGCAAACTGCTTTCACAAGTAACAATAGAGAAACATGAGTGAAATCTGTAAGTTACTTACGGAGAAGCCTGCCAGTCAAACTCTGCACCAAATATCTCCAGTTATACTTTTCTTTTCTCATTTATATTTCATTCCTGAAATGCTAAAAAATGAATGTTTGGGGCCATCTAGATAGCCTAACAGGTTAGGGCTCTTGCTGCCAATTCTGATGACCTGAATTAGATTTCTGGGACCCACGTAATAAGAGAATAGAGCTGACTCCAGAGAATTATCCTCTGACTCCCACAAATATACTCTTGCATGTGCAGGCACACACCACACACATGCAAGCCTACACACACACACACACACATACACACACACACACACACACACACACACACACACCACATACAAGCATACAGCCACACAACACACAACACAGGCATACACACAGATCCTACACAGATACAGGCATACACCCACACATCCCACACACATACAAGCATACACACACACACCACAGACTTACAGGCATACACACACAACACACACAGATAAGCATACATATACACACATACAGTCATATACACATGTAGGTATATGCCACATACATATATACACACACCACATACATACAGGTACACACTACACACAGACTACAATCACTTACTACAAACACAGACACAGATGTACACACACTAAAATTTTATCAAAACTTTTTATTTTTTATTTTTTACAGTTTATTCACATTACATCTCAATTGTTACCCCCTCTATTGTCCCATTCCCACCTCCCCTCTTCTGCCCTATTCCTCTCCAACCCCACGTGGAGAATGAGCTGTCCATCTGTTACATCTGAACAGGGGACTAGATTCTCCACATGCATTGTCCTTGGTTGGTGCATCAGTTTAGGCAGAGCTCTCTATGTCCAGATCCTTTGGCCTTGGTGGTCTCCTTGTGGAGCTCCTGACCCCTCTGGGTCTTTTCATCCCCCCTCCCACTCTTCCATATGACTCTCAGCGCTCTGCCCTGAGAGTCCAACTCCGAGTTCCAGTAGCTCTGCAGATCCCCCATTTGGTGGAGTCTCTCAAAGGACATCTATGTTGGCCTAATACCATGTATAAGTATCTTTCTAGGTCTGTGTTACCTCACTCAGGATGATCTATTCTAGTTCCATGTGTTTGCCTGCAAATTCCTTTTCTTTCTTTCTTTCTTTCTTTCTTTCTTTCTTTCTTTCTTTCTTTTTTCCTTTGCCTGCAAATTTCAAGGTTTCCTTGTTTTTAATAGCTGAATAGTATTACATTCTATACATGTTCCACAATTTCTTATCCATTCTTCAGTTGAGGGACATCTAGTTTGTCTTCAGATTCTGGTTATTATGAATAAAGCTGCTATGGACATAGTTCAGCAAATGTCCTTATTGTATGGTGGAACATCTTTCGGATATATGCCCAGGAATGGTATGGCTGGGTCTTGAGGTAATAATTTACTGAGCGTTTTTAATGGTTTTTGATAAAGTTTTTGCTATAATAGCAAGAAAGTAGTCTAGAAACTGAGACATAATTTTATAATTTATATGTCTCCTCTCCCTTTAATGTGACTATCCTTAGATAGTAAAAAACAAAACAACAAGAACAATAAAGAAAACAAACAAACAAAAAAAAGCAACCTAGTGTTTGTCTAACAAGGAAGATTTATACTCTTGAGAGATAATTAATAAGTTTTCCTTGTAAAAAGTACTTCATGTTCATGAGACTTTATGGGTGTGTCTTCTGACATTCCTAGGAGATCCAGGGCAAAGCAAACTGTCTCATCCTGTGGCTCTAGTGCACTTTCTGTCTCCTTTGTGCAAGGATCCCTGAACCCCACCAAACGGGCAACCAAGTAAGAAGTGACAATAGGCAGATTGAATAGGATGGATTTAGGAAATCATAAAACCATGTGTGTATATATATATATATATATATATATATATATATATATATATATATATATATATATATATTTGATGAAAATATAGGCCATAAAAATTGAGAGAAAGCTAGGACTAGTATGCAGGAGGATTTGAAGAGAAGAGCTGGAATGAAGAAATGATGCAATAACACTCCACTAACGAATATATAAATAATATTTCCTCGTTTTACTTGCTATACATGTTGGCCATGAGGAAGCTTTTTCAAGTGAACTAGGATTTTCAAAGTTTGAAACTTTAAAAGTCCTTTTATGGGACCACCTCCATCATTTTAGACTATATTAAAATGAAGAAAATAATGAGACCATACAAAGCAGCAACACTCTGTCTATGAGAAAATCATTCACAATGCAGAATCTCTGGATACAGGATCCTCCTTGATTTCTTTTGTGGCCACCATTCCCTTGGTTCTGTCTTGGCTTCTCCCCCCACAGCCAGCTAGGCAACCTTTGATATGTACAGACCTATTCCTGGCATGTGGGACTGGAGTGCTATAAGCTGCAGTCGCCTTTGAGAGACTATTATCTTTCTGAGCCACTTACAAACCTCTGTAGCTAACTGTACTCTTCAGTATTGTGAGGCAGAATCCTCTCAGCCAAGGGCTTTAAGCCTGCTTAGCAGAGAACTCCCTGTGGGAAACGTTCTTAATGAATAGGAGTCACTCCTGACTCTCCTGCAGCAGTTTAACACAGCTGCATCAATGCCTTCTGCAGGAAGGCAGAAACTTTCCTGGCAGCCTGTCCTCCAGTACCTACATGTGAGAAATGCGGAGAGGTTGTAGACAAGTGTGAGCCTGAAGTAATGCTTTGCCTGTCTCTTCATGTTTATCTTCTGGGAGTCGGTGCTATTACTATTTGGACAGGGCTGAAGGAATCCCTTATTTCTACATCAGACACTGAGCAAATTTGTTCAGCCCCAGTGCCTCACTGAAAACCTCCTTGTGTTGAAAATATGACCAACTACCAAGCCACCTGGCCTCACTCTGAAGGCTTCATTTTCTCATGGCTGCAATTAATTTAAAAGCTTTTTCTGTCTTGGAACTCTCAAAACTAACTGAACATAAACCTAGTGAAACAGACACACAGCCACCTATACTAGTTAGAACCAGATGCATTTCCCATGGTGTGCTATTAGCTGTCTAGTCTAAAGGAGCTCTAGCTCCTCTGTGTGTTTACTGACACTTTCAAGCCACTCATGTTATTCATATTATTCGGATGTGCAGATATAGATGAGTTATCTGGGTTTCCTAAGCTTGTATGATACAGAATCATGACTCAGAATCAGAAAGCTGGTGTGAGAAACCAGTTCTGAAAAAGCAAGGTGCTCTGTTCTGCATAGTCTTCAACAGCTTGTGGTAATTCCTTTTGATTCAAGGTGGGTAGGAGGTGAACGTGGTGCATAGTTAATTTCCTACAACACGGAGTGTTAAATTTCCTACAACTTGAAGGTAAGAGTTTTGTATTTGTCCATCAGCCTGTATTCCACTGCTAGTCTGTAACAGTGGTTCTCAAAATTTACATAAAAGGCACATTATGATCTCTTTAAACAGGGCTCCTTTCTTAGTTTCTGAATCAGTGGTTCAGAGAATGGCCAAGGCATCCATAAGGGCAGATACCTCACATGCACTTTGATACTGTCAATTCCACTCAAGCTTGCTGTCTAGCAAGAAACACTTGCTTCACTTTAGAGCTGTCTGTTTAATTATTAGATGTAGCTTTATTAACTATGTCAAGATCTTGGAGTACAATGCACTATACTTTAAAATATGGCCTCAGTGTGATGCATTTCAAAGTAATGGATGGTAACGGGACATCACAAATCTACAACCTAGCTTCCTCTTCGTGATGCTTTATTGTTAGACTGACTGCTTCTGTCACTCTAAGGTAAAGGCCATTAATACACACATGGAAAATATTCATGTTTAATTGTTTCCAAAGGATTTTTCTTTGCCTTCAATAATTAAGCCAGAATTAAATAGTAAAAGGAATGTAAAAATATCTACATCTTGCAAGACCTGGCTTTAAATGTTTTATTTTTAAATCTGCAATCATGTCATAAAAGAAGAACTTCCTACATTTCATGAACCCAGAGTATAATCCTTTTACGTTTTAATTATTAAAGGTGACTTTGGCATTTCCCCATATTTTAGAATGGCCTTAAGTAAGTTTCTCAAAACAAATGGGAACCAAATAGATTAAGTCCAAAAAAATGAGGGAAAGAATTCAGAAGTAAGAGGAAAAGTCTTAGACTGAAGACTTTGGGGGTGATCTGGAAATAATAGGACAGTAAAATATGAAAAAGGAATCTGCCTCCAAAGTGTGAAAATATTCCAGGTGAAACTAAGTTCACATGCAATATCTATTAAGGATTTTTCAATGGACTCTTGACTCTGTCAAAGCTTGAACCTTGAACGATGGCTTGCCAACTGTCTTCTTATGAACACCCAGCACAATATGCAATAGGAAAAATCCTATTTGTACAAGTGCAGTTACTTGGGAAAGTGGCCAGACTGGTTATTATTTTATTGATCATAGTGTCTAGTAAGGGGGTGGAAAAGTAAGGCTCTTGCTCTATTAGGAGGGTAGAAGTGGATTAATTAATTAATTACTTGCATATTGCTGCATTATGGATGTAAGATCCTTTCTCCCATCAGCCCCCCATGAGTTCTAGGATCACAGTTAGTGGAAGGTAGTTTGCCAATGTCCATTTAAACTAGACAAATGCTAGAGAAGTGAGAATCCTGGGATAAAGTGTCATTGTCTCGCTTGCTTGCTTTTCTTTTTCCCTTTTTATTTTCTATTTCCATCTAACCATTTTTAGACCAAAAGTTTTGCAGCAGAACCACTGTGCACGACTCACAGGAAGAAACTAACTGAACTTCAAGGCTATGAAAAAGTGAATCCATTTTCCATTAATGCTTTGAGAACATATTTTTATATCATATATTGGCTACATTTTCCCCATGTGTTTATTCTTAATGTTGCTGCTGCTGCTTTCCAGAATTGATATATTTAATTAAAATTGTAGCTGTTTGAGCCTAACATTGGTATACTTAATATAGATTGCTTCATTTTCTTATGATGTTGGTTCTTGGAAAAATAATCTAACTCTCTCTCATGCACAAATAAGCTCATAGTTTTCTTCCTTCTATTATGTACTTAATGCTCCAATAGTTTGAAGTATTTCTGCTGTGAGTTCATAACATATAGACATTATTTTGTTTCTCAGACTTAAACAACTCTTTTAAACTTAGGTCTTCATCTTTGATTCCTCTCATTACTGCCATTAATAGATTAAGTAGTAAATTTAGAAGTAGATATGAATTTTTCTATTTTAGTATTCCTAGCAGGAGCCTAGCCTGAGCCAGGATCTGTGTGTACGTAATGATATTTTCCTAGCCTTTAAATAAAACGCAGTAATCCCATAGAATAAAAACTCCATAATTTAATGTAATTGCCAATGTATCTTAGATTTTCCTTTGTGAGGGGCCTTAGCTTAGCTGTGAAAATTGTACATAAAAATGTAAAAGAGAAATTCATTATCTAATACATTTGAGAATACCTTTCTTGTTTTCTAATCTGCAGCAGATGAACTGCAATTTATTGAGCATTGAGAACTGGTAGCATCTTGTTCTTTTCTTTATAATGTTTTATTCCAGTTAATTTTTCATTTTTCATGGAAGAGGCACATACCACAATACATGTTTGGAGGTCAGGGGACACATTGTAGGAGTCACTTCTCTTTATCCACTCTGTTGGTACCAGGAATCAAACTCTGACCATTAGAATTCATGGCAAGCTCACATGCTGGGATGTCTTGATAAACCCTTTTATATTTTTTTTCTGCATAACATTTTCTACAATTTTTTTTCTGAGAACTTACTCTGGTAGACAACTTACTATTAGGAATGGAACATGTTGTCTCACCATGTATTCTTACCAGCTTCAGTGGCTGCTCTTTCATAAACAAAATCATATTATACATTTTATATTTAATAATACATATACATTAAAGGAAATAGGATATAGAGGGAAAAGAATACGTCACATCATCTGGTCTTTGCTCTTTAAATCTTATAAAGACCAAGCATACTTGTACAAATAGTACTGCTCTGTTGAGAAGTAACGTCATTTTCAATGACAGTAATCATTGCTATTAACTGTCACTTTATTTTTTAATCTTTTATTAATTTATTCATATTACATCTCAGTTGTTAGCCCATCCCTTGTATCCTCCCTCCCTCTCTTACCAGTCACTTTAAATAAAGTTACTTTCAACATTTTATGGATTAGCTTCTTTGTAATGAAGCATCACCAACAACCAACAGTCCTTTCAGATGGCGCAGATTACACAATAAACATGGAGTAAAATATTGACTATGTAGCTAGTGATTGATTAATTTATTCCCACCAAGTCAACAAATATTTATTGAGAAGTGCAGGCAAGACCCTTAACTCTCTTCCTGTATCATTTTGATGTGTTTCCATACAAAGCAAGTTATGAGGTGAGCATGATTTATTCTAGAATTAAAAAGTTAGATATTTCAACCTTTGATTTTAGTAACCGTGTATGGTGATTTGAATAGGTATGGCTTCCATAGCTTGACTAGGAAGTGGCACTATGAGAAGGCAAGGCTTTGCTAGAAGAAGTGTGTCACTGTGGAGGCAGGCTTTGAGGTCATATGAACAAGGTATGCCCAGTGTGGGACATGGTCTCTTTCTGCTGCCTCCAGATCAAGAAGTAGAACTCTGTGCTCCTTCTCCAGCACCATGTCTGTGTGCCTGCTGCCATGCTTCCTGCCATGATGATAACAGACAAAACCTCTGAAACTGTAAGCCAGGCCCAGTTCAGTGTTTTCCTTTACGAGTTGCCATGGTCACAGTATCTCTTCACAGCAATAAAACCCTAACGAAGACACTGTGGTGTGAGGCTTCAACAGGCCCAAGGCTTACAAGCAGATCCATCAGAGGATAGTATCTTGGAATCTTCCTTAAGGAAGCAGAGCACATATCTCCCCACCTTCTCATTCAGATTTCCCACTGTTCTGCTGTCTGGGACTTAGGAGAGCTCAGCTTAGACCATGGTTCAGGCAACACAGTGAACAGTAAGATAAGGGTTTTGGTGCCCTCATGCATTAGCCTCTTTGCCTAGTGAAAAGTTTACAAAGAAGAAACAAACATTTGTTTTCAGCACTGTTATTTTGGGTGTTCTATCATTCTTATGAAGTGAACTGTACCTCATATACGTCCACAGAGCTGCCTGTTCAGAACTAGCTCTAAGGCAGAAGGAAATAACGCCATAACATATTTTTTTTAGTGTAAGTTCATTACAAATAAGCCATAAGAGGAAATGTGTTTTCCCTCTACATTAGGTGAGGGGCAGTTGCAAGGTAATTACCACTGCAAAAGAAATTATCCTTTTTCCAGACCACACATGCCTCTTACAACTCTATAATACAAAAGAATCTCTCCTCTGTCAGAGTCTCTGTTGTCCTGGTAGCTGA
This sequence comes from Acomys russatus, assembly GCF_903995435.1. NCBI lineage: Eukaryota > Metazoa > Chordata > Mammalia > Rodentia > Muridae > Acomys > Acomys russatus. The sequence continues at coordinate 28,434,783 of NC_067166.1, read as the reverse complement.
ACCAAACCCCAGGCCCTCTGTGACAGGAATGGCAATTTTGCTGGCGTGTAGACCCAGTGAAGTCCTCCTACCTTTTACTGCATAGGTTTCTTGTCTATATCTATAAAATTGGGCATTTTCTCTTTCCTGTCAAGGCAGTTATAATTTGATGGCACCTATCCCGTTAAAATTTGTTTCTGTGTGTCTTTTCCTCTTTAGATTTCATGTGAGAAGTGCAAACCATCTTTTCTATGTTTATATTTTTCCTGAACTATAATGGTATTTATAGATTATAGATATCAAAAGAGTATTTCATGAATTAACCATACATAATGGCTTTTTCTTTTATTGAAAATAGCTTCTCTACATACAGTAAATTCTGATTACAATTTCCCCTCCCCATAATTCTTCCAGATCCTCCGTATCTCCCCTCACATTCAGATCAGCATCCATTCTGTCTCTCATTAGAATATAAACAAGGGTATATTGAACAATAATAAAGTAAAATAAAAGATGAAGAATAAAACATGTTGGAATAGGACAACAGAAAAAAAGAATAAAAAGCATAAAAATATGCATAAGGATACACTTTTTTGCATAAAGGAATCCCAGAAATACAGAAAACTAGAAACCAAAATATAAATGCAAAAGATTTGTAAGGTAGAAAACAAGAAAAGCAGAACAATAAAGAAAAAGCCCCAGAACAAAATTATAAAGCAAAGAACCTCCAAAGATGCCATTGAGCTTGTTTTCTGTAGGCCATCTACAGTTAGACATGAACTATGAACTTAAAGGTGGTTTATTTTGCCATGAGAGTCCCTTGGAGAAAAGTAGTCTTTGGGTTAAATCAAGTGAAGTGTTTGTTCTTATCAGTTTTACATCTAAACCATTATTTACAGCATCAAAGTGTATAAAATGGATATAACAATAACAATAAGATGACATTGTTCAAATTGGTGAACTCTGTAGTTAAAAATTGTGTGTGTGTGTGTATGAGTGTGTGTCTTATGTGTGTCTGTGTGTGTGAGTGTGCATGCACTTCAAAGACAGAAGAAGCTACTAAAAATTTTAAAAATGACATGTAATGGAAAATTGAAATATGCAATTCAATTTACTCTCAAAATGTGTCAAGCATTACTTAATGCATCTAATTTTAAATGCCCAAATGAGATTTTAATATTGTTAACAGAAATTTGTATTACTTTTAAACCATGGGATCTTATAATTTTAAATGTAAGCACTTAAAATGTAAATAGTCTTCCTCACTCACTTCTCATAAAATAAACTCTAAGACAGATGTGATAAATACAAACAAATTTAGTCAGTGGCAAGTATGATGCAGCTCTTCCGTACAGATGACACACTGATGAAATAAGAAGGAGAAAATAATAATTTCCCTGTTGTAAAATATTTCATTCTTGGGTGTTCAGAAAATGTTAAATACAATTATATTAAGGTACTGTAAAAAAGAAATTTAAAATTTAAAGGATATAATGTGTAGGTTTTAAATAAGTTCTTAGATTCCAACACTTATTCAGCTTTTATTTACACAAGATTATTTTAAAACCATGTAACAGTGGCTAGGAAAATGGTTCAGTCAAAAAAGCGCCAGTCACACAAGCACAAGGTTATGACTTCAGTTCACAGAACATATGGAAGACACTGTGTTTTATGGAAGAAGGAGGCAGTGTGTGTGTGTGTGTGTGTGTGTGTGTGTGTGTGTGTGTGTGTGTGTGTGTATTCATTCTGGGCCTCCATGAATGAAGTATTTTCAAATGAATAAATTATTACTTTATCCTTCTTATTTCCTTAGTTTGTCCTCATTATGAAAAAGCTGCATCATACATGTCACTGCCAATATACATACATATATATATATATATATACATATATATATACACATATGTATTTGTGTGTCTTTTCGTCTTTTGAGACAGCATCTCTCTATATACACCAAGCTATGCAGGAACTTACTCCATAAACCAAGATGGTCTCAAATGCACAGCTATATGCCAGCCTCTACAAATGCTGGTAATTAAAGGTGCACACCATACATGACATAATACTTTTAATATTTATTAATCAGGATAGACCCTGTAAGGTAAATTTGAACATAAGCACCAAGTAATTTAGGCCCTCCCCACACACGAGTCAGCTGAAACAGGATGGCCACCCACATCACTATCTGTCAGTTAACACAAATGTCTACATCACTGTCCGTTAACACAGGTGCCCACATTACTGTCAGATAACACAGGCGCCCACATCACTGTCAGATAACACAGGATGCTCACATCACTGTCAGATAACACAGGATGTCCACATCTGTGTCAGTTAACACAGAATGCTCACATCACTGTCAATTAACACAGGATGCCCACCCCAGTGTCAGTTAACACAGGATGCCCACCCCAGTGTCAGTTAACACAGGATGCCCACACCAATTTCAGATAACACAGGATGCCCACACCAGTGTCCGTTAACACAGGATGCCCACCCCAGTGTCAGTTAACACAGGATGCCCACACCAGTTTCAGATAACACAGGTGCCCACACCAGTGTCAGTTAAGACAGGATGCCCACACCAATGTCAGTTAACACAGGTGCCCACATCAGTGTCACTTAACACAGGTGCCCACATCAGTGTCAGTTAATACAGGATGCACACATCAGTGTCACTTAACACAGGTGCCCATACCAGTGTCAGTTAACACAGGATGCCAACACCAGTGTCAGTTAACATAGGTGCCCACACCAGTGTCAGTTAACACAGGATGCCCACACCAGTGTCAGTTAACACAGCTGCCCACATCAGTGTCAGTTAATCCAGGATGTATACATCATTGCCAGATAACACAGGATGCACACATACCTGTCAGATAATATAGGATGCACACATCTCTGTCAGTTAAAAGGATGCTCACATTCTGTTCTGCTGGCTTCTCATCTGTCCAGTAAGAATTCTCACAAATCCACCATTACACCTTAGCTCCTAAGAACAAGAGGCTCTGAACTCATATCCTCAGTCCCCAGGACACTATTTCAAGCATATTTGTGAAAATGGGTTCTAAATATTAAGAGAATTCTGGATATTTTACTGTTTATAATTGTGTTTTAAGATGTTCAGTTAAATGCACTTTAAGTGCAGTACCAAAAAGTTCCTTAGGGAAAGAAAAACAATTAAATTAGAAATTAGTCATCACTACAAAGATGCATAAGCAGGTAGGAAAATTAAAATATACTCCTCTAGGAAGACTCTACTGTGGACTACTTTGAATCTTTTGTTTCCATTAAGACTTTTGAGGAGATTTTGAAATATTGTACGAATAAGTCTGAATTGTAGACACCGTATTAAAACTGTATCATGAGCTGATCTAACTAAAGTATTTTAAACAAATCATTTAATACCTTTCATACCAACTATGTTAGGAATAAAGCCATGTTAAATAATAACAAAATTAGCCAACTACTTCATAGTATAGTATACTAATACACAAATTTGAATTTTAATAACAATGTTGTCAAAAGATGCCTTGATATGTAAGGCCTCATGCTTCCTCTTACAATTATGTTGACCTATAGGAAGGGGCAAAGGAAAGCAAAATGTGAAATTATTTAGTTTGCCCTAAGTTCAGCAGTGTAAGGGTCGAGAAAGTGAAATTGTTGCTGGGTGAAAGGCATTAGACATGAGTTACAGAGCGATGGCCTCTTCTTTCCGTTTTGCTTAATGCACTCACATTAAATAAAAGCAAAAAATAATGATCCTTGCCACTCATTGCAGTACAGTATAGGTCTGCCTTGCAGACTTCTGTCATCGTTTCCTACTTGCCTGACATACCAGTTAACATTTTATTGCATGATATTTCTTCTGTCTTGAGGGGTATTACTCCCAAGTCTCAGTGAAAACTTGTTATCAGTGCCAACATTGCTTTTCAAACATTGAACAGTATAGAATATTCTGATAACAGAACCTAGCAACTCCTTCATTGGCTCTGCTTTTCTTTTTCAAAAGACAAAGAATAAGGTGAATTGAGAGCAACCAAGGAAGGCAACAGTGAGTGCATTAGAGCCTTCCTGCTGGTTCTTCACTGTCCTGGGTAAGGTTGGGAGCAGTTGGGGTTGTTCTGGAGCTGCTATGAATTCAAATGTTAATTGCTTGTTCCCCAAAGATATTTCCTATTCTAGGAGCAAATTTTCATGTACCCAAAATGATGCTGTGTAAACTTTGCCACCCTAATTTTCCCTGATTGGCTAAATAAAGCCCACAGCCTTGACTGGACTGAAGAGAGGCAGGCAGAGCGAAGGTAGGAGGCCTTTGTGGTGGCAGAAAGACCACAAAGATAGGAGAAGAAAGTAAGAAAAGAACAGGTAATCATGTGGTACCCAGGAGCTCATGTCCATGGACAGCTTCCTCTGAGGATTGGGCTGATGGAGGAGAAGCAGCCCAAGTGGAACTTAGGCGAGTATTTCTGGAGAGTTTTGATAGGATGCAGCCCAGACAGGAATGATTAAGGAGAGGGGCAGGACTATGTGGCTGGCAGAGAGTAAAATAGCTTCCAGGGTTGGTATCTGCCCAGCCCTAGTGTTTTAACACTTATTATAAATCTAACAGTTGTCTGTGTCTTTTATCTATAAAATAGCAGGTTAAGAAGAAGTAACTGTAGCCTTAATAATTCTTTGAGTAAATATTAAATAGTAATAACCATTCTACAGTTAGCATTAGAGAATTCTGTTCCAGCTGGAGTTAGAATAATTAGATATCCCATGTTTATTTGGCCGTTCCAGGCTTTCAGCAAAGTATTTGATTATACTATTTTTAATGGTCAGATCAATAGAAAGCATTTATACAAAGCATGTGTGAGATTCCTCATCCTCATTATTAGGCCAACTCTTAGAATTAACCTACTTTTGTACACACACATACACACCCATCTTAAATGTCATTTTCGGTATTTGCTACGCCTACATCACACCTGTTGTTGACCTACTGCCCCCTGGTAAACTCATCCAGAAGAGTATCACAAAGTTGAGTGACTTGGACATAGCCACCCTTTCTATTTCTCTCACATACAAGACTCACTTCTCTGAGCTTACACGATAAGCACATACCTTTTTGGTAGCACATCTCGTTTATTTATGTGTATTCACATATGATATATATTGACCTTATTTTCTTTGTTTCTAACATTTTTCTTGGAGTCAGCATAACATAGAGACACTAGCTACTTTCTTCTTCATCTCCACTCTTTGGCTTCTACTCTCACTCTTTTCTAGTATGCAGAGTGTCTTTGTTGGGGCTTCTATTGCTAAAATGAAACACTAGAACCAAAACATCAAGTTGGAGAGGAAAGGGTTTAGTCATCTTATACTTCCCCATCACTGCTCATCACTGAAAGAAGTCAGGACAGGAAATCAAGCATGGTAGGACCCTGGAGGCGGGAGCAGAGGCCATGAAGGGGTGTTGCTTACCGGCTTGCATCACATGGCTTGCTCAGCTTGCCTTCTTATATAATCCTGGACCACCAAGCCAGGGATGGCACCACCAATGGACTGGACTCTCCTCTATTGATCATTAATTGAGGAATGCCTTGCAGCTGGATTTTATAGAGGCATTTTCTGAGCTGAGGACCCTTCCTCTCTGATGATTCTAGCTTGTGTCAAGTTGATATACAAAACCAGTCAGTACACAGAGAAACCAGGAACATCATGGTGTTTCTTATCCTTTTCTCATTTGTTTGTTTGCTTTTAAATAAATCTTTTCAAGTTAGCAGACTTTTATATCAATATCCATCTAATTTTTGCACCAGCTGTAAGAAATAAGAAGGCAAAAATGGAAACATAAAAAATTCGGGGCACACATATTTAAATCCCTATCTCAGAAAGTAAGATGTTATTTGTGGGAATTTCAGCCTACCTTAATATATATTTATCCTCCATACTTAATACCCGAGCTGTAATGGAAAAAAACAGGTGGCTCTATTGACATTTTTGCTGGAATGTGAGCCTATAAATGGCAGAGCAGGTAAAGAAATGCTAGCTGCATCAATAGCTAAAAGAGTGGAGACAGCACAATACAGACAGTGTGCTTTAATGAACAGGTGCAATGTCCGGGGAAACTGCTATTCCTGCCCAAGGTTCCTGGAAGACACAGCAGAGCATAGCCCTACTGCAGTATTACATCTGATGCATGTTCGGTAGTGAGTGGGGTGTTTTCCATTAAATTGTACTTTCACCAGGTGCAAGAAGTCATAAGGAGACAGCAGTAGTTATGTTTATACACTTGTTCTTTCCCCATCATTTTGTCAAAGGAGATAATTAACTGGACACATACTGAAGGCTGACTAATACCCAGATCATTGGAGGATAATTTAGTTGCTCTTAGATCTAGCCCTTCAGAACTTGTGTAATATCCATGATGTTTAAAAGAAAAACATGTTTGAATCCTATTATTTGCTTTTTTTATTCTTGGGTCAACCTCACCAAAAATACATTATTAATAATTCAGTTTTTGTGTCTTCCGAATCCTGAATATTAATCAATTTTCCCAGAATGACTTTTTCAGTAACTTGCCCTTACTCAATATTTCAAGGGAACTTTTATTGATTTTATAGATTAAAGCAATGTTTATTAGTGTCATCAATTGTAGTAGAACCCTGCAGAACCACAAAGGGTACATTCCAAGACCACCTTTCAACTATCTAAAAATATGAGTAATTCTCATTTCGTATATACTGTTGTCCCCTAATCAAACACACATTTAATAGAATAAACTAAGTGCAGTAAGAGACTTAAAAAAACTAAAAATAAAGCTATTTTATCAATTACTATAGTTACATTTTTTAATAATTTTATTTGATTAATTTATTCACATCACAACACAATTGTTATCCCATCACTTGTATCCTCCTGTTCCTCCATCCCTCCTTCTTTCACCCTATAGTTACATTTTTAATAGTTACAGATTGTTTACTCTATTTTGCATTTAGCATTTTCATTCCCAAATTGCCATAAAATAAAAGAATAGAAAATTAACTGGATAAGTTGTTGGAGACTACGGTTTATTTAAATTACTGATTTAGAATAAAACACACAAGTGCAACTTATAAAAATGTACACACACACACACACACACACACACACACACACACACACACAAAGTCTCAGATTAAAAAAAAATTGTCTGAACAGTTTAAAGAAAAAAATCATAAGACTCTAGTGTTTGCAGACAGGAGTCCAACATAGAGCAGGGATTGAGGCCTCATGGATAGATCGTGTGTATTGAATGGTTGGTTTTTGTTTTGGCAATGTAGATGAACTTGATGATATTCCCATATGTCTGGATCCACACAGGACGCACTGCATTAGTGCTCCTCTCCTGTCGGAAACACCTCGGGAGCCCTCCGACCCAGGAACATTCCTGAGGCTTCCTATAACCCAAGCCTCTGTAGAAGGTGTTGATACTGCTCTATATTGTTACACTATACTGTATTATGTATAATATAATCCTATACCATATTAATTATTATAATATACTATAATTATATTACAGAATATTATTATATTATAATGATGTGAATTGAAAAAGGAGTTCCAATTCTTTATAACTTCCAAGTTAAAATTTTTGTAGAACTTTGGTAATGATGTATATATGTTTATTTTTTTAACCCTCAAAAGTGATAACTTTGTAATTCAAAGTGAAGGAAGATGATATTTAGAACTGTCTAGGATGTTCAAGCTATTTCTATTATCAAATAATATAGACAATTGCCTGTTTTTGTTGGTGGTGGCATTTTGTTTTATTTTGTTTTGTTTTGTCTGAAGGATATTTTTATTGACAGCTGCTAAACAAACCCCTCATAGGGGAACTGTTTTCATGTCTGTGAGAATGTAGTTATCTGAGGAAGAACAATTCTCACACTCAACATCCTATCTGTGGTTACCAAGTGTATGAAGGTTCTTCCTTCCAAGAAACAATTTCTCCAGGGAACAGAGCTGTTTCTTTTTAATAATTTAGTTTAATTGTAACACTAGCCTGAGTTAATACTGGCTTTATAGGTTAAAGGCTCAGGAAAGATCACCTCCCTCTTCAGATGCCAGTCATAGGAAGTAATTTTCAGAACAACTACCAATAAATCAGTCTCCCACCAGCAAGAGCTTGAGTAAGAATGATTTACTAGGATAGCTCACAGAACTTTGGCAAACAATCCTGTGTGCCAATTAGTGCCAAGGTTACTTGAAAGGGTGCTGAGGAGCAGCCGACTGAGGAGACACAAAATGAGGTATGAGAGAAGCTGTTCTGAGTGTCCTTGCTCCCTCTAGCTCACCATCTTCAAGGTACCTACTCAATGGATTCTATAATTGGTCCTGTATTTGCCTGTTTATGCAAGTTTGTTATATAAATATAATAGATCACATCATTGACCTGCGATTTCAGCTCAACCTTAAGCCTTTCTTGCTTCCTTGGAGGCTGTAAGTTGGTACAGAAAGTTCCAAATCTCTCATGACATGTACGGTTCCCCTGGCAACCAGATCCTCACCTGAAAATGAGCCCAGAACGAATGGCTTCATCAAGGCTTTTTATCATCACAGCTATTAGAGGGATTTAGGAGCTCTGTGTCAGATGTTTCAATTACTCAGGAAACAAGAAAGGATGATGAAGACTTCTGTCTGGGGGCTGTAGACATGTCTCAGTGGGAAGCAGACATGTGCTGCTCTTCCAAACAGAGTTTGGTACCCGGCACCTACTGACAACTGCCTGTTAAGGTCAGTTCCTGGTGATCTGACACCACACACACACACACACACACACACACACACACACACACACACAAACACATAATTAAAAATAAATATAAAAGTTCTGTCTGTATTAAGAACATAGCCAAACACTAACTATAAGGACACATAGTATCTTGAAATTCCTGCCTAGAAGAGTTTCAAATGTTTTATTTCAGTAATCTCTCAATCTCTATTGAATACTACATACCATATGTTTGTGTAAAGATGAAAGTATAATTGATAATTAATATTATTTAGAGATCATTTCTCCAATCATTCTTTTTTCAAAATAATCATGTAAAATTAATATTTTAATTTAATATTAAAACAATTCAGATGCACTAATAAAATGTTCAGTTTTTGATATATAAAACATTTTTCAACTTCATCTCTTTTATCCAGTAGGATGTTCTTCTTTTGCCTTTAAGATGAAGGGCATATTTCTCACATATAACCATGTTAAATTGCCTTTTCATATGTTCTGCTTTTACAGAATATTTTATTACTTATCTTTTACGTGATGTTTTGTTATTTTATATAATAAATATTTTATGTAGTATTTTAATAGTCTTCTGAGCATTACTGAAATCTTATAAAACAAATTTTAGAAATTCGGTTTCATCAAATAACAATATATTGGGCTGGAGAGATGGCTCATTGGTTAAGAGCACTGACTGTTCTTCCTGAGGTTCTGCTTTCGATTCCCAGCAACCACATGGTGGCTCACAACCACCTATAATGATATCTGACACCCTTTTCAAGGGTACAAGCAGGTAGAGCAATGTATACATAATAAATAAATAAATCTTAAAAAAAAAGAAAAGAAAAGAAAAGAAAGCAAACAAACAAACAAACAAAAAAAAAAAAACCACAAAAAAAACAAAAACAAAAATTTGTCACCAACAAATTGCCTATGAGTTAAGTCCAAAGTCTGACTCCCAGAGCCTTAAATGACAGTTTCACTAAACATGTTCAAATTGACAGTCTGGGTTCAACTTAGGTTGGACCTTGAGAGAGAAAACAAAAGGTTTGCTGGTGTAGAGATAAAGTTTCCACCCAGCATTCCTTAGAAACTGCTGTCAGGAACAGTCATTACTTCACAATTACCATGTACCCATAATTCATATCGGCGTCACCATATGCCCATAGCACACTATCCTGCTGGCTCTTCTCACCACCCTCTACAACTCTAAACTTCCAGGTAGTCTGGCTTGCATACCTTTCCCCTTGCAGGTACCTGATTCTCTATAGTTGGCAAGAGTTTCCCTGTCTTTTCGCTGCTCTCTCTGTTCCCAAAATGCAGCCTTCGCAACTTTGGACTTTCCCAAATGCCTGTGGCTATTCTATCCCTACCACCTGAGATGCAGCTACATTAAAGTTTCATATTTCTAATACATCTTTTTTGACGGATCAGTCTAGTTTGGTAGTTTTACTGAGCCCTCGCTTACACTGTGCAATATAGGCTACATACTCTCACAGTAAAACAACCAAAAAATGTGCAAAACAGAGAGTTGCTTAAGAGCCCATGCTGTTCTTTAATAGGAGGGAAGTTTGGTTTGCAGCATCTCTATCTGTTGTCTTACAACTTCCTTTTAATTCCAACACCGGGAAATATGATGCCCCTTCTTATCTCAGTGGATACACAGGCACACACACACAAAAATATAAATAAAGATACATTTTAAACTATAAAGCAAATATTAAACATTAAATATTCCTTAGTTTAAACATATCACCTGGCTTGGTATATATTTTGAAAATATATTAATGTTCATATTGTTTCCTAAGGAGAACCTTATTATGCAACTTTTGTATAATCACACAAGAGTCCAATGTAGATGTCTATAAAACCTGAACTTTTAAAATATCTACCAACAACTACTACCTTTGTATGTCCTTAAAACCTCAGAAGAAAAGATGCCTAAATGATTTTCTCAATTGATCTTGTCTTGGAAGTGATTCCTTACAGCTTCCCTGCTAAAAATTATTTCTTTGATTATCATTCAAGTATTAAAATGCTTAAAATAAACTATAGTCTGCTTATTCCCTGCTTCAATCATTTATCCTAGACAATAGCCATTCATTTCAGGCTTCCCACAGACTCAGGGATGCCAGAGCCACTAGATTTGACTTGTATGCAGCTAGTTAAAGTGCCTGTGCCCTCCTTTCCCTCCTCTATTCTAGACTCTCAGTAGTATTGTTAGATATGCTACTTTTGTCTGTCTGAACCCCTCCTTCAGCCCACCTCCATTCTACTGGAAGGAGAAGAAGCCAAGGTCAAAGGCACAGAAAATATTTTTAAATAAAATCATAGTAGAAAAATTCTTGAATTTTAAGAAGTACATGCTGGTCAAGATGCATGCATAACACAAGACTGAGATCTCCCACAAAGGCAAGAACATTAGAATAACACCTGACTTTTCAAGGAGACTGTATGTCATCCTGACCATTATACCCAGAGAAACTAGAATTACAATCTAAAGAGAAAGATAAGAAGTCCACAATAAAAACCAAATGTAAGCCATTTCTACTAGTCTTGCTATTCAGAAAAAACTGGAAGGAAATACTTACCCTTAAGATGTTAACAATAACCAAGAAGAACAAAAGGAACAAATGATCCAATCACTGTAAATCAAAAGAAGTAGAAAAACACCCATTTCACAACAGCAAAATAACAAGAATCAGTATAAACTAGTCATGAATAACTCTAAATAGTAGTTGTCTAAATTGCTCAATGAAAAGACACAGACTACCAGTTTGAAAACAGGGTCCGTCTTTCTGCTTCATCTAAAAATCACACTTCACCATTAAGAATAGACATTAACTTAAGGCAAAATTAGTGAAAAATGTATTCCAGGTAAATGAATCCAAGAAGCAGATAAATATAGCTATTTTATTATCTGAAAAATGAGACTTTGAACCAAAGCTAATCAAAAGAGAAAGAGAAGGAACTACATACTAATTAAAGAAAAAAAATTCACCAAGAGGATATTATAATTGTAAACATTTATGCACCAACACAGGGGTACTAAAGTTCATAAACTAAATGCTGCTACAGCTAAAATCACATATTGACCCTCACGTTGTTGTAGTCTTTAGTTCAATACCTTCTCTCACCAAAAGACTGAACGTCAGACAAAAATGAAATGGAAACGTTAGAGGTAATAATGTCATATTTCAAATGAAATTAACAAACATATATAAACCATTCCACCCAAACACTAAAAAATATCCTTTGTTATATTCAACAGTTCATGGAACTTTTTTTTAAAAACTGACCATATATTAGGACGAAAAACAAATTTCCAGAGATATAAGAAAACTGAAGTAACTCCTTGTCTACTATCTGACCACTACAGATTAAAGTTCAAAACCAACAATAGAATATGTACAAACTCATGGAAACTGAGCAACTGGATGAATACCAGGTCAAGAAGAAAATCAAGAAGGAAATTAAATCTTTTTATAACTGATTAAAAATGAAAGCACAGAATACCCAAACTCATTGGACATAATGAAGAGTTTTAAAGGGCAAGATCACATTACAGAGTTCTTACATTAAAACAAAGAAACAAACAAAAACCTAGCGGTATCTATATTAGTAGCCTAAACACATACCTGATTGCTCTAGAACAATAAGAAAAAGAGTATCTGTAAAGATTAAATGGGAATAAATAACGACTGGGCTGAAGTCAGTAAAATAGAGACAAACAAATTAGCAATGAAAAGCAGTTACCATGAATAAAACAAATGAGTTAGTTGAGAGAAAATAAATAAGACGGGCAAACTCTTAGCCAAAGTAACGAAGAGATCAAGGTAGAAGATGTAAATGAATAAAATTAGAGATGAAAAGGAGGGCATTGCAATAAAGACCAAAGAAATTAAAGAATCATGACATACTTTGAATATCTGTTACACCAAACTTGAAAAACTTAAAAGAAAGCAATACATTTAAATCAAAATGAAATAAGCAATTTAAACAAAGCTGTGGTGTTTAATGAAATGGAAGCAGTGATAATACTAATACTATAATCAATGTCTAAGTCTTAGCAGAAGTCAAGACAGTGGCACCATCTATGTCATCTATATTATAGACATTTAGGAGCAAAACAAGAACACACTGTTCTTTTAAAAAGTCCCCCAGTGAAGCTGTAATGAAAACTGACTTAATTAACTCTCAGTCCCTGTGAGTTCTTTCACATTCTGTGTTGAGACAGTGGGAATTACACAAATCACACTCTGCTCGGTGCTAAAGTTTGATATCACCAGCTAAAGCATTGTACGATTACTCGACTTTCTATGTCAATTCCCCTCCCATATGACTGCAGCATCAGGTTTATGTCACAGAACAATTGTCAGATAAACTAGAGCCATCATGCTTAGTAACTTGTCAGTGTTGTTCTACACCAGGGAAAACAGATGACAGCATTTACTGAATATAAAATTAGAAATTTCAAGTTCAAATTAGTGTTGGCAAACTTTATACACACCAATGTGATTTTGATAGTTTGGAATAAAGAAAAAGTTGTGTGTTGATGAAATTGGTGGTATTAATTAATATGACTCTTTGATATTAAATAATATTAACTGTCATCATGTGGTAAAAATCAGCATAGCTTAACGAGCCAGTATATTAGAAATGATCAATTCACATTTTTACAAAATTGTACATGACAAATGAACCATCTAATCAGTAAGATGATCCACAGACTTTAACATAACAAATAAGAAAAATATCATTGAGAGAATTTGGATTTTTCACAGCAAGTAAAATTTAAGAGTACTTGTATTGAAATTTAGAGACACATATCCCATGCTCTGATATAGTGTCAAAGAAAATATTAAGAATTATTGTTAGCTTATTAAACTACATCTTCCTTACTCAGCTCTATGGAGCTGCATTTTCTTCATATATTTTACGCATTCTAATGAATTTAATGTGGAAGTATGGGAATAAGCCTTCTCAAGTCATATCAGAAAAAAAGATAGAAAAATATACTTTAATAATGCATTTTTCCCAAAATGTGGTACATTTGGTAGCTTGTGACTATTTTATTATTTTTAATTTAATGAATATTTTATTGAGAAATTTAATTTTATATGTGTGCGTTTGTGTGTGGTAGGGGGGATTTGTGTGGGACAGCATCTGACATAATCATGTATGGAGGGAGATTAGAGGACAATTTTGTGTTGTACCTTCTTCTTGGCATGAGCTTTGAACACAGCCTGGTCCATCAGGCTTACTCAGTAAGTGCTTTAGCACCCAAGCCACTTCTCAGGCCTGAATTAGTCAGAATTTCTGAAATGCTTCATTTTATGTGTCCAATACAATATTGCATATACATATTTAGAACCACATATGCACACATGTGTCACAATATTTTTTGCTTTTACTGATTTTTAATATGGGTATTCTAGATCCAAAAGTTTGATAATTTCCCATAAAAACCCAATCTAGTTCTTATTTTTTGGATTTCTTTTTGACAGAGCTTTACTATGTATACCAACCTCAGTTTTAACTCATTACATAGCCTACAATGGCTTGTCATTCATGGCAATCTTTCTGTCTCAAGTGTTAGGGTAACACTGTCATGCCAGGCCAGTTTTTTCTACTCTCTTATTTTTTATTAAAGATTTTTTACATATACATTCATATTATTACACATATATACAATAAACTACATACAGCAAGGAGAACCATGAAATATATATATATATATAATATATATATAATATATATAATATATATATATTATATATATATAATATATATATATATATAATATATATATAATATATATTATATATATATATATACATACACACATTTCATAGTGTTTTGGCTATTTGTATTTGGCAGCCTTGAAGAAAATATCTTTCCTATCTTGGTGAGTTTAAAATTCTGTTGTACATCAATATCTATCTTATCTTATAATTATCAACTTAAAACATCTATCTAGATATAAAAACGTATTAACCACCAAACAACTAAACATAATTGTAAAACTAAATTATCTAGCCTTCAACTCCATCAGAGACTTGAGGAGGAACAAAATTGAATTCCTGAGTATACAAAGAGTACAGGTTAGCAGCTTCCCAAATGAAGATGATAGAGACAGCTTTCTGCCTGAACAGTTATAATATTAGCACATTATCTGCAGCCTTCTGGCCCAGCATATCTGACAGACATATTTGTGACCAGTCAAGTTTTGATAGTCATAAATCCTTACCCATATCATGCCCTTGCTAGGGATTTTTCTTGTGGTATACTGATATAATAAAAATATTAAGTTGGTTGGGTTCTTTAGAAATATATAATCAACTGTATTTTGATGAAGGCCTGGTGCATTTTCTGTATCAATATGCTAAAGATGCTCACTCAGTTTCCCCATCTCTCGTCCTCTCTGTCTTTGTACACTCAATTTCTTTTTTATTTTATTTTAATTTATTTTTGCCTCTATATTACTATCCCTGTAACCCTCTGTGTCTCAGTCTTGTTCTTTTGTTTCACAACTTGCCAGTATCCTTTTTATGAACATTTATATCTTAAAATCCTTATTTTCTAAATGATAGACCTTTAAAATTATTAAAAATTGTGCTTTAATTGCAAACAGTGCTGAACAGGCCAACTTTGAACTTTTAACAATTTACCTACTGTGATTGTACTCAAGGCTGCATTCTCAGACTACAATTGCAGAGTTGGGTAGAATGTGCACTTTCCTGATGTTTTTTGTCACCACACAACCATGACATGTATATCCGCCACAAGTTAGTAAATGTACCTGTTTTTTAAGGTCCTTGTTAAGAACATAGAGTCAAAGCTTTTGTTCTTCTTCCTGATGAGTGAACTGTGCTAACTCATATATTCTGCTTAATGTCAACAAAGTACTTTGCTCTTTTTTTAAATGGATTGCCTTTTAGCTACCAATTTATAATATCATATTATGGTTTTGGGTAAGTCACTTTGCTATAATGTGACTTGCAAGTTATTAGTCTTTACATGCTATTTGCACTTTGACTTTTCTCCTTTAATTTTTGTTCCATATAAGAAGACTTTAAAATCATACTTCACGTATGAGAACATTGTTATCTTTGATACTATCTTCAAAACTGTGCTCATCTTACACGTATGAGAGTTTTGTTTGTATGTTTGTATGTGCAGTTTGCCTATTTCATGTCCTTGGTAGACGGATAGACCATCAGATCCCCTGTAACTGCTTATCAAAACTTGTGATCTGCTATGTTGGGGCTGGGGTCCGAACCTGGGTCCTCCGAAAAAACAGTAAGCGCTCCCAAGCCCTGTGCCATTTTTCCAGCCCCCATCTAGGGTTATTTTATTTTCTCTGTTTTTCTCTGACTGGTTCCTAGTTTTGTTTCTTTTCTTTTTTATTCATTTAGGTGCTCAGTTCATTTGAAATTATTCTGGGATGAAGTAATAGATGTTGGTTTATTGCTTATATAAGATACCTACTGATAATAGTATTCTCCACCTACAAAATGAGCCAATAAAAGTATAATGGCAGATTTATTGGGAACAGCTCTTGGGTGTGATGTTCCCAGATACAGGCAATGTGGGACACAATGTGCACCAAACACCTCAGAAGGTCCTTTGATCTTTTACTGTCACGCAAAGAACCTACTATTCCATGTAGAAATGTTTTGTAACACATTATATAAATGAAAAAAAATTAAAATAAATGCTCACGGAATAATGTAGAAATGTACAATTTGGTCCACGTAACAGGATGAATCTAAGCTCAGTTTTACCAGGATGCAGGATGGCAGGAATCAAAGATAAAATGTTGTAATGGGATGAACTAGGTCTACTTGCAGCAGGTGTTTATGGTGGCAGTGCCTCTGAAACCATGGCTTAGTCTCCCTCCAAGGTTAACTTTTTTTCCACAGCAACTTTGATTCCTAGTTTTAAGTTTGAGCACCTTCATGAAAGTGAAATTCTCAGTTTGTTGTGTTGAACTATTTTCCAAGCATAATAATTTTAGCTATTTAATTTTCAGTATTCTGAAACCCACTGAAATCCTAGAACCTATACTAGAAACACCACTTTTAAATGTTTTGTTTTCTTTATCATTTAATAAAAATATTGCTGATATTATTTGCAAATATTTATTTACTAAGAACAATTCAAGTAAGATGATGTTTTGCTAACTGGAATTCTGCGTTCTTAGAACATGTGTGTGTGTGTGTGTGTGTGTGTGTGTGTGTGTGTGTGTGTGTGTGTGTCCTGTTAGATACTGGCAACAATATGAACTTTTTAAAAACAGTTTCTAATAATTTGGAGAAAATGGATTCAGATTTTATTGTATAATTCTGTTACACTTTTCTCATTTAAGCTTTAGAAAATTACTGTATAGCTCATCAGCCAAATTTCTAGCTGAGATCATTTGGCTGTCTACAAGAGGCATAAACAAGATAATTGAAATGAGATAAAACATAATTGAAAAAGGGATTCTCAGCAATATGAAATGTGGCTTAAAAGAAGGCTGGCTTCCAAAATGGGAGGAAACATAATTCAAAGTGGCCACTGTTTATGTTGCATGGATGAGGAAGGTTCAGGCTCTGAAGACTCCCCAGAGTAAAACAAGAAGAGGAAAAAGGTTCATGGCAAATCGGCTGCACAACAACAGGCAGATTTCCTTATCAGGGCTTACCTAGTATAAAGTACACAGGAAAAGCACCCGGTCCGACCATCAGAGGACTGAAACATCTGTAGATAAATACTAAAGGTAGTAACTAGTATTCACACTGAGGGGTGTGTTCGCTTTCTGAGCCTGTGAACAAGAATGCAGCCTAGACTACCTTCACGTTTAAAATCACTGTGATGTCTGGCCACAAAATAAGAAAAGCAAAGTCTCATGTGTGGGTCAACCTGAGCCTGAGACCCTCGACAGTTTCCCAACAGAAATGCCGCTCAGGAGGCTAACCTGCTTAGTGATTGTAGGCTTCAGGGTCTGGACTCTCTGGAAACTAGAATGTTCAACCTAACTGAAAGGTGAAACACTCTGCTCTCAGCACATTGAGATAGGGACTCTCCACCTCTGTTTATACATCAAATTTCCGGGCTTTATTGATACAAACCTAAGACTATACCTTGCAAAAGTTGAGTTTCACTTCATGGTGTTAAGAGTAAGCAGACAATGGGACATCGAGGAACACGGGATAGAGTGACTCTGTCACCCTCTTTAACAACCTCTATTATTTAAATGATAACTTCAAAAGCTCATCAGACTATGAAAAAGCCTATTCACAAACATTAGAGGCTTTGATGGCTTTTCTCTGGAAAAATATTTCAAAATTAGTAACTAATTTAAATGTAAGAGAAGTTGAAATGACCCCTATTTGTAGTGATACAGAAACTAGTGGTTCACAGCAATTTATCTAATACAGTAATAAATTTCTGTTAAATACACATGTGTGAATAAAACGAAGGCACTGAGCACAAATGAAATAATGTTTGGTGTTTGGTCTATGAATTGAACAGAGCATGTTTCCATCATATGGTTTAATTAATTATTATGTGTTACGAGTCAAAAGGTGCTTTCTATTAAAGTGACAGGATAATATTTTTTTAACGTAGCTGTCTAAGATTTCTGCAGCGAGCATCAATTTGCAGTGGAGAGGACATATCAATTAGAAAGCTTTCATGTGGTAAATCGAAGAGAAAAGCAACCGTTCCTTGAACCTCTAAACCTCCCCCATCCCATGACCCTTCACACCCCACAGCGGAGATGAAAGGAAAAAGAGCCAGGAAGCAAAGATGCCTGTGATTGGTTCTGGCACCATTTTTGCTTTTAGCTTTCCTTCTTCTAACACTCAACATTTCTAGGGGCTCTCTATGCTGTGTTTTGATGAAAACTCTGGAGTCCTCAATCAGAGATACACATTGCCAGCAGAGTTTCACTGTGAGAACAGGATTGCCTTAAAGAAAAGAGTGCCTCCACCATTCAGAGTTCACGAAGGCACACATGCATAGCATAACCAACCAAAGACTTTCCGTTCTTAAAATTAAATTGGGGGAAAGGGGCACTGAACACATAATAGTTTTGGGTTTTTTTGTATCCCACTGATGAAAACTATTTTGAATTTAAAGTTTAAATATCACCATTTGATGTATTTGCATTAAAAATAGACTACTGATTAATATTTCAGATTACTTAAATGTGTAAAAATAAGTAAAATGTGACATTCCTAATACTGATACTGTCCATATCAAACCCCTGACGGCAGTGAGAATGATTTTCATCGATTATGTTTGTCTCCTCAGATAAATTTACAAAGAAAAATGAGAGTTACTGGAGTGATTACCCAAGGAGCAAAAAGGATTGGAAGCCCAGAATACATAAAATCTTACAAAATTGCCTACAGCAATGATGGGAAGACCTGGGCAATGTACAAAGTGAAAGGCACCAATGAAGACATGGTAAGCCTAACTCACTCTGTGGAATTTAGCTAAAATTCCATAATGACCACATGAGATCATGTGACACCTGAGCCTTCTGCTAAAGGCTTATGTTCAAATACATTTCTGCAGCTTTTCGGGTTTAATTGGGTAAAGGGAACAGGGCTTCCCTAAGTTAGAAATTTCTAACAGCTTCCATTTAAGATTTTCTCAGTCTTTAATTGCTGGTCCTACAAATAGTTGTCAAAAGTTAGCCGTGTTGTGCATAACAACTGAGCTGCTTTAGAGATGATCAGCTTCCCAAGTCATTCTCCTTGATTTTACAGACAGCTTTCTCTTAAATCAAGTATATTATTTTAAAAACAAGAACATTGAATAATAGGAAGGATGTTTATCTGGACCTATTTGGCATTGGAAATGTATTTCTTAGTGAACAGAATAAAAATTGTGGAAGAAATGAGTATAGTAGTTAATATTTCCTGTTCCTTTGGTGTTCAGAATTTTAAACTAATTCATTTTGGAATGATATTTTTAAGTCTGATTAAGATACATATAAGAAATATTTATTATTATAATTCACTCTACGTCTTTATCATAGCCCGTTCTTTCCTCTCCTGTTGGTTCTACCTTCCCTCCCTACCTCTCTCTCTTCCCTGAGTGACCCCATCCCCTACTCCTCAGAAAAGGGAGCCTCTTTCCTCTCCAAACCACCATGGAACATCAAGTTGCATCACAATACAACACATCCTCTTTCACTTAGTCCAGACAAGGGAGCCTTGCCAGAGGAATGTGATGGAAAAGTAGGCAACAGAGTCCACGTCAGAGACAACGCCTGCTCCCATAAAGAAGGGACCCACATGAGAACTAAATTGTCCATATATATAGAAAGCCTGGTCCAATCAATACATGGTCTTTCAGTGGAGCTTCAGTTTCTGTTTGGCCCCTGGGCCCTGGTTTGTTGCCCCTGTTTGTCTTCTTTTGAAGTTCTTGTCATCCTCCAGCTCATTTATCCAACTCCATTTTTGTACAAGGCTCCTGTGCTCCAACTAATGTTTGGTTGAGTCTCAGCATCTGTTTCTGTCTTCTGTTGGGTTGACCCTCTCAGAGTACGACTATTCTAGGCTCTCATCTTCAAGCTTAGCAGAGTATTATTAGCAAGGTCAGGGGTGGCTCTCTCCCATAGCGTGGATCTTAGGTTGGGGCAGGCATTGATTGGACATTCCCTCGATCTCTGCTCTAACTTTATCCCTGCACATTGTTAGGCAGGGTAAATTTTGGGCTGAAGTTTTTGTGGGTGGTTTTCTGCTCCCCTCCAACCACTAGAAATCCTGTCTGGATAGAAGGTGTCCTTTTCAGTCTCCATGACCCCAACTACTAAGAATCTTAGCTAGAGTAATGCCCATAGAAGGAATGGCTCTTAACAGAAAAATGTATTCATTTGCAAGTTAACAGATGATAGATAGATAGATAGATAGATAGATAGATAGATAGATAGATAGATTTACAGAGTCAGAAACAGGGAGAATGACTTACTCTGTTTCTGCAGTTCTGGCCTTTAAAGTGGTAAAGAAGGGGCTGGAGAGATTGCTCCAACATTTAGCAGGTGATAAGAGCACTTATTGCTGCAGTAATCGACCTGTTAAGCTCCCAGCACCTACTCTGTGGTTTATAACACTCTAGTTAACACAATTTCAATGAATCTGATGTCTTTGTCTAATCTTTGTGTGTACTGGACACATACATGGCATACATACATACATGTAGGCAGAGCACATGTTCAAATAAAATAAAATGAATAAATCATTATAAAAACTTAAAATTAGTCAGAGAAACATGATTATGTCATACTACAAGGCATTTTACAGTTTTAATTCAAATTTTATATGTATTTTGTTGTTGTTATTGGCTGCTGATAGCTAGGGGCTTCCTAAATTATCAATAATATTGTACTATAATCTTTCAAAAATTGTATAGAGTGAGGCATAGGGTGCATATATGAAAATGATTAGAGAACCTATTGCAAATATATATGTATACATACATGCATAAACACATGGGCACATGCACATATACACACACATACACCTATATACATATACATATATGTATACACATATTGGTAGTTGGGTCGTACTCTGTAGTCTAGGCTGACTTTGGACTTATGGTGAACCTCCTGTCTCATGGGGATCCTCCTATCTCAGCCTCCTTAATACTATTATTCAGACATGCTCAGCTTTTAAAATACTGTATATATCTTTACACACAGGTGTTCCGTGGAAATGTTGATAACAACACACCCTATGCTAATTCTTTCACACCGCCAATCAAAGCTCAGTATGTACGACTCTATCCCCAAATTTGTCGAAGGCACTGTACTTTAAGAATGGAACTTCTCGGCTGTGAGCTCTCAGGTAAGTTACTGTCTTCTACTATGGAACTACCGTTAAAGCATACATAAAACATCTCTGTCTGTAGCTGGTTACTACTCTCTAGGTTTTCAGCACTCACAGAAGTTTATTTCTTTTAGAAAATATGTAAGGCATGGTTCAATGAAAGAGGGCATGCTGTTTATGTGTCAAATAAAGTTGTAGAGCACACTACAGAAATAGCAGAGGTTCAAGTTCATCTCTGTGTAATCAAATAGAATACAAGGAATTCTCATGAGAAGCTGTGCTCAAAAGATGTGGACCACTAGTTGGGTTGTAAATATGGTTTATGTTTGGTAATGAAAGTTGAACTTAAAAATACAATCTGCTTGACCTCATAAATTGTGCAAATTTAGGCTATAAGGTTCAAAGCAAGTAGTTTTATCTTTAAGCTTGGCACTTTCTTTTTCGATGTTATGAAACATGTAAATTTATCATCCCACCCTAGGGAACAATACTTTAACACCAGGAGTACAACTATTAATTCATTCCTTGAGCATTCTTAGCTAGCAGCCTGCTTATTATATAAGTCATGGTTATCTTGTTCCGGGTAACACATCAAAACCATAGAGGTGAGTAATTCTCCTTACAGGATCATCAGAACAGACAGAACATGAAAACTTTATATCTGAATCCCATTTCGCTTCTATAACTATATTATGAAATAAATAGAAAAATCACTTCTGCCTATTCCACTCAATTATATGTAGAGGGCAGTTAGTGGGTACCATACTTTGAAAACTTAACCTATCTTTGCCATAGTGGCAAAGGATTTCTTTTGTTCAAAGAGTGAATAAATTGGAAAGTTAATTTGTGTCACATTTTAGCATAGCCACGTCCCCTGATCCTATCCCACCCCTCCCACCCCCCAAAAGCAGGGAAAACATCTTATCAAATTTAAAAGAACAATTCCGGTTTTAAAAATATGTTCTTTAAATTTTTATACATATGTTTAGTATATTTAGTAAAATTACTGTCTCCCCCTTCCTCCCTTAACTCCTCTGCCCCAATGAACCCACATGGATCCCACTTGTTCTGAGGATTTTCTTCAAGGGTTAAACTTCCTACTTCATGTCTTTTTACCTCCTTATATTTACCTGTGTTATAGAAAAAGGAAACAATGTTAAGCAAATAGACTATAGTATTTAAAATACCATTTTTTTTTAAATGAGCATTGGAAGAAATCAGAGTAAAATTGCCATATGAGTGAACCTGCTTTAAGGATCAGTCACATGTGTATAATCTACACTGGCGATGTTGATGAAGAAATGTTTTCACTGCTGTTAATTTATGTTAACAAAGGAATTGTTTTTAATTATTTGGACTAGATTATTGACTGTAGTAAATCTGTGCAGAATTATGGCTACAGTGTACGTATTGCATGTCACCTTATCACCAGAGGCCAGTCATCCCTAAGCCGTTCATCATAAAGCAATCAGAAGGGAGCCACAGTATGATGAGGTTTGCAGCAAGCCCTGTGGGATTTTTGTTGCTTAACATCATCTTCCCCAGTTCTCCAGCCCTTTGATTCATGAGGACCAGCTTCTCTTACAGGACACAGTTCCACCCTTAAGGTGGAAATATGTTTTGCTCTCAAGCTTGACAAGAGGTTTCATCTGACACTTTACAGACTATTTTCTCAAAAGGAAGCAGTGCTCCAATCTCCCACCCCTTCCCCGACAAATTGATTTGAAACTTGGGTGCAGACAAAAAGCTCTCTTGCTGACTGTTTCAAAAGGCTAGAGCGTTTCTCCTTCTCCGAAGAAATAATCAATTCTTATGTTAATACTTCATGGTTTTTTGGTCCTACTCATACTGGTAAAAGAGGTGATTAATTGTGTTAAAAATTGAATGAATGAGACAGGAAAATTGTGAGCTATTAGGTCCATTGTTAAATTATTTAGCAGTGATTCTTGGGAATAAACATTGAGATAATATTTTACAATATTCTAAGACAGTTTCTTTAGAGTATGCAACACTGCAAAGCCCAAGGTCCCGTACTGTTTTCAGCAGTCTTAGACCTTTAACCTTGCTGAGAAGAAGCTAGTGTCTTCCCAGGCACTTGAAGAGAACACTTTTAAAATGTCTGAAACATAACTTTGTATTTTTGGAAGGAAATAGATCATGATAACAATTAGAAGAATAAAACTCACTTACCCTCTCTTCTAATTAGCAATTACTTAGCATTCTTTTAGCTATGTACTAGGCACCCAGAATGGTTATGAAGTAAATTTTGTGACTGAAAATAAATTGTCAAAGGCATTCTTCTTTCTATCCAATTTTCAAATATTTTATCACATGAGAAATAAAAAAAAATCACTCTTTTTCTATTGCACATCTTCTCCAAACTACACAAAATTCTACAAAAAAAAAAAAAAAAAAAAAAAAAAAAAGAATGCAGAAGTTTTTCATGCAGACAGTGTGTATTTGTTTGAAATTATTCTGAACGCAAATACCAACCCCTTATAGCTATTAGAACTTTTTAGAATTCAGGATCTCACTTAGAACAATGCTGGGTTTTTTTTTCCTCTCTGAATTTGCATTTTGATTTTAGAACTTCTTCAAGATTGGGTTTAGGATATAGTTCTGTTCAATAAGACTCTGGCTAAGAAACCAGCCTGCCATGGCCCTGCTTGTCACACAGTGGAAATAAAGCTGGAGGTACAGACTTTCCACAACAGCTGCAGAAAGGAGAAAATGTATGCCATTGGCTAGGGCTGACAGCAATTAGATAAAGTCAATTACTATTAGTGGGGATGGGGAGTTCTGTGCTTTCTCTCTTAAGCCTGCACATCTGTATGAGCAACAGTAGCCAGTTGGAGCATGCTATGCCTTAGTCACTGATACATTGACATTTAAAGACTTAACACTGGTTTCTGCTGGAATGAGTTTTATGGAAGTAGTAAAAAGAGCTAACTTTCATTGAAAGTTGATTTTGCCACCAATGTTTCTAAATACTTGGTACTTTATCAACTAATTTTCTAAGATATGTGTCCAACGTAACTTTCAATTGTCATTTTGGAGATTTGAACACGGAGACATAAATTGAATATATAATAGATACAAGACCAGATATCCAGTAAAGAGAAAACCAGTAGGGTATAGAAAGAAATGATTGGGCTGGATAAGTTCATCATTTTTTCTTTGCCATTTCACAATCTAATTCATCTTGACAGTTTCTTGGCACAAATGTTAACAACTTTATATAAGGAACACTAGGTCACAGAACAATATAATGTCAGACTCATGTCTTCTATACAAACCTGGTTAAGGTTTTAGCATATCTACATATGGATATTACATTTTCAATACTACACAGTCTCACATTTTGTAACACATCAAAATTGGAAATATATGTGGTAAACTTGATACTCTGCCAAAAGTATGTAAGTACTCAATGTTATTTAGTATTAATATGAGTTTACAAAAAGAATAGTAATGGTTTTAGTTAGGGTCATATATATATATATATAAGTGTGTATATGTATATTACATGCATATACATATATATCTTGTTATCTTGCTTATTTTTCTAAGATCCACAGTTGTACAATGCCTGGCACATGGTATATACTAAACAAATGTATTTTCTTCCCTTATTGGAGAAACCATATTTAAGCCATATTAATCAATGACATAAATTAGTGTTGAGTGTCTCAGCACATTATCTTTCTAACATCCTAAGCCTGAGTGAGGATTGTTAGAGTAAAGGTCAACCTGGCTACAGTGTGAGGCCCCGTCCCTAAAACGCAAGATTATTGCATATTTTTTAGACAGCAAAATGCTGTCCAGTTTAGAATATAAGTCTGGAGCAATTTGCGAAAATGACTCTGTACTGGGGGAATTTCCATCGGCGATATTATGAAAACAAATAAAAGAAAACCAAATATACTTTATGAGAAAATGCCCATTCTCCAAGACACAATAAAATTGTTGAAAACTGGGAAACAGCCATGAGGCTTCCAGTAATGAGACAGGAGAGAGCATTTCAGCAATGTTTTCATTTTGCAAAATCATCTCTCACAGAACAGTCGTCTGAATGGTCTGTCTTGTTTTCAATTTTTCCAAAATATATTCAGACAAAATCACTTGAATTGGCTATCTTGTTTTTCTATTTTATTCCAGATTTATTTCTGATTATAGCTCCTTTTTTGAATTTAGATGTTCTCTCTTTTGGGGGAAGGAATAGCGTTGTGTTCAATCTTCCTTTGCCGATCTGAAATGAAGAAGGAAAAATTCCAGGGTGATAAATTGTTTTCCTCATGGACCTCTTCTCATTCTACCAGGCTGTTCTGAGCCTTTGGGGATGAAATCGGGCCATATACAAGACTACCAGATCACTGCCTCCAGCGTCTTCAGAACGCTCAACATGGACATGTTCACATGGGAACCAAGGAAAGCCCGGCTGGACAAGCAAGGCAAAGTCAACGCCTGGACCTCCGGCCACAATGACCAATCACAATGGCTACAGGTAATGGCCTTGGAGTCTTTCACCGCCCACTACTCTTGTGCCTTAAAAGATTTACTAGTGACTAGCTAAGTGTCAGAATTATTATTTTGAACTCTTAAATAAATATACTTTCCTATTTGACTTTTCCAAACTTGGACAACAGAAATTCCTTATGAAATCCTATCTCTGGCCCACTCAGGTCTACTTTATCGATGCAGCCGTTGTAGGGAAGCTGGCTGGGTAAATTGTACCAAACCACACTGTACACATCTGATAAGATTTGAGCGAATCTACTTTCCTATGCTTTATCTGTTCTGATGGTTTGTACTATATTTAATTTTGAAAGTTAACATCAGGATTCAAAGACACTGAAATCATGCCACTGGCCTGCAGGGAGTCTCAGGGTGTCCTGACTCCAGCCCGATCATCTCTACCTGTGGTTGCTAAGCACTAGGATAATTGGATTACATGCTCATCATACAATTAACTTATAAAAGAATAATGTGGATTCTGTAGAGTCTGTTTATTACTTGCAATTAAAGTAAGGCTACATCTAATTCCGTTGAAACACACCTCTTGAAATAACTTTATTTGTGGGATACTTTTATGCATACGTAGTTTTGTTAATGTCCTCTATTGCAGCAAAAATATGATGACTCAATTTCATAATAAGGCTAGTTTCTGTCCTGTGCACGAGTTTCATTTTGATTTTATGCTTTGTCAATTGCTTTTTAAAAACCTATGATAAACCATGACATGTATTTAAAACACTTAAAACAATAAGTGCTAACCTTTACCAAGTTACAGTTATCATTGCTGAGTTCACCTGAAATTCCCAAAACTTTTTTCAATTTTGTCACTGAGTTTTGTAATGCTACACTATTATATCCCCACAATTAGAAATAGTTAATTTTCTCAGTTGTCTTATATTTCTTATATTTTTACT
The DNA here is from genome assembly GCF_903995435.1 of Acomys russatus. Classification (NCBI taxonomy): domain Eukaryota; kingdom Metazoa; phylum Chordata; class Mammalia; order Rodentia; family Muridae; genus Acomys; species Acomys russatus. Next base: position 28,407,787 of record NC_067166.1, on the reverse strand, counting down.
TGACCCATTATTTAGCTTACAGATATTATAGGAAGTTATATATGAGCTTCTCGGATTAGTTTTTTTAAATCAGGCATGTGTTTTCTGTGTGTTACTTAACGATCTTATCTAGGCCATATCACTGCTCCCTACATTAAATCATTAATGCAACAAGCGATTACATGTGCGCCCCATCCCACGCCGCCCCAAGCATCTCATACACTCCTGGAGGAGCACACTTCAGGCTCTCAAGGCATCATTTGTTTCTTAGAATTCATCTTTTAAACTGCCTAACATGATGGCAGACTTTTATTTTTCCCTCCACCCTGATGTTGCTAAATGTTCTTTCCAACCCTCATCAACTGGTTATTCTCTCACTAACGTGTCTCTTAGCAACTCCACGAGCTCAGAGTTACAGATTTACCAAATATCTGTGATTTTAGCTACTAAAATTGAGAGCAGAGTACCCTGACATTCTTACCATTCTTAAAAAGTCTCCTGCTTACTGTCACTTTTTTGTCTAAAGAGATACTTTGATTTCTTGGGTTTCTTCTGAAGCCTATTAACCATCTTCCTCGTACGTATACATATGCTCTAAACAATTTCCATTTTTCTAATCATAACGTGAATGTGCGAATGGGAGGCATGTTTATGTGTGTATGCTAAAATGCAAACACATTTTTGTTTCACTTTTGCTGAAAAATTTTTTTCAGACACTTTGGCTGGGCTTGAGAATAAATTATAGATTTCTAATATGGCCTAAAATTTTCCCTGGATTTGTCCGCATTCATCTTTTACCATGCTTGTTTTAATTTCCCCAAGTTCCTTCAACGTAACACCATCTGTCTCTCCCTGTTCTGCTATAAATTTACTCTTCCTAAGAAAAGGAAAACACAAAATAATCAGCCTTCTGACTCTAGATCCTTCAACACAGCTTCACATGCTGCCTTGTGGAAAGCTGGGCTGTTGGCTGTGCTCTACCCCATCTGAGCTAGGATCTCTCCTATGTATGTTAGTCTCATTTTATCATAGATGATTTAACTTCCAAGACCCCACAGACTGCTGAAACTGCAGGGCATATTGAATCGTACCTAGATTTTTTCCAATAGGCTTTGCAGTATTGTCAATGAGTGAAAGAACTAAATCTGATCCATCTTTGTTCTGTGCTTTGGGGCCCCCTTTTCATCTTTCCCCTTGTATTTGGGTATAATTTGGAAGAAAAATAAAACTTACCTGAACAAAAAATCATTTCTACATAGTGACGGATAATATAGTCAACACAAATAATGTCTAATGGGCAGGTAGCACACACAGTACAGATACACCGAACAAGGAGATGATTTATGTGTTGTGCAGAACTCAATATGATGGCTGAAAATCCCATGGCCACCCTCAGAGAGAATTTCTACTTAATAGTTGTGAAGTAACTTATTTCTGCAACTTCTACTTAATACTTAAAAATTGGGTTGGTTTTGTGTAACTGGAACAAGAGGAATGGAAACCACAAAATATAAGATTGCTATTTTTTTTTAACCATGGTTTCTGCAATACTCTCACTGTAATAATACCAAGCAATTTTGAAATTAAAATACCAGGCTAGATTGTTGGCTTCAGAATGTCAGGTGTATTGCCATGGCTTTCTGTTTCTGTACTCCAGCACTTAACCAAATACAGTAATTGATACTAACATGTAGGAGATAGTTCATAATGACGTGCTGCATGGAGATAATTATTTCAAGAGAAATTCAAGCATGGTGTTTTGTTTTATACATATGATCCTCTGTATAAAAAGCCAATTGTTACATATTTTTTTATACTAGGTATCAAATTAATTCAGACATATTAGGCAAGCATTTTGCCATTGAATAACAACTGTAACCCTAACAATGATCAGTAAGGTTTTAAACAAATATATGTATGTACATATAGACATATATAATTTTTCCAAAAAACAAAGCTTTTAAAATACAAAATAATAATGAATAGTGTGAATAAACCATGGACAATATCCAATGCTTCCCCAGTATTAACAATGAAAGCGGTAAACTAATTTTCATATTTTGTTATAAAATATTTAAAATTTTTATGTATCCAAGTCAAGTCACCTCCAAAATATTCTGATTATAAGTTAGATAAGTCAGGATTCATAATGTCCTGTAAAATACTGAAAAATATTATTAACACAAATAGCAACTTAGATGGGTATATTCTAGAAGTACACAGCGAATGTCTGAAGGCAAGTTTCTTTAGAAAGATAAAAATGAAACAAATATATTTATATGGATAGATATGTGATTTTCAGAACAAACCTCCATCCATCACTTTGTTTAAGATGTCTTCTTAAAGGCCCTTGCACACTGGCATCGATTTATTCTCTTGATGACATATTTTCTGTCAACTCTGAGACCAGTTCTTCGGGTGGATGTCTGAGTTTTGAAGTGTCAAAAGATACCCAAACTCTCCAAGGAAAAATAACCTGACAACATCTGTTGTTTATTTATTTTCCTGACATTGTGCAAAGAAAAAACCCAGAATGGGAGTATTCATCCATGTTTTCCTCTTAAGAGAATGGAATCTCTCCACTACACTGTTAACATTGGTGCTGCTGTTTAGTTGGAAGTATGATTAATGTATATGGTGATTTTTTGAGTTGTTGAGATATAGACTGCTTTTAATCCTTAAATGAAGTGTCTGATGTCATTTATTTAGTGTTTTTAAATAGAATGCATCATTCATGAGCAACAGCCATTCAGAAGGGAAGCCATTCTGATATCTAAATTTCTTTCCTTCATCACTAATCTCTTCCTTTTTATTTAAGTACTTTATTCAGATTACATTTCAATTGTTATCACCTCACCTGTATCTTCCCATTCCCCCTCCCTCCTTCTCTCACCATACTCCCACAACTAGGTCTGTGACAGAAGTGGCCCTCGTACACCAACATACGATCATAACCTATCAAGTCTCATCCTGGTAGCCTGCTTACTCTTCCTCTGAGTGCCACCAGGCCTCCCCAGCAAGGGGAAGTAGTCAAAGAGGGGCACCAGAGTTCATGTCATAGTTAGTCCCTGCTTTCCACACAACTGTGGAGAATGTATTTTCCACTGGCTAGATCTGAATGGGGGTCTAGGTTTATTGCATGTATTGTCTTTGATTAGTACAGTAGTTTGAGCAGATCCCCCTGGGTCCAGATCTGCCAGCCTTGATGGTCTTCTTGTAGGTTTATAGACTCTCTGGATCCTTCTATTTACCCATTCTCCCATACTTCTCTCACCTTGAGTACCACTAGGAAGTCCCAGGATCTATCTTAATTTCCTGTTAAGTGAAGACATCAGGGGACATCCTTGTTGTGTTAGTGTCCAATTATAAGTGAGTATATATCATGTGTATCTTTCTGTGTGGGTTAACTCGCTCAGTATTATCATTTCTAGTTCATACATTTGCCTGCAAATTTCAACATTTCCTTGTTTTTAATAGCTGAGTAGTATTCCATAGTGTACATTTAGGCTGCTATGAACATGGTTGAGCATATATCCTTGTTCTGTGGTAGAGCAACTTTTGTATATATTCCAAGGAGTGGAATATCTGGTTCTTCAGGTAGCCCTATTCTCATTTTCTGAAAAAGTGCCCGATTAATTTTCAAAGTGGTTGTAAAAGTTTGCATTCCCACCAGCAGTGAAGGAGTGTTCTCCTTTCTCTCCACATCCCCGTCAGCATTTGCTGTCACTTGAGTTTTTGATCTTAGTCATTCTGATGGGTGTAAGATGGAATCTCAAAGTTGTTTTGATTTGCATTTCTCTGATGACAAAGGATGTTAAGCATTTCTTTCAGTGTTTCTCAACCATTCGATATTCCTCTGTTGAGAATTCTCTGTTTAATTCTGAGCCCCATTTCTTAATTGGGTTATTTAGTTTGGCAGTGTTTAATCCTTGAGCTCTTTATATATTTTAGATAGCAGTTCTTTGTCATATGTAATAGCTAAAACAATCCTGTACAATAAACGATCCTCTGGAGGCATCTCCATACCTGATCTCAAGCTGCACTATAAAGCAACAGTAATTAAAACAGCATGGTAGTGCCATAGCAATAGGCTAGTTCATCAACTTCCACACAATAGGCTCAAAGATTATTGAAGTACAGTGTGAGTGCACACTTTTAAAAATTATTTTATTAATTTATTCAAATTACATCTCAATTGTTATGCCAGTGTATAACCATTTTGGAAATCAATCTGGCGCTTTCTCAGAAAATTGGGATTAGTTCTACAAGACCCAACCACATCCATCATTCCTGCATATATACCAGTAAGATGCTCCAGCATACAACAAAGACATTTATGTTCATACCAGCTTTATTCATAATAGCCAGAATCTGGAAACAACCTAAGTGTTGCTCACCAAAGAATGGATAAAGAAACTCTGGTACATTTTTACAAGGGGGACTCTAGGGAGAATGCTTAATTTTCATTCAGAAGAACAAATAGAATAGACACAGGAAGCAGTTGAAGGGAAGGAACAGGAAGGGAGCCTATCATAGAGATCCTCTGAAAGACTCCACACAGCAGGAGATCCTAGCAGATGCTGAGACACACAGCCAAACTCTGTGGTGGGGCACAGAGAGTGTTATAGAAGAGATGGGGAACAGAGGGATCTGGAGGGGTCCGGAGCTCCACAAAGAGACCAATGGAGTCAACAAATTTGGGCAGAGGAGGGGGTGCTGCAGATAATGATGCACACACCAAGGACTATGCATGGTGAGGACCTAGGGCCTCTGCTCAGATGTGGTAGATAGGCAGCACAGTCTTTGTGGGTCCCATAATATGGGGAGTAGAGGCTGCTTCTGACATGGACTCACTTTGGAGACCATTCATTGATCACTTCCCCTTGGCCAGGTGGCCTTGCCAGGCCACAGAGGAAGTGAATACAGTCAATCAGATGAGACTGGATAGGCTGAGGTCTGATATTAGGAGAGGAGTGTGCCCCTTTCTGAGGACTGGAGGAGGGAGAGAGAGGGTGTAAGGGAGGGGAGGTGGGACCAGGAGGCAATGAAGGAAAGGACTACAATTGAGATGTCAAGTGAACAAATTTAAAATAGAGAATTAAAAATCAAAACAAAACAACAACAACAAAAACAACAAACAAACAAAAAACCAACAGGCTGAGCAACCCTTTGGAGAGCAATCCAGTAAGCAGTGCTCCTCCTGGCCTCGGCTTCAGTTCCTGCCTCCAAGTTCTTGCCTTGAGTTCCTGCCTTGACTTCCCTCAATGACGGGTGATGAAATGAAAGTGTAAGCTAAATGAATGCACTCTATCCCAAGTTGCTTTTAGTTAAAATGTTTTATCACAGCAAAAGAAAAATAAATTAAGACAGTGTATGTGTGTGTGTGTGTGTGTGTGTGTGTGTGTGTGTGTGTCTGTTTCCTTTCTCTAAAGTAAAATTTCAAGGTAATACATGTTTACATAGGTAGCAAATTGCAAGTGATGCCAACATATGCCATTGATTGTCCTTGGCAATATAAATACACTTAACATATGTAAATACAATGTTTTTATTTATCTAATAGATTTTTAGCATTTTACCTGAAAATAGTAATAAATATTAACAATGTAACATGGACATTATGTCATTTTTGGATCTTCCCTACTGAACCTCTACTTTTTGGACATCCATGTGTTTTAAGTGCCTTATCATCAATTTTCAGCAGCTGAGCAACATTCCTTCTAACAATTATGATCTTAGTTGTCCAACTGATTCTGCATGAAAAAAAATGTGTAATATTTTATTAATAGAGAATGAAATTAGTTCATATAGTAATTAAGTAAATTATAAAGTATGGTTCATTTTTGTATGATTCAAGAATCTGAGGGAAAAAATGGAATGGATTTGGATTGATTGAAAAAAAACTTATTTTAAAATGATGCATCACAAGTTGTTGACAGTGAATATACTACAGAAGTATTCATTACCTTATGGGCAATGACTACTGAAAGTGCATAGTTCATTTGCAAAGTAAATCTACCAAAAATCAATAAATGAAAATACAATGTAAATTACTAACGACAATAAAAATATTATGGCAAAGAAAATGGCCTTTTTGATATATTGTATGTGCATTTCATAAAAATTAACATAGTCTGCACAATAGCTCAACAAAGTCAGCAAAATTAATAGACTCAGGCTTTATGTTTTAATGTTGACTTTTGTCAACAGCTTCTTACCCCACAGAGATTCATTTTAATATTAATTTGTTGAAAACATATAAGAAATAAATTAAGTTTATGCTTCCAAACTAAGTAAAACTTACTTAATTTAGTACTTTTCTGATTGGAAAAAAATGTCACGACCATAGAATTTATATCCACTTAAAAATGATTGGTGTCCCAAGTTTTCTGGACTATTGGTTTATAGAAGAAGTGAAAAAAGGCCATTCAAAAATTAAGAAAGCACTGGGTCCCTAGAAATTACTTGTCAGTATGAGGAAGTATTCTGAGATTCAATGCCTACTGTCTCTATTATGTGCATAGTAGCCATATGAAGAAAACACCCACAAATTAGATCTAAAAGAAAAAAATCTATTATCGTGGCCATGATTTATAACACATGTATGCTTTAAAGTACAAAAATATCCAAGAATGACCTTGCTCTACTTAAACTTCAAACAATCTTTAAAATGTACATAACGCTATTTTATCAAAGGAATTCTTCACTATCCCAGTATAAAAATAATAGAAGGGCTCCTCTACCATACCAATATAATAATAATAGAAATAAGCAGAGCATAACTGATGAGATATTTATATGTAGACGTTACATAAGTATTTGAATTCAACATTGAAAAACTTGTAAAGAAAATGGAATGGGTTTTGCAGCCTCTGTTAATATGCAATATTTAAAACCACTGAAAAGCCGACAGTATAACTTGATGCAATTGATGAGAGTTCAGCAGGCCCACTCATGATTTGAAGATCATGGGCATTAAATGACTTTCTCTCTCTCTGTATGTGTGTGTGTGTGTGTGTAAATGGACTTTAATTTGTGACATTAGTTATGGCCCTTGTTACTAGGAGTCTCTGCTAGAATCCCCCACATATCCTTCCAGAAGCCTAGCCTGACTTAGGGCTCCAGCTTGTCACAGAGATGCCCCTGCCCAGTTTTTATTTCTTTACATGCTTTCTGTCCTTTAAACAGTAAATTGAATGCTGAGCCAGTGAGTAAAAACTAGACCGTGGAAATGTTTGAAACCAGGCGAGCATTTATTTGTAAAGGCTCACGAGGAAAACTGAGTTCAATTTTAATTGGTGGCCCTATTTGTCTGTAAAGCAGACCTTTCAATGACCTCATGAGTTTTGTTTCATAATAAGGTTGTAGAGTTATAGTAGCTTGCTGAAGACAGGACAGCCATTCTAAAATGCAAAGGGAATATAGCACATATTAGATAGTGCACGCAGTGGTGTGTACCACAGTATTTCTTAAACCGTCTATGGAGTGGGGTGATTACTTTTCTCACAAGGTAGTATCCTTGACTAGCTCTCTCCAGCTGACCCCCAGCCACTTATCAAAATCGGCAGTTTTTAAAATATCTATTGGTCTAGCATCTTCAGTTAACTTGTTGTTCACCATAATTAAAATTGTTTGTACTGTTATAGAACTAGTAAACATTGGACCTTGAATATTTAGAAAGCGGTTTTGCTTTAAAACATAGAAAATGATGACTAGAATTAATATTTATATTCTCACGTTTCAGTGATGTGTACTTATCACAAACACACCACATTTTAGATACTTGTTCTTGGTCCAGCAAACTTGGCGATGGTTAAATCCACGTGGTTTGGTTGGTTTGGTTTATTCTAGACTCCTTCATAAAATGTCTCTCAACTCAATGATGCTATAATGTGTAGGTAATGCTGTTTTTCTTATATCTGCATGTGTGTGTGTGTGTGTGTGTGTGTGTGTGTGTGTGTGTGTGTGTGTGTGTTTCAGTTGCCAATTATTTAGCTTCTGGTTAATGTCAAGATAAAATACATTTATTTATAGAAAATATTACAGTTCAGAAGACATAGCCCAGTGTATCTGTTTTCACATCTCTTATGACTTGTTACTTCATGGAGCATTTGCAGTTCAGTACCCGAGCTTACACCTTCAAAAGCTTAGTTCAGCCAAACACATATGCTCAGTGTCATCATAATTTAAATGTATTGACCACTCTAGGCAAAGAAAGTAACACATGATAGTTTGTTTGGTGATGAATAATCCCCATGGTCCAAAGAGCTTGGGTAGAGAAACTTAAAATAATGCATAATCTTTTCATCCCAGTTCTTAATTTTTTTGCCTTATGTTTAAATTGAATAATTTCCTTCACAACTATTTTCCTGTCCCTTAAGAATGAGTGTATCATTGTTGCGATGTGTTTGTATAAGCTGACGTTTCTCCTATAAATGCCACAAGTTCTGGATGTACCTTCCAGTAAAAGAGGCTCTCTAGCTGACATGAATACAATACTCTTGCAGAGTCTCTATTTGAGTATTCATCATTTTACATTAAAATAGAACACTAAACTTAAGCAGTACCCATGTGGGAACAGATCTCACATGCTATGCCACAGGAATTCTAACATAAAAACATCACTTATTTATTACATGTTTTACATACTTAACATGTTGACCTCAGGTTTGTTGAATAATAAATTTGTGCTTTTTCCATGTGCTTTTTTGTTGATAGCTAGCTTTTTTTTTTTAACCAGAAATGTTCAAATGAAGCAGAGAATATATGTTTAAAACTAGTTCCTGTACCCATTTGATTATTTTTTACATCAAATAAATGTTCTTACGGAAGGGTTTTCAGCATAATGAAAAGAAAAACCAACAAATATTTACTTAGAATCATGGTTAATAACTTATTCTGTATTTTCAAAATGTAATACAGATTAGAATCTTGTACTGATTGTAGCCAAGTTTGCATCCATCTTAAATGGCTTATGTACCTAGTGTTTATGCAACAAAATTAGCAAAAACAAGTGTTGTGAGTAAATAAATCAGTTTTCTTTCCTTCCCAAGTGGTGTGCTTTATCAGTCTTTCTCAGTAAACAATTATTAATACTTTGGTAAAAAATGGAGTCACTTTCCCCATTCTTTTAACACCTTACGACCTCCTGGGGCTTCAGCCTTCCTTTTTCATGAAAAGCACCTTCGAGTTTTAATCCCCAAGGCTACCATATTGGATACCCCTTCATGAGTGCCACAAGACCCATCTGTTCTGTTAGACATATGTTTGATGATGTGGGAGGAGCTGTAACACAAGATAATGGGACTAAAAGTACTTCAGAATGCAACACTAAATATATATGCATATGTTTCCACAGCTGCCTCAAACTCTCTAATGGGAAATAGAGACATTTCTAAAAATAAGACAGCTCAAAGCTCTCAGCGGAGGAAAACACACCAACAGCTGCTCGTATCTCCCTACATCCTGGGTGTCAAAGGCATTTTCTCAAAGTGTGGTTACAGCACACCTGCATCTGAATCTACTAGCTGATTGAAATGCTCTTAGCTCCATCCTCTGAGATGCTCGCGTTGTTGGGTGTGTGAAGCACACAGAAAAGCATGTTTGGAGACATATATGCTTAGATGATTTAGGAAAGATGAAGTCTGAAAAAAGATGAATCATCCCTAGGCAATCATTTAGTGAGATTTAAATATATTTAAAACTTGCTTGACCGTTAAAAGTGCAGGCTGATGTTGATTTGACATTTATTAAATGACTGAATATGACAAAAAAAACTTTAAAATTTTAATCATTCTTAACACTAGAGAAAATAAAATGCATGACTAAAAATATGCATTTAGATGAAGATAAAGTCTATGAGAAAGCAGGTCTATATTGGCAGTTGAATTGTGGTTTTCTCTTGTATGCATGTGATAGAATCTAAGTAACATTTTAAACAGCCCTTTAATATATGTATGCATAGACATAGACACATTGTTAGACATTCACAGTGACAAAAAGTCTAAACAATGGTCATGAGTTTTACCAGTAACTAAGGAGGTCTAGGATGAAGCAGATATATTTTATATTGAAAATTTATTAAAGAATATTGTTTTAAACAGTCAATCTAGTTCAAATTTTAGGATAATTGTTTAATGTACTGATATATTGGATAAGAGCATGCACACTATAGTGATCAGTGCTTTAAACTCTAATGTAGAACTCTCTGGGTTCCAATGCCATTTCTACTGGTAACTAGCTCTATGAGCATAGTCAAGCAATACATCTATTTTTTAATTATCTCCATACTCTTATTTGCTAAGTATGGAGCATACTGTCTATGTTATAGGGTATGTTCAGGATTAAATGGGTTAACATAATGAACATCTCAAAGGAGATCACTGCTGTGAATATGTTAGCTACTGTTACTCTTCAAAATAGCTTTGTACTCAATGACACTATTCATAACATTTTCTCTCTTTTAAAGTTATGAGATAAAAATACAGGTAACTTAGATGAATTTGAATTTCAAGTAAATGATGAATATGTTTTAGGACCAATGTTATCCAAAGCTATTGTTTGGAAATATTCAGGAAAACCATCTGATTTATACGAAATTCAAACTGAACTAGGAGTCTAATATTTATTTTTCAGATCCAGCAATCTTACTTGCTTTCATCCTCTTGCAATGGCTAATGGGAAAAAAACTAGGATACTGACACTGAGATGATGATTAACTTATAGACAATGATTTAAGTAGATTGCTTGTCTGGGATCCTTTTACATGTTTGCATCCACAGACTATGAATAGGTATTGGTAACACTGATAGTTTCTTAACATGCAAACAAATATTCTTAAGTTGTCCTCCATGTTTCAATTATTAATCTCCATTATTATCTGAGGAAGATGATGCAAGTGATTTTGCTTTTTAAATTCTGGGTAGCTGTATCAGCTGGGAAGGGAACCTTTTATGTCTATACATTGATATGTATTAAATTCTATAGTCAGTTTGTTTCAATATAGGAGAGAACTCAGTATAGTATTTTTCATCTCAGAAATGGATTGAAGGTGCTGGGAATATCTCTTGAGTTAAAGATCCTGAACCTCTTGTTTCCATGGTTTGTAGAAATTGTTATTTGATGACATTATAATTTGTGATAGCATATTTTATTTGCCAGATGTAATTGTTGTTTTCGAGGATTATAGCCTCCATCTGCTAACTTTGGCCTACTTTTGCACGTTTCTAGTCTTCTTACAATCTAAACTAGGACTAGACGTTCTAAGCCTCTGAGACCTACTGATGAATAACATCACCCTTTCTAGCTCTTTCTGAGCTCCTGTTGGCTGGTTCAACTCAGCTGTTCTGGCTCTCAAACTCCCCCTCCAAGCTTCTTCATTTAAAGTGGCTACTCTCAGCTTCTGACTGAATTGTTTTGCTTGACCTCAAAGTAACTCTAGCAATCACTTTCAAAACATGGCTGCTTCTTTCTACCAACTAACCTTAACTACATGTCTGAGGTTAAAGGTATGTGCTAACATTCTGTATATATTCTAACCAGATCATACTGAGGTCCAGGGTGTATGCACATTCCAGCTGGATTGCGTAGACCTAGAAGGTCTTTGGATGTGATTCCTTGCCAGAGCAGCCATATTGCTTGATTAAAATTCTTCTACAAAACGCTCTTTAAGATTTCTGTAGGTTTGTTTGCTTTTAGGCACAGTGCGTTCATATTACTTAAATAACTCATATCCTTTATACTTTGAACTCAAATCTTTATGTTTTCTATTGCCAACAGTAAATGTCTATTTAATTGGCTTATAGGAAGATTGAACACAATTACACAAATATGGTTTGCACATAATATTCAGAGAATGTAAATATCCTAGGTGAGTCCTGTCTTCTGTCAGCATTAATACGGTTAGTCTAGACGTTAGCACTAGTGACGATCATTTGGCCCATACCGTCAGAGGGCTCGGCAGCAAATTCAGTTAGAAAATGTTTGCTTCTCAAGCATGAAGACCTGAGTTCTGACCCCCAGGACCCTTGTAATCTCAGTGTTTCTTTTGTGGGATGGGAAGTGGAGACAGGAGACATCCCTGAACCTTGGGGCACAGCTACCTAGGTGTTGCCCACTGTGGACAATATACCCTATTTTACACAAGATGGAAGAGAATATCTGAACTTCAAGTTGTCTGCTTACTTCTACACATGTACCCTAGCACATGTGTGCATGTACAAACACACACACATACATAAATAAATACATACATACATACACACACACCACCTGTGAACTTCAAAAATCATAAAAAGAAGAAAATAAATGATATTTTTGTGCTCAGATTTGAGTAAATTATTTAATATACTCCAAATTTTTTATAATTCTATTTCTGTAACAACTCTATTTACCTACCAACAAAAAATGTTGAGACCCACAATCACCATCAACATGGTCAAGGTAGGGTCAAAGTACCCCTGTATAACAAAGAACTGCCAAAATACTTAAGTGTTTCGTGTTCATAACCACATCCTTAGATAAAGACTCCAGACCATCAATTTAAAAATATTTGAGATACCTCCCCCTCCACCAGAACTGGTCAAAGGAAAGGATGAGATGATGGTGGGAAAATTTCTAAGTTACATTCATAGAACAAGTTTACCAGAACTTAAGAAATTTGAAAAAATATTTGAGGGTAACTGAAAAAGGAAGGAACAAATCTTGGAGCCAATAGTTTTCTCTCCAATGAAGAACCGAAAGAGTATATAATCTAGGTTGGCTGTGACCTGCTTTAACAATATGGCTGGTTCTCATACTGATGGCCAGCCCTTCTCGACATGTCGGATGCTGCAGCCAATAAGAATTAGAGAATGACAAATGACTAAGAAACAATTAGAGAAGTTATTTGTGTTTTAGAAAATTCTACCCACTGGTTGTTTGGAGATTGTTTTTTGCTGCTCATTCAGCCATGACATTCTTCGGGAAAATAACTGGAGAACTGCAGGGCTCTACCTAGTATCCAGCTCCAGCATTTAAAAAAGCAACTTAGAAATACAGCACTTTAAAATTCTATTTTTAAGTAATGCCAGGAATTAAAATACTAATTGGGCTTAAATATAGAAAATATAACATCTAAAGTATAAAATTTTATTTTTTGGGTTACTTAATATGCAGAAACCCATTTATATATAGCATGAACATATTCTTCTCCAAGATAGTTATGTATTGTTCAATAAATGTGAACTATATTACAGATATCTATCTTTTTGTTACTGCTTTCTTCCTAATTTGATATGGTTTGCCTAATTTGGGGCATTTTTAAAATAAAGTAAAAGCGACGGATAACCTGATTTCTAGGGGAAAAAATCAATTAAATCTTGCATTTTTCTATTTAATCATTATGCAAGTAGGCCTAAAAAAGAAAAGGGAAATAAGCAGTATTATTAAAAAGGCCAAATAATACTGCTTTAGATTGATGCCATTTTTCCCAGAACTTTCAGATCTAGTTAGAGTACCCCACTCAGTAGTAGACTTTCACTGCTGATGATCTATGAACGACATTTGTTTAAAATCAGCCATTCCTCTGCAAAACCCGCTAATTACAGAGTGTACCTCAGTGGCAGAGGCTACCAAGCTTTGCACCACCATCTTGACACTCATATAAGTATTTATAGCTATGCAAGACTCAACCTGGACTGCCACTTGCCACACTTCTCAGCTGACAAGCACAAGGTAACCACAGGTATGATATGATAAGAGCTTGCTTTAAGTTTACTTTACAGTGTTTAAAATGGAGAGACTCAGCTGTGAAAGCAGGGAAGGCATGGATGTACATGATTACCAGACCTGACCTTTTCTCTATCAGATACACTGATCACCTACTTAACAAGAAGAGATTAAATAAATGAAAAGGAAAGCAATGTGACTGAGCATGAGTGACCGTTAACACTATGCAGCTATAAATGAGGACTTATTTTTTTTTTTTACACTTTTGTAATTTTATTGGGCAGTTACATTGAATAATTTTAATCCTTGCGTAGCTTTATGATTTCCAATTATTTATTTATTTATTTATTTATTTATTATGTATACAGCGCTCTGCCTGCATGTATACCTGCAGTCATCACATCACATTATAGATGGTTGTGAGCCACCATGTGGTTGCTGGGAACTGAACTCAGCACCTCTGGAAGAGCAGTCAGTGCTCTTAACCGCTGGGCCATCTCTCCAGCCCCTGCTTTATGATTTTTAAGTGATCCCTATACATATAATGAATAGAAACTTCTTTAGGCCTGTACTTGCCTAATTTTTTTTTCTGACTCAGACCAATAAACACAGTCTTCACCTTTCATAAGGAAGAAATTTCTCTTTCCAATAAACAGAGAGAGCTACAGCCAATCAAAATGCAGAGTTGTGGAGCCCGATTTTAATATAAAATTTCCAAACACCTCCACATGTATGGCAAGAGGAATATGGTGGAAGAGTGCCACAGCTATATCTAATGGGAACAGTGAAAGTCATGAGGCCATCACAGCTGTTTGAAAAAGCTCTAGCAAAGCTGAGCTGAGTGATCCAATTACTGTGGTACGGTCCCCTACTTTTTGGCCTTGATCTCTATGTGTTGCATACTTGGGGGTCTTTCATTATTTGTACAATTTGGGGATAGTGTGTTGATAGAAATCTTATGAATCATTTATGCCCTGTCCCCGGTGTACTGCTTCTAAGCTTCCCCAGGATTGTCCTTCAGGAGATTCTACCACTCCCACTTTTAGGAAGATATCCATACCTGGTCCCACTTGAAGATCTTCCTTATGCCCTGGAGGTTGTGACTCAAGTAATTATGCCAGAGACCTCCATACAAGGCTCTGACTCAAAGATACTCACTGGAGCCAGGCGTGGTTGTGCACGCCTTTAAAGCCAGCACTCGGGAGGCAGAGGCAGGCAGATCACTGTGAGTACAAGGCCAGCCTAGTCTACAAAGTGAGTCCAGGACAGCCAAAGTCACACAGAGAAACCCTGTATCAAAAAACCAAACAACAACAACAACAACGAAGATACTCATTGGAACTCTGGAACATATTTCCTGGCCTTACTCAGGAACAAGATAAAACAAAGTAAACTTATAAAGGTAAACACTATTCAGCTATGCGCTAGAGAAGTTGGCAGCAGATTAAATTAAAAGCAAAGAATGGTATGGATAAATAATAAAAGAATAAAATATTAAGACTTGCCTTTCTTAGAAAAAGTTAACTCATACACTATGGTGTATATACCAAGGAAAAAAGAATGCCAAGACTAGATATATAAATAAATTCTACAGATATATAAAATACAAACATTGTTTTATGGCAGAAATTGAATAATAACTGCAGCAACTTTGTCCTAGGGATTTTTCTTGAGCCTAGTGACAATTTGCAGTCTGACTATAAAAAGTTGATATTGCACTGTTTGGGACATAACAATCTGCCCAGGCTGGCTTGGAGATTTTCTTTTGTCTGGTGCCCTTGAAAACACAAGGGCCAACAACCTGAGAACAGACTGTCATATTTTGACAAAATATGCCCTTGAAGCTTCAATATTCTTAAAAGTTGGGTTACGGGGTTGATAAGGAGAAATAATTGTAAAAAATAATTCTCTTCTGTCACAGTTTATCAATGATGACTAAAAATATGACCAAGTGGGAGTAAAAACACATGTTTGGGCCCAAAAATGATAGGATCTATGTTTTGAACAACATGCATCTATCCCTGCCTACTGAGTTCAGTATAAATAAAGAAATGCTCTGACTGTCAGTCAGTCAGGATGTAAAACTCCCCGCCCGCCCCCCGGTTCCCGTGCCTGACTCACTCCTCCCTTTCTTCCCTCGTTGCTCTTGCATCCAACCTTCTTCAAGCCCTTCACTCATCTTGGGTCAGGATCCTGGCAACTGACACCCAAACAGGGACAAAAATATTGCAAGAACCAGAGGATCATGAGTTTACTGATAGATGAGTAATGTTAAAATCTACACCAATACAGTTGCATTAACATGGCTACCTAAACATAAACTGAACAGGAACAGCAACAGTAGAGATGGATGCCATAAGGCGGGCGTCAAATCTACACACACGCACACACACACACACACACACACACACCACAAAAAAAAAAAAGCAACAACAAAACTACAAGCAACTAAGGAAAGCTGAGAGCAGGAGAAATAGTTTTCCCCAGGGAAAAGCACACCAACTGGTTACTCAATACCAAATAATTAGTCCTGAAAACATACATGAGAATAACCTTATATAGATCAGAGAATATATTTAGAAACATATATCATGTATACACACACACACACACACACACACACACATATATATATATATATAAAATGAAAAACTTATGTAGTTGAAATTGAGAAAAAGGGATATATTAGAGTATTTGAAGGGAGGAAAGGAAATGGAGAAATGTTGAAACTATAATATCAAAATGTAAAAAGGACTGGATTCTGATAAAATGTCTTAAAACGTGTTACTTGGAATGATTCATCTTTTTTTAAGGCTATATAACCTATTTATAACTTCTTTTTTAATATATTTTATTAATTTATTCATATTACATCTCAATTGTTATCCCATCCCTTGTATCCTCCCATTCCTCCCTCCCTTCCTTTTTCCCCTTACTCACCTCCCCTATGACTGTGACTGAGAGGGACTTCCTCTCCCTTTATATGCTCATAGGGTATCAAGTCTCTTCTTGGTAGCCTTCTATCCTTCTTCTGAGTGCCACCAGGCCTCCCCACCCAGGGGACGTAGTCAAATATGGGGCACCAGAGTTCGTATGAAAGTCAGTCCCCACTCTTCACTCAACTGTGAATAATCCCTCAGTAGAAGAATGGGTAAAGAAACTGTGGTACACTTATACTATGGAATACTACTTAGCTATTAAAAACAAGAAACTCCTGAAATTTGTGGACAAACAGATTGAACTAGAAATGATCATAATGAGTGAGTTAACCCACAAGCAGAGTCAAATGGTATATACTCACTTATATCTGGACACTAGCCCAAGGGGTATGTCCCATGAATGTCTTCACTTATCAGGAAAGTGGGACAGAGGGGAGGACATCCTATTGGCACTCCAGGTGAGAGAAGCATGGGAGAATGGGAAAATAGAAGGATCCAGAGGGTCCTAGAAATCTACAAGAAGAACATTATAACGAGCGGATCTGGGCCCAGGGTTCCTGCTCAAACTATGGCACCAGCCAAGGACAATACATGTAGTAAACTTCAAACCCCTACCCAGATCTACCCAATAAACAGGAATGATTCATCTTAATATCTTCAAATAAACTGGGTTCTTTGGCTTTGCTATTAATATATTTTAGGCACCTTTTTAGATGAACTACCCTTTGTGTACCCCAAATATATCCCTTGAAAAAAGAGGGAAAGCCATGTGACTAGTCTGTCATTCTAATAGTTTCCTTGTCTTATATCCAGAGGAAAAATAGTGTCTATTCTTCTGTGTTAAGAATATAATTGATTCAGAGAGAATCGAGCATCACAGTGTGAAACACGGTCTGGGTCCAACCTTACCCAAAAGAATGCACATATGTTTTCAACATCAACAGGACTGGGAGGCAGGTCTCCTCAGTACCAATTTTTGCCATGAATATTTATTCAGTGATTTCTGGTTTGCACTTCAGTGAGGTAATACTTCTAAACTATGAGACTTTGGCTATTTTAATTGTCTAAATATTGCATTTGTTTCAAAGGGTATTTATCATGAGAGCTCTAGAAGCCGACCCTGAAGGTTAGAGGTGAAAAAAAGACTAACTTTCTGACTTTGAGAATTTGAACCACAATAAACGTAGTAATAAATAAAAATCAAAGAATGAATAACGTATATTCCAACAAATTCTGATACTATAGTGCAGAACCAATAGAGAGTGATCCAGGGATCAGCAGTTCGAATAAACTTTTTAAGTATGTCTTGGGTTAGCCATGCCTTCACAAAGGAGTGAGAAATTATAAATTTTAAAAAGGTTCAAAAATAATATGTATAGCTCTCTCTAAAAAATAATACAAAAGTCCAAATAGATTGAGACATAAGAAGTTAATATCAACTTCATAAGAAGCTTTGTTGCACTAAACAAAGTACTTAGTTTTTCATTTTATAAAGTGAAAACCTGCTTATAAAATTAAAAATAGAATTTTTATTGAAATAGTTTATCAACGGAGCATCCTGTTTCAAAAGCCGTTCTGTAAAGTTTATTGTGAAAATGAAAGTAATTTTAGGAGATCATCATCTTTTAAAAATGCAGCTGGTTTTGTTTCTTAGCGCGTTAGCAAAGACATTTTTTTAAATGTAATTTAAGAAGAAAACTCAAATATTTCTGCGGTAAAACATGAAAACAATGGAAATGAGAATATCATTTTCCATAAATGAATCAATGATATCTTTGCTGAGATTTGGTTGCTATAGCAAATTTAAAGAAGAATTTAACTCCTTACTCTCCTAAAGTAGAATCAAAATCTAGAAATATATATATATATATATATATATATATATATGTATACATATATATGTATACATATATATATACATATATATATGTGTATACACATATATGAAACAACAACGACAAACTTGATTTGTCTTCATGCTCAAGTAAATTTTTATTATCTAGAGCTAGCATATTGAGAATTCAGGTATGTGACTTCATGTAGTCTTTCTCAATATCATATTCAGTTGAGAATTCAATGTAATTTCAATATAATCTTCCAGCTCGTGCAACAGATTTCTTTTCCTTAAGTAATTAAATCTATTTTCTAAAACTGTCATTGCAAGGGAGAAATAGAACAATTCCATGTTTAGGACATACGAGACTTCATGTCAACTCTGGGCCCACTTTTTGCCATGTGAGAGAAAACTGGGGCGTCTCAGGGGATTATTGAGTGGTAGAAAGATGAAAAGAACAGGTGAGTTCTGATCACCATGATGTAAATTTAAGCTCTGGTCATTATGTTTACTGGTTGTGTGTAAACATTTTCCCTTTCAGGATGCTTCATTTTCAGAATGGAGCTAGCTTGACATCAGGAAATTGTAATGGATTTAGAATGACCTGGCATTCTGTGTGTGGCATTTATACTAACGGCATGTAAACAATGCATGAACTTCCTCCTTTATCGTTGCTCCATATACATTTAGTGCACAAAATTACAGTAAGAACCATAATAGATGGATTGCAGACAATTGTGTGTGTGTGTGTGTGTGTGTATGTGTGTGTGTGCAGTCTTCCTACAGAGTTTATTATACGTATGTGATTATAATTATGGCCGTACCAAAGATAGCGTATGAGCTGCCCATTTGACAAACACAATGACTTGCTTACTCTCTCCTAAAATATCGAAAACACAGAAACAAATCCTTAAGCCTTTGAAACAAAAACAACCTCGATTTAATTCTTTTCAAACCAAAAATATGAAATGAAAAATAAGTGCTATTGTTTTCTCAAAAAACTGATTCTTTCTGGTTTAGTTGTATACATCTGTGTTTGTATTTAATGACATGGTAATTATGCACCTGCAATGTGGGGCTCTTCTCATTTAAGTAAAATTTATGAAACTATTTTGAAAATATACAACCAATTACTCTTTTAAAATGTGTAACTTTGAATGTTGAGACATTTTAATTATGTGAATATATTGACCTACGGCCTGCATGCAGGAGAGCAGCACAGATGCTGCCTGCACCATTGTTTCGTTTCCTCTTTAGAGTGGCACTTCTCAGTCTGTGGGTCAGGCTCCAACCTCTTTGGGAGCTGAATGACCCTTCCACAGGAGTCTTATATTAGATATCCTGCTTATCAGGTATGTTTATTATGATTCATAACAATAGTAAAATTATAGTTATGAAGTGGCATCAAAAACAGTTTTATGGTTGGAGGTCACCACAGCATGAGGAACTGTATTAAAGGGTCTCAGCATCAGGGAGGTTGAGAAACACTGCTTTAGAATAAGCTTAGTCTTGAGTTCTTATTGATTGACAGCAGTGAAGAGTTACTTAATGTTTCTTCTCAAAATAGGACCACTTAAGGAAAAAGACAGCTTTGATTCTTTGGACCAAAAATAAAAGTGTAGGGATTGAGAGAATCCCCATTTAAATCTGACTGCCATATTAAAATACTTAGCCACAAACAATTCAGTTTCTAGATTATTTTAATCAGAGTGTTCCCCCAAGGAGAATTCTCAGGAAGTACTATGTGTGTCACAGGGACCTGCAACAAACTTCCATCAACACCGCAGACTCTATGCACTTCCTCTAAAATTCACATTACGTAACAACTTGTTAGTCATTTGCTGTTTGTGAATAATATGAACCTTGAAGGTGATAATATAAATTTTAAACCAGAAGAAGAAAAAAACGAATGAAGTATGTTAAGAATGAAGAAAACAAGTCACTAACTTGTATTCGTTGACTGATTTTATTTCTAATGTACAAAATCTTATTTTGATCAAGAAATAACCAACTCAGAAAGAACTCAGCCACATAATTACAAGACAACATGTGGTGCACCAACCACATGGAAGAAAATGTACAAAAAATACATCCTAGGCTGAGATGGATGGGCTGACAAGCAAACTATGTATCTAACAATTGGAACAAAATCCAAGAGACTCTTTTATGGGAATGCTGGGCTGACTGCTTACTTGCCTTGAAAAATGGCCCTCTTTTCAAGAGAACAGTTCAAGTGTAAAGCTCCCCATGTGTTAGTGAACATGCCCAAGAGTAGACTGCTCCAAATGTCCTTCAATCTAGCTGAATACTGTTAAATATTGCACTCGCACATTTTCTCAGTCAATTCCCTCCTCAGACTTAGAATACATTTCAGAATCTATTATCATTGAAGGAAGAAAAATAAGTTTGTATTTAAAACAAAGGCATCATTTTTATTTCTGAAAGTGAAAAAAAATGTTTTTAAGAGCATTAGTAACTACTATTTGTCAAAGCAGCATTGTCCTCAAGTCAAATCCCATGTGCCTTTTTCTTTTTATCTATTTCTTGATACATCTCTGAATGTTTCAGAATAGTGCTTGGTAAAAGAGGCTTTCTTTCCAAGCTATTATTGACATTTATAAATTGTCTCTTATGTCCACATAGCTGGATGACTCAGACATATAGGGCAAATATTACAAAAACCGTGACTTGAAAGTTCAGTTTGTAAAAAGGAACGTGGAAGATGAAATCCCTCTTATATTTGTTTAATATTTAACTTCCCTTTTATTTATTCTTCTCTCATATATTACATCCTGACTGCAGTTTCCCCTTCCTGCTCTCCTCCTACCTTCTCTTTCACACAAATTCTCTTCTCCATTTTCCTTCAGAAAAGGACAAGTCCCTCAAGAAAAACTACCAAACACAGTATAACATGCTGTAATAAGAATATGCTCCTCCCTCATATTAGGGCGGGACAAAGCAACCCAGTAGGAGGAAAAGGGTTCAAAGAGCAGGCAAAAGAGTCCAAGATAACCTGACTCCCACTGCTAGAATTCTCAGAAGAACACCAAGCTACACAACCAGACCATATATGCAGAAGATGGAGGTTAGAACCATAAAGCCTCCCTGATTGTCAGTTCAGTCTCTGTAAGCCCCATGAGCCCTGCTTAGTTGATTCTCTGGGTTGTTTTCTTGCAGTGTCCTTGTCCCTTTTGGATCCTACCACATCCCCCTGTTCAGAAGATTCCCCAAGCTCCTCCTCATGCTTGGCTGGGGGTCTCTATATCTGCTCTCAGCAGTTGCTGAATGAAGTCTCTCTGATGATAGCCCAACTTGACACCCATGCCAGGAGAGGAAACCCACATCTGACACCACCCGGTGGGCCAGGAACCAGATGCTGGATAGCCCAGAGACCTAGGATAGAACCAACATGAAATGAAAAATTAGTTAGGTGGGTACTTAGTTAGTTAATTTAAAAAATCAGTGAAATGATTCTTAATGGCATTCGGCTGTACTTGCAGACTGGAACCTAGCACAATATCTCACCTCTATAGACAAGTGTTTAATTTACCTGTGTCACAAACAGGAACCAAACTCCCATATGGAAGAACAGGACACACAGAAGCAGCATTTTTCAAAGGAGACACCATAAGCCTTCTATTTGGTAAATAATTTAATTTCAAAGTGAATACTAACAGTATACTTAGTGGATGCTTTTTTTTTTTTCCTGTTTAATTGTTTGAATTTTAAGGAAATGCCATGAAGACAGATTGTAAAGGTCAAATAGATTTTAAAGGTCATGCCAGGAGATCACAAGAATTGCCTTCTAATGACCTTCAACGCAGAACAGAATGTTAATTGATCTCTAGGAATGATCCTCTTAAAGGTTTTGGGTTTAATTAAACAGGAGTGGTGCTTAATCCAGCTCAGATAAAAGTTTCTTTTTAATTAAATAGGAAAAAGCATTTTGCAAACATATGTACAGTCTTCTCTCTGAATAGCTGTTTGAGTAGAAACACAAAACATGGATTTTTTTCAATAGCTCAAAATAAGTATATTTCTCAAATCCTGTTTTCCCCGATCCTGTTTTATATGGTGAGTAGGGAATTTTTATTAACTTCTGTGAGGTTCTATGTTAACGAAATCCTTCTATAATATTTCTAGTCCTTAAAGAGACGTCTTTGGGTCATCTTATGTTCAGAGTTTTATGTCATAGCGGTTTGAGTGGCTATTAAAAGTACCATAGATTGAGTGTGTAAAAATTGTTATGTACCTCTCCGGAGCCTGGGAGCCCTGAGGTCAAATTACCTTTGTGGTAGTGTTAGATGAAGGCTGACTTCCTGGATCATACATAGCTAGTCCCTTGATGTGTCTCTATGGTAAAGGCAGAGAGAGGCGGAACTCTTTTGTCTGTCACAATAAGACTAACCCCATCAATAAAGCTTTATTCATAAGGGCTAATTGCTTGAAACAGACCCAGCAAACAATAGTATATTAGGATGTCGAGTTTAATGTTTGAATTTTAGATAACGTAACTATGTAGACTTTAAAACCTAGTGATAATGATTTGGCAGGATGACCAAGTAGAGTAATACCGAACCATTTCCAGACTACTGCCTGAAAATGAAGTTTTCTTTCTTTCTTTATATAATCTAAAAATTACTAAAGTGATAGAAACATTCAGTCAAAGCTTGGATCATCCTTTTCTGGCCTCTGTAGGGGCCAGGCCTGCTTATAGAACACACACAACCATACATTTATGAAGGCAAAACAATTATACACACATAAATAAATACCTCTTTAGAGTTATTACAAAATGCATGGGGTAGCTCATATTAAAAAGTTTATAATGTAAGTACTTTTGCAACATGCCCTATTAAACTGTAAACTCCCTCTGGACATAATAAACTCTTTCCCTGGCACCTCAGAAGGGAACATGTTCGGAGGCAGGTTCAAGTGGGCCCTAAGGTAGAATGAGACCAACTGGCCTTATAGGACTTTTAAGAAAAGAAGATTATAATAAAGACCCATGTGTTTGAGGGCATTGGTAGAGCACAGCCATTTTCAAGTCACTGACTTGTTTCAGGAAACAAACCTGCTGAGACTTGAGCTTGGATTTCTAGCCTCTAAGATGATAAAAAACAAACAAACAAACAAAAAAACACATATCCTTTGGATCTTTAGCCCACAAAGTCTGTAGTAATTGGCTGTGATATCCCAGGATGCTCATACAATTATAAATTAGTTCACGCTGCAAAGGACTAGTGGAAGTGAGACCGTGAGATTCTGAGCAGTGGTGTAGTTGCAGGTATCAAGGAAGGCATGCCTATGCTCTCCTGGCAATCTCACCAGGCCTTTCCTTCCACCAACATCCTTCCTTATGAAGACTCAGAATTAACATCCTTGTAAGCCTTTATGTATTGAATCTGTAGTAGGGAGAAAAATGCCATCTGGTTCATGGTTTTGAAAGAGTCAAATAAAACGAATTTAATTGCAGCACAATCCATCATGTATGTTAAGGTATTCATTTGATTGTTTTTCTTTGTATATGTATGTGGTTGTGCGATATGCAAATATGTGTTGATATATGTTAGGATATGTGTGTGGAGCTGTGTGGGAACATGAGTGTAAGTTGTGTGGGAGGTTGACAATGGAGTCGTATCGATTATTCCACTTTCTTTATCATTAAGATGAGGTCCCTCCACTTCACCCAGCAATCATAATTACAGCTAATGTAGCCCTCCAGCTTTCTCCCAGGACAGATGCCCTGTATCTACCTTCAAAACACCAAGTATTTTATTCCCTCTAGGTATTCTTATGGGTCCTAGGAATACAACCTCACTTTCTCAGGCTTGCTTCTTGTGTTGAAACCTTTAGCCACTGAACAATTTCCATGGCCTCTAAATTAATATTTCTAAAACACTCTACATTATAACAATTTAAATACAGCCCTAAGAATAAGGTAAAATTCAATGTAAAGAACTTTGCAATATTTGTCACATCCTGGTGGTGTTTTGGAAACTTGCTTTGCTTGGAGATCTTTTTTAAACAGTTGTAGATGTGTGCATTTCTCGTAGAGAGTTCCTTAGCCTTGTTTTTTTTAAATGTTTGTGAAATGAATGTAAGCAAAACCCTATAGATCTGTTGTTTGGACTTTCTCACAAATGTAATCAGTTTAAAGAACATTATGAGCAACTTCTGGACATGCAAATATATTTGTGATTAGGAAGCACGTTGTATATAAGATATAAAGGCTATGTAAACTAATAATATACAAACAAACAACACTGATAGATCCTAAAAGCCAGAAACTCAGAAAAGCACTTTGGGATCATGCAGAAACAAAACAGTGATATTTCTGATCTTTTAAACAGTCTTTATAGATATGTTGTCTTTGAGAGTAAGTCTAGATAATTCCAGTTTGCAGACAATTGCATTCATTGCTGGTCTAATTATGTTGCCCTTCCATAAGAAGAAAGAAAAAAAAGCTTGTTTGAGTAACTAACCATTGTCTTGTGTTTATATTTAAACAATACATAGCAGGCATGCTAAACAAAATTCATTCACCTTTTTTTTTGTACAGTAGTTCTTAAATAACTTGTCAAACACATGTACCCCCAGAATTGAACACAATGTCCAGTGAATTTTCTTATCAATGTGCACTAGAAGGTAGATGCACTGGCTACCTCATCCTGCTTCTGATTTTGTAGATATATTATCTGATTAGTGCAAATTACCATAATGAAAAAAATGTTCTTTTAATTTGATATCAGATTTTTAGTGTATTATCATTTCATGAAGAAAACATGATCTTATGTTGTGTGACCACCTTAACATGTTATATTGAGGGAATACATGTGTCATAGTCCCATGATATATCTGTCTGAAATATATTAACATCTAAGATCTATCTGGAATTACATAACACACAAACACACACACACACACACACACACACACACACACACACACACACACACACACACTTTTTGCTTTAACTGCAGGATACCAACACAATACTCAAGAATGACTTAATGTCTGATTGAGGCCTCTTGTACTTTCCCCTGTCCACGTTAGCAATTCTATTGTGTTGTCTTTCTTCATCTCAGGTTTAAGCAGCCACATTGGTGAGACTTTATGTGTGTGGCTTCTAACATTCTTAGGAGATATTCGGCAACTAGGCTTATACAAAACTTATGCATCCTCTGTTGGGTCTTCCTTGTTACTTACTTCCTTAGGTCTGTGAATTGTAGTATGTTTATCCTGTACAA
This sequence comes from Acomys russatus, assembly GCF_903995435.1. NCBI lineage: Eukaryota > Metazoa > Chordata > Mammalia > Rodentia > Muridae > Acomys > Acomys russatus. The sequence goes on along the minus strand of NC_067166.1, from coordinate 28,382,078 downwards.
TATGGCTAAGATCATCAGAAGTGTTTGAAGACAGGGAACAATGGAGGAGATGGAGCACAGAGAGAAATGAGGGTGGAGTCCAGACCTGGGAGAGTGGAGGCAGGAGGACAGAAGACCTAGAGAGAGAAGAGCAATCATGGGCAGAGGCATCTCTGTAACAAGCTGGTGACTAAAGATCGGATAGGCTTCTAGGAAGGTATTGGGGGGCAACTCTACACGAGACTCCTAGTAGAAGAGATCATGGAGACTAAAGAGGATGCCGTTTGACTAGACAGGACTCCTAGTGAGGGAGGATAACATCAACCCACCAACAAGAACTTCATCTCAAAATTAAACCTGCCTACAAGATGTGCAGGGATAAAGATATAGCAGAGATTTAGGGACTGTTATACAAATGCCTCGCTCAACATGAGACCCACCGCATGGGAGAGATCCAACCCCTGACACTGTGAATGATACTCTGCTATGCTTGCAGACAGGAACCTAGCATAGCTATCCTCTGAGAGGCTCCACCTAGCAGGTCTTTGTAGCACATGCTAGGACTCATAGCCAAACATTGGGTGAAGTATAGGGAGTCTTGTGGGAAAATGGGGAAAGAATAGAAGGACCTGGAGGTAATAGGATCTCCACAAGAAGACCAAAAGAGACAACTAAACAGGTCCTTAGAGGGGCTTGCAGAGACTGAAGCACCAACCAAGGATCATGCATGGACTGGACCTAGGCCCCTTACACACAGATATAGGAGATGGGCAGCTCAGGATTCATGTGGATCTGCCAGTAAGAGGAGAAGAGACTGTCTCTGAGGTGTATTCTGTTGCCTGCTTTTTGGTCACTTCCTTCTAGCAGGGCTGCTCTGTCAGGCCACAGAAGAAGAGGACACACATAGTCCTGATGTGTCTTGAGAGCTGGGGTGGGTGGTTGAGTGGAGTTCTCCTTTGCTGAGGATTAAGGATGGTGGGTTGAGGAAGAGAGAAGGTGGGTGGGACTGGGAGGAGAGGAGGGATGGGGTATGGTCCAGATGTAAAGTGAATTAATAAATGAATTAATTAAGAGAAGATTAAACACACTGAGCATGTTTTATATATTTGTCTAGGAATTTGTTGTATAAACATATATGTAAGGTAGCTTTTATATTTTAATATTATGTTATTTATTAGAAATTTATTTTTAGGAGTTCAGTAAAGATAGACTTTTGAAGTATAAAATTATATATAATGTTATATAGACATAGAAAGTATGTGCATATCATAATATTAATGTAATTATATACATATATAACTATGTTGTTGTATACATGTGTATTATAAACTACTAGATTTTTAAAGTTTAATGTTTGACTAAAATTTTTTATTGTTTGTTTAATGTGCATATATATATATATATATATTGAATTTTATCCACTTTTCAGAATAGTATTGTAAACTTCTTAAACTAAAGGACAGATAACTAAGTTTCTCAAGAAGACATGTGTAATATATGGAAGACTCAAGACTCAGGTTTGTGTGCTGATTCTAAATCTTGCTTCTCTTTCCATCACAATCCCCTACCTTTCCAGAAGACAAGAATTAGGAAGCACTGAAATAGTGTATTGATGGTTTACATGGGTAGACTTGCACAGCACAGTGGTCTCTGCGGCAGATGTGAGAAATGCACTTGAATGACACAATCTGTAGAAGGGAAGACTAGTTATGGGACACTGTAAAGGCAGGTGGACATGTAACTGGGGACAGAGAACAGACAAAGAAATACATGTGTCTGAGGTGACAGGGAGAGTTGCATGTGACCAGCAGAGTATGAATTCAGTTCACTTATTACAACTGAATCATCAAGAGATAAAATCTTAATTTGAGATATAACATAGGGAATTACTCTTGGGATATAAAATTCCTCTGAGATGGACAGTACAGGAGGAGTTCAGGAGTTGGTCTAAAGTTCCATCTCTAGTGTGGAGAAAATCAAATGAAAAATTTTAAGTTATAGACAAAAAATTTCAATTTCTCAAGAAGGGTGTGTAGCAGGACATGAGGCATTTTGTGTAACCCAAAATACCCAAGGCATTTTAGGATCATTCTTTTTATATCCGTGTCAGTTACTGTTTTACCAGTTCAGGCTTTACCACAGTGATCCCTTTGTTGGCTCAGATCTTCCCTATCATTTCTTATTGCCAACTATTTATTCCGCTGTAGTTGACATCTAACCAGTAAACTCATATTCCCTCAAAATTTTTCTTTCTTACCAGATTCACACTCCGATCTATTTTGCATTGCATAAAAACAAACAAACTCCCAGAAAATAATCTTACCAGATTTCTGTTTCTGTTTTTGGATTATACTACACTTTTCAGAAGGAATGGCAACTGTTCACCTCTCAGGCAGAAGTAGAGTTCCCTATTCTGAATTCTCAAAGCTTGTATTTACTGGTTAGGAACTTCACTTGTCTCTAATTCAAGAATGCTTGGAATATCTCTAATGTACCAGAGATTATTTCAGGGGGAGAATTATTACTGAGAAACGGATACACAAGTTTAAAGCCTCATTGCCAATAGACTCTTTATAGATACTCTTTGGAGTGACCTGCACACACTATTTCCTATCATATTCATATATTCACAGAATATGATGGTATAATCTATCTTGAAGTTGAAAGTCAGCAGAAATGAAGCAAGATGTATTCTGGTGTGAGTATGTAACTTAAATTGAATAAAGCTCTAGATGCCTCATTAAGAACTTAGTACTCAATAGCTCAGATTACAATATTAATTATAATGAAACTACTGTTACAGACAATCAAATAAATATACGTTTCTCCAGATAAATCTCAAGCTCTCAGAATTTTGTACTGACAATGTAATACTGTCATAATACTGAAAATTTGAAAAGACTTGGTAATAATTTTAAGCCAGAAAATTTGAATTGATACCAAGTAACACAAAAAAAATGTATAGCCAGGTCATACATGACAATAACATATAAAAATGTAATAACCGACTGAACTAAATTTTATTGTAAAATGGCATTTTAAAAGTATAGTTCAATTAAAATAACCTTATGAAATAAAATAATGATGTAATGCTTATGAAATATATATTGATTAGAAATTCAGTTGACTCATGTAGTTTGCTTCAGAAAATAATTTTATGGAGGAATCAATGTTAGCATAATTTAGACAAAATATTTACACTTAAAACAGCTATTGGGTGAGTGAAGACTTTCATGGGACATGCCCCTTGGTCTAGTGTCTAGATATAAGTGAGTATATACCATTTGACTCTTTCTGCTTCTGGGTGAACTGACTGATTATGATCATTTCTAGTTCAATCCATTTGTCCACAAATTTCTGGAATTCCTTGTTTTTAATAGCTGAGTAGTATTCCATAGTGTAAATGTATGACAGTTTCTTTATCCATTCTTCTACTGAGGGACACTTAGGCTGTTTCCATGTTCTGGCTATTATGAATAAGGCTGCTATGAACATGGTTGAGCAAATTTTCTTGTTGTGTGCTGGAGCATCTTCTGGGTATATTCTGAGGAGTGGAATAGCTGGGTCTTGAGGAAGCCCTATTCCCATTTTTCTGAGATAGCGCCAGATAGATTTCCAAAGTGGTTGTACCAGTTTGCATTCCCACCAGCAACGAAAGAGAGTTCCTCTTTCTCCACATCCTCACCAGCATGTGGTGTCACTTGAATTTCGGTGAAAGCACAAACCATATTCTACAAATGATGCCTAGAATACCGCACACATACTAATTACCTGGAATCTTCTTTAAGTTTAGATGCTGAGTCAGTCCAGAGTGGAGCGGCATATTCTGGGAGTCAAACAGCTACACATCCTGTATGCCTAGCTATTTCCACGCTAGTGACAATCATACCCAGGGACCTGAATTTAAGGAAAAGATCATAGGTGTTTTAATAGAGCCACATTTTAATCATCTCTGTTCCAGAGAATAACGTGAACTACAAAAGCATTGCTCCAGAAGAATGCTTTGAGACTACCAGATTAATCCGGTTTGAGTGATGTGATATGAGATTGGCATAAACGAACACGGAGTGATTTGTTGTAGCTTCCACTCATTCTTCTTTGGGTATGATGCGGAAATACTGCCACGTATTATAAATCATATTATCATGCCGCCACCGGCTTGTCTGATATAGTGTGATGGCATGACATAATTTAACTGATTCTTTAACAAACTCAATAGCATGAGCATTACAGAGTGCTAGACAGAGTGGCGAGGAGATGCTGAAAGAGCTGAGGATGAGGAAGGTGGACTTATCGTTGGCCAATAACGGTATTCCCTCCGAGGAAACTCACCTGAGACAACACATTTAAGCCTGACAACATGCTCCATTTCCTGCAAATAGGGCATAATAGATTAGCTCCAGGTTTTCTAGGGCAGATTTCTTTTTTAACAGTGTTAGTTACAGAGTTAGATAAATGTCATTTTGCTGACTACTAAACATTAAACACCGCAGTGTTAGATTATAAATCACCAGCTTTTTCCATTCCAGTTGGGTTGTGCAAGAGTACTAGTTGGAAAGAAGAAATTAGTATGTTGAAGATAATGAAGAAATAAGATAATGGGAAATTGTTATGTTTTGCTGGTCCTGGGGAGCTTCCCCATTAACCAGCCGTGGAGGAAACCTATCTTCAGTCATCATAGTATGAAATAATACATGAAATAGTTACATGAGCGAATATGATTTGAGTTCCTCTGCTACTTCCAGCCCCAAGCATCACTGAACTAGAAAGTGGAAGAGTCACGATGGGAAAGAGGGATTCTGAATCCTTGATCAGAGATCTCTCTTCCTGTTTCTAGTTCAGTGTATTGCCTTATATAATGTTGGTTCTATCCTAGGATTTAAATGAATAAATATCGAGATGGGGTCCTCTGCATGCATATCTTGAAACATGCATGGTCCAAGGCTTTATATGTAATAGTTCCTTGTAATCAATCGTTAAAGGATTTAAGACTTCATATAAGTGTTGTTTATCTTTAAGGTAATCATTAACATTAACTTCAAAAGAATTCTACCTTAAAGAGATGATTGAAAATTAGTTCAAGGATATTTCCAAGAAAATAAACACAATCACCGTGAGAGCAATTTACTAAGAAAATTTAGTCTGTTCATAACAAGCCGTGGTCAGGCCAATTAAGACTAAAGTATAGTTACAAATTTTTTAATGCCTCTGAGGAAGGTTTGCCTGTCATAAACACAAAGGCTAATCTGTGCTGGAATAATCTCCAAATCTTGGAAATTGGGTTATAGCCCATCTTTAATGGCTCAGAGCAAGTTAAATTTTAATGTGCTACATATAAAAGAAAGCATTAAAATTAATTATTCAAATTTAATCTGCTTTTCTCTTTTAGAGAAATGTAAGTTTGAGATGAATACTGATTTTGTGTCATTTAAACTGTAATCTTGATAGAGATTAAAATATTGTTTTTTATTTTTGGTTGATAATGGGATTGGTTTTCTGTCTTGTATCAATTAATAATTGGGTCTATGGAAAATATATAAATACACATATAAAAAGATAGATTAATGAGAACCTTGACCCCAATTGTTCCTGAAAAAGACCAAATCTCATCAGCCTCACATCTGATAATGATATAAGTAGTCAACTGCAATTATTATAGTGACTTTAAGCATACTAACTAGTACAGTAAAAGTGAGGCACTGTAGAGGAAAATAGGTAGTATTGGAAGTCCTAGTTTATAAGTTTTTAATGACTGAAAATATACTATGGAAACAATGCTTAAGATTTGACTATTCTAAAGAAAGAAATATTATATTATTGAACTTTACAAATTTATGCTATCTTATAGGTATATGTACTCAAAATATAAAATTAAAATACAGTAATGATTTTGTCAAGTATTTTGTAGATTCTTCTGCATATTTTTGTCCTATAAAATAGCTTAAATAAGTTTCATAATTAGATCTCAAAATATTAGAAACCTATTTGTCAGTCAATTTTGAGTTGTTTCAAATATTTTGTTGACAAATATTATATTTGTCAAGATATACAGTGTAGGCATAAGGTAATTGTGTAATTCAAATGCTGATTTCTGTACTCCCCATATCTGGTTGCAATCCTTGTTCTGAGAATCTCCTGTCCCAGTGTTGTATAAACGCTGCTTCTCAATTGTCCCCTGGTATGCCAGGAAAGCAATTTACAGTCAATTGTAAAGCAGGAGTGAGATTAGGGTTGGACTTTCTGCCAGCTAGAGAAGGAGGAACTGGAGGAGGAAGCAGGGTGTTCAGCCAGGAGATTCAGCCATGGACAGGCGTTCAAGAGCAGGAGAGAGATCTCTGCAAGGAAAGCTACAAAGTGCATGTGTCTCTGAGATGTACCCTGGGAGGAAACCAAATTAGAAAGTTAAGATTAGATTAATAGATATAAAATAGAATAAATTAAAAACTGTTCAGTGAGCCTTATTATTAAAGAAATAGAAAAGTTTCAATTATCTGTGTGACATAAAAATTGTTTTAAAAATACAGCAGGGATGTGTGTGTGTGTGTAAATGATTGACACCCTCATGTTTATTAACATAATCATCATTGCTCATGTTTTACATTAAACTTTTCGAACTCGTGTGAATAGCAAGCTTACTTTTAAAAGACCCTTGATTGTTTACATGTCTTATATCCAGTAATTTTAGTCCTACGTATTTATTCTCTATAACCTTGAGTAGCTTCAAATTCAACTCTTTTTTTTGTTTGTTTGTTTGTTTGAGACAGGGTCTCTCTGTGTAGCCTTAGCTGTCCTAGACTCACTTTGTAGACCAGGCTGGCCTCGAACTCACAGTGATCCGCCTGCCCCTGCCTCCCAAGTGCTGGGATTAAAGGCGTGCGCCACCACCGCCTGGCTCAACTCCTCTTCATGGATCTTTTTTAATTTTTTTCATGCAATGTTCTTTGATCATATTCTTTCTTCTCCCACCTCCCTCAAATCGCCCCAAATTCCTACATACACAACTTCATGTTATCAACCACCCTCCTCATTTCTATCGTTAATGTCTTTATTTTATTTGACTTTTTCTGTGTTCTACCTTCATTTAATCTTATCTCTAAGAATTATGAATCTGGTTTGGTGCTTTAACACTGATATCGACTGTTTTCCCACTATGAATGAAATCTTGGTTTCAATCTCCAGAAACTCTCAAAATATGCAAGTTCTTTTTTCTTTCTTCCACTTAAAAGAAGGAGTTATTGATATGCATACCAGTGTATATAGACCCCTCACTTGGTTTTATCATAATCCCTTTTTGTATGGAAATACTAGAAGAATTTAGATATACATTTTTCTAATATGGGCATGTTCTGAAGAGGACAAAGATTGATGTATATATTTAGAACATTGCCATCAATTCTTACTATTCCTGCTGAGAAAAGCAGTTAACTGCACAGATAGATAAATCACTAGAATAGATGCTGTTACCAAGATGTGTATGGGGGTGTGTGCGCATAAATAACTTACACATTCAGCTGTATTCATTGTCAAAGTTTTCTTAAAAATAGATGACTTTTTAGCCTGATAACGTTTTCCTCTCAGAGTTAAAAATATAGTAGTAATTCTTTATAAAATCATCAATAAAGTTACTCCACTAAATAGGAATCTACACCCAAGACCTCATAGATATAACAGTTGACAACTAGCAATATCCAGCTGCTAAATTATAGTAAGAATGAGTTTGACTTGGTGGTTTTATTCTCAACTTTAGCAACTATATCTTGAGAAAGAGTCCATAGGCGACCCTCCCAATCCATCTAACTCTGCTAATATTTTGAATTAACTAGTAGCTAATCATGAGACTCAGGTAAGGATAAATTCTATCCTTCTACTAAAACAAGTTGTATGCATCATAGCATTGCAAATCATGTCTTTAGAATTCCAGAAGAATTTAAATTATAAAAGTAATGTAATTATTGTATGTCTGTGGGAGTAGCAGAACTTAGGAAATACTAAATATAATCACAATTGTTGTGACTACAAAGGAAAGAGGCAGTAACTGCAGTTTCCTCTCTCCAATTGGAACAGAAAGCACCTTGGTGTCATCATCTTTTCCTGTGACCAGGCTGTGGAAGTGACATTACCATAGGAGCAGATCCTGGGCCTCCTACAAATGGGTTACCTAGACATTATTAATAAATTTGAACCTAAGTTCTAACAGCTTAGTATGTAAAACAATGATCTAGAACTAGTGTACCAAGCCAATTGGGCACTTCTCTTTCAATTTTGCTTTATTAGAAAGTGAAGAACGGCTCATGCCTCTCAATTCTTGATACAGATAAAACACTTTAATGATGACGGAGTGTGACTAGATGCCCAGGTCATTCGAATGAAAGTCTTAGGAATATTAAAGTCAAACTCAGTCTCAGCTTTGTTTTGGGGTCCACGGGTTCTTACAGTTTCATATGTAATGACTTGATAACAGCAAAGGCCAGCATCAAAAGACCTTGCCAGTTCCTTGAAGAGATAAATGCATGAGCTCCCCAAGTGCTTCAGCTGAACACAGAGAAGACCACCATGAGGAAGGAAGGGAGACAAGAACAGATTTTAGGCCATGACTTTGACAGTAAACTAAGAGTGACTTTGAAGACAACTGCAAGTGAAACAAGTTGTGTGTAGATCTCTTGAGTATTTTCTCCAGGTCCTTCTTGCCTATTAATGTGTTAAATTCAAATATCACAAGAAACCTTGACATCTTTTTGCCAGGGTTGATGTTGTTGGACCACCGCATGGGGAATATATTTGTCTTTTCTTTTAATTATAAGCTCTTCAGACCCTTGTGGAGCTACTTTTCAGAGAAATATCAAAAATTTAAAACTTACACTTCATACTTAGAAAGATGAAAGCCTTCTCTGCACCTCACACTCACATCTGATTACATACTTTCAATAACTATGCCTTATGAATTAGCAGAGAAAAGTGATGACTTTCCTCTTGGATGGTCTGACCAGTAAAAACAGGCGATGACCTTGAGAAGAGTCGGGTCAGTATATGCTCAGGTTCTCCTATGACCGTCAAATGAAGGTGAAATCTATGCTGACCAGCCATGAAATAAAGGAAGCCTTCTTAGGGAACCTCTTAATTGGTTTTTCTAAATTTACACAGACACTTTACAAGAAATGACAGAATTTATGATCAGTGTTACCAGATGACAAAATAAGGAACCATTGAAAAGAAAACACAAAATAAATCCAATTTCTAATGATTGCTACTCATGTCATATTACCCCGTGAGTGCATACTCTTTTATTTTTATCCAAACCATTCCCCATGCATTTCTCACTCAAAGAATGCAATCCTCTCAAACATTACTTGTTCATTTAAAAAATTAAATTTAAAAGCTTGAAAGTTTTTACCAATATTCCACAGCATGTTTCTATACCTAGAGTGATCTTAAAATTTGAACATAAAAAATACCTTGGTACTCTTATAATTTCATAAGAATAAATTGACAGTCTATGAAAGAAGATGACCAATATGTAGCAGAAACTCAGGTTATAGCATTCCTGAAGAAAAGTATATTAGAGTACACATTTAGAAAGGGAAAGTATCTTTACAATAAATAAGAATAATTGTAGTGATACTCAGTGAACCTTTGTGTAGCCATGCAGCACAATAAATATGAGTAACTTATCACTATCCATGTCCAGTATGGCATCCTGGTACACTCTCTGATGGAATAATATAGCCTTATCTTTATCTATACGGTACTATACATTTTACAGGAATTGTAAATCTTGACTGTAGAACTGATTTCAGTGTGAGGGTAAATATGAGTGTAAGAATATCAGTAAGAGATTCGCTATACAGTATTTGTATTGATCCTCATAAAAACTTAGTGAAATCGTAGGTAAATGGTTTCCTTTATTGTGCTGTTCATGAAATATTGAAGATCGCGATGATGAAGGGTGAAGTGAGAGGCTGTGAATCTAAATAACACAGGAAAAGTCACGCTGTGAAACCCCAGTCTCTCATTCCCAAGAGTGAGCGTCTCTCACTCTCATTCCCATGTTTTCAACCATCTATGATCCCCCCATCTCAAATATGGAGCTATGGAATTTAATATGTGTAGAACTAAATACATTTTAGTGTCCATGAAACATGAATAACTATAAGATATTTAAGCCCAGAACAATAGTTTCTACAGCACGGAGGCCATAATGAGACTTTTAAGGAAAGAAAGAAATGAGATGAGGTTCACAAAAAGTTACCTCTTGCTTTAGTCTGACCAAAAAAAAAAAATCTAGACTTACTATGAACTTTGCATTAAACTGCTTTGAATTTGATATTTAAAGTCACACCAATAAAGGTAAATCCACCCTAAGAGCTGCAGTGAACAGATTTGTGAAATGGCAAACTTCTAAAACAAGATTGTTTCCCAGAACAACTTTAGTTACAAATGAAAGAGTTCAGAGCTATTTTCACCGTTTAAATATTACTTTTCAGAAGCTTTCTTTTTTTCTTACTTCATTCTTTTGTGTGTTGCACATGTATGTGCATAAGCATAGGCATGCCCTGGTCCCTATACAGAGGTCAGAGGACGCCTTCCAAGAGTCTGTTTTCTCCTTCCATCATGTGGGTCTTGAAGATCAAACTCAGGTCTCCAAGCTTGGTGACAAGCTGTTGAAGGTTACTTTTATATAACTGTGTTTGTTTCTCTGTTTATCACTTAACCCTGCTATCACAAAAATAATAGAGACTCTTTTATATTAGTTTAATAAGCTTCACAGCACTAGAACTGAGCAGTTATTGTTCTAATCTTAGTCCTGTAAGCTAATTTTGCTTCCTCCTAGCACACATCCCAGCTATACTTGAACTTTGTAGCTTTCTCGTTCCGTTCCGTCTCCCTTCTCCTGATGTTTCCTGGACCTCTGCCCATGGATGAATGCCCTATTTCTTCTTTTAACTCCTCCTTCTCTGGCTGGAAGGAAGTCCAGCCTTATTCTCTCCCCTGTGCTCAGGAATTGACTGTGAGCTCCTTTATTGGTATACTAGGGGACAGTTGGGAACACACAACATTGAGATAGGAGATTCTCATAACAAGGATTGAAACCAGATATAAGGAGTACAGAAATCATCATTTTAATTACACAATAACCTTATGCTGACAGCAAGGACCTTTACCCACTGAGTGAACTCTCTTGAGAGGTCCTTTGATATCTAAACAACCAGAGTCATAACATTGAATGGTTTCTCATTGGCTCAATGTCTGCTCCATAATAAACAACACTAAAAAGAGCCTGTTAAAAATAATAAAGTCATATTTACTTCAAGTGAATAGAATATTACTTTTATCATGCATAATAGGTTCACAGAATTAGCCTCCATATATGGCTATAGCCAAGATTGGAATGTTAGAAAATCAAAAATGACATGAATTAGAGTGTACTTTATACCATTAAAGACAAAATAGAGAAAAATAAACTAACTTTCAATTTGTGTATAATTAAATTGAAACTAAAATAATTGAGTTGGCCAACTTTTCAATCAAATTATCATAAGTGACCTACTCTTTCTAACATATTATTGATTTAACTGAATGTTTAGCAATGAATAAAACATCTGACATGCAAACAATTGTATCTTGAGAAATATATTTGTATATCCTATTGCATCAGCACAGGTTGAACATATTATTAATTGTTGAAAAAAACATGTACTGATACATGTTGCTTTCTCTTTAATCTTTGATGCAGCCCTTCATAATGAAAAATGACTAGCACTCCTAAATATTAATTTAATAACTGAATGTTTTATCTCATATTCCTCTGGCAATTCCTCATTTGATATATTAGCAATTATTGCCCATAGGGAAAAATCTCTGTATTTGGCAGTACAGTATTCCTGAGTACTTTTGATAAATGTCAAATATTGGGTATGCAACTCAAGGTAAAGGTCCCATAGTGCAAGGTGTGTCTAATAAAAGGAAAGGGCCTCAGTATTGATCTGGAGCCCAAGAGCCATGCTACTAAGATAGCTTAGCCCCACTAAAACCAATAGGAATTGGGAGGTCTACAGAATATGGGAAATAGTGGATGTTCAGCCCTTGGTTTTGTAGGACAGGATCTGTCCGGGTGTATCACCCTGGCCTGTAATCACAGATGATCTCAATCTTACCATTCTCCCGCTTTCACCTCTTAGGATTTCATGCATATGCCAGCATGCCTGTTTGAGAATTCACGCTAAAAGAATCCATACTAACTTGTGTGTTTTTCTAGCTCTAAACAGCCCATTTTCTAACTCACAAGCGGCATGTTACATTGCCTGTGACATCCTAGTAGAATGGAAGTCTTGTAACGAACAATACATTTTAGTGTTTTTAGATTAAATGTTTAAAAAATAAATGTGAGCTGCCTTAGTTTGCATTATGTTTATACGTTTAATTGTTTTCAAATAGCCGATGTAGCTCTTAACTTCAGTTGTTAGAAACTGAGTGTGGTAGGTTGAAAAGCCTCCCCTGAAAGCTAGAAGATTTCTTATTATTTAAAAATTGTATCTGTAAAACAATTTAGAGCATTTTTAATTCTTTAATACCACCAGCTTTATGTTTCTTTAATTAGGAAGAAAGTCTTGTAAGATTTCAAGTGCACATTTTATCTGAACACAGTAAAGCTTGCATGTAAATGGGAGTGCACCTAATAGATTTTTACATATTCAGTTAGAGTCCTCCAAAATGAAAGCTATTTATAGGGTGATGAGTTTTGTTTCTTTAGTCAGACAAAAAAATGATTAAATTATATCTAGAAGTGTTTGGAATTTCTCTGATTACTTATCATCTTTTAAATAGTTCAGGACGGAGTTTTTAAAAAATTAATCAAAGGGACTTTCCATTAGGAAGATTCTGTAAGTTATCTCATTAACAATTGTTACTGAGATATGTCCAAATCATTGGAACTCTTGTCCACTGTGCTGCAGAAGTTACTAAAATGCAAGTTACACAGAGGTTTGTCAAGATGTCAACAAGGGGAGTCACATACACTACTGGACTATGATTTTAGTTTTCGGATTTTAGATGTTCCTTTTCCATCTTGGTTTGTCAACTCATTTGTGTCATTATGCAGCTCCTGTTAAAGAAAAAATATTGGTGAGACTTCATGGGTGCAGATGCCCTGTGATGCACAGAAGACACTTACTCACAGCCCATGCCCTGCTCCTCTCTGGCTCTTAATATTTTTTCTGTCTCCTATTCTGCAGAGGGTAGGAACTGTGTTGAAGATGTAACCTTTGGGGTTGATCCACAGAGTCAATAGTTCCCTGCGCTTTTGCTAATTGTACATTTCTGTAATACTCTCCATCGGCTGCATATCAATGCTTTTTTAAAAAAAATGGTGAGAACTACTCTTCTTATCTGTAGATATAGATATGCAACTTCCATTGCCTTTGGTTTTCCCCTGGAACTTGAAGGTAAAACCCAGTTGCTGGCCATAACGTACACGTAGCAAATGAAGACTGGGGAAATTCAGCTGGAACTGAGCTGGAAGCTTCTTCCCTAAAGACTAGCTCTCACAGTATCCAAAATTCTATGCAAGCTACTAAGGAAGAAACACAATCAATAGTGCCACCCAGCTTTAAAGACTATGAACCACAAACATAAAAATTCCCACAAGTTAGAATACTCTAACGTGGCACTTATCTCTTAAGGGTAACCAACAGATGCCTAATTGGACTTAAGTCCCACTCAATAGGAAGAAATCCATGCCTGGTACTACAAACCTACCCACTACTCATGGATGAAGAGGTGATGGACCCCAGAAGAGAACCCCCTACAGCTGCAACTTTTCTAAACATATATAATTTCTGACTATATTCTTAATAGCAACATTTTTGAAAAACACAGTGCAGCAAATTAAAGGAAAAATGGAGAAAACCGACAGCCATGCGTAGGATAAGTAGACAGTATAAGAATAGTGCAGTAGAGATTCAATGCACACACTTGTGAAGGATTGTGCTTATAAGGCCCCACCACAATCCTGCAAAGTGAGCCTCGAATGAGTTCCTAAGAGATGGGCTCCTTGCTGATATATGTGAGAGCTGCTTCTCTGGCGTAAGGATGAGCCTCTCATCTGCCTCCTGTGGTCTATGTCTCCTCTAAGTCCTCTGCTTGCCATGCATCTCCCTGCCCCATTTCTGGCCCTGCAGTATGACTATACTTGGACATATTCAAGTTTTCCAGCCATTCCTAAATTTTTTTTCCAGTCCCCAGTGATCTAATCCCCCTTTACATAGGCTCCACTTGATGTTTTTTATAACAACTGACTCATGACAGTATGCATTACTCTTGACATTTCTTGATGCCATTAATCTCTCAAGATCTTAATTTAAATGTTAGTCTCATTAAATTAAACATTAGTCTACCTGGAATTTGCTTAATTGTCTGGCAATAATGTTAGCATGCTTAAGTTATTTCCATTGCTGATCATAATACAGATAGATGGTATTTCAATGTATTAGGTATTTGTTATTCAAAACAAAGACTTAATAAGGTGCAGGGAGTGAAAATGCCAACTCATCACAATGTAGTGTAGATAGTTTTAGTTTGGGGAAAATGCTGATATTTTTCACTGGCTCTGTTTTTTTTTGTTTTTGTGTTTGTTTTTTTGTTTTGTTTTTGTTTTTGGTTTTTTTTTTTTTTTTTTTTTTTTTGGCTCTTTAGCAAAATGGTCACTAGGTTAATGATCATCACTTCCATCATTTTCCAGTTAATATGTTTATATAACACGCAACAAACTCAGACAGAAATAAGCCTCATTAGCCAGACACATATAAAGAAAAAAGCATTGGTTTTTGTTTTCTTTGTCTTGTTTGATTCTATTTTTGGTGGAAAAAATAAACTAAATTTGTGAGGAAGAGGCAAACCATACAAGCCAGGGGCTACTACCATCAAAGACCTGTGGGTACCACATCTTGAAAAATACTCTTCAGGTAAGGCTCTGCTCAAGTACCTCCTCCAGCTTCTGCTAGTGGTCAATTAATAATTATTGGCCTCTTTTTAAAACCTAATTTTATCACCTACTGCACTGTTAAACTAAGTATTTATTTGAAATTGATTTAGTAAAAAACGTTATCACTAAAGATTTGTATCTTAGCTTTGGAGGTGGCACATAAGTAAAAGCACTTGATATGCAAACATGAAGACCTGAGTCCAGATCCTCACAATTTACTTAAAAGCTAGACATGTAGAGCAAGTGTTTTTAACTGCACTGCTGCTATAGGGAGATGAAGGATGGAGGCAAGAGAATCTCTAGATACCATTGGACCAGTTTATCAAGCAGAATAACAATAATGAAAAGAAAAACTGTTGTAAAATGCTCAAGCAAAGTAGAAGAGGCACATGTTCCATGGTATATGCATACCCACATTCACACACATGAATGCACTTACACACACACACACACACACACACACACACACACACACACATACACACACACATCACAAATGAATACTATGTGTGCATGCACTTTAAGCACAATCAGAGAATTCTGTTCCTGCCTGGCTTTGGCGGCCTTTCACCTCTACTGTTCTGCAATCTTTATCATGTTGGCATCAGAGCAGGAATCTTTCAGCCAGAATAGTGCCTCTTTCTAGTTTAATATCAATGCGGGAAGCATAACTATAACTGTACTGAAATATGGGCACCATGAAAAATTATATGCTTTAGTAAGAGGTTTTGCAATTTAATTGATTTGTGCCCAATATTGCAATAATGGTTTGCACTTGTCCTATAGCACTTACATAATATAAAGGCTAATATGCTTCTAGGAACAACTAAAGTTAATCAGAAACAACTTGCTCTCCTTTCGTCTAAGCTATTCATCTCAAACTATCGTCAGATTTACCAGGCATCATTAAATTTGACTATTGAAATAAAAGAGCTTAAGATTACTCATAAACAGGTCACAGAAAAATATGACCATAGTGGTTCTACTTTATGCTTCCTAATTGATCAATTATGGAAACCAAGGTTAATTTAAGGTACTTGTTGTCTGACCTCATTACGCAGAAAAGTATATACATCAAGAATATAATCAGACTCGGAGTGTTCCTTACCTACACGTCTACATGCATTAGACCAGTTTCTCTTCTCAGTTGGACATTTTAAGCAGGGGGAGAAATAGGCAAATGAATAAAACACGGTAATGGAGTATAATAAGGTAGAAATTGAGACATATCCACTAAGAAATAACATAGATAGCATACAGATTTCACTGACCATTAGAATGACTCATCAGGAAAGATTTTGATATTTTTAATCCCTAAAGTAATTATGTGATAGATCTTACTGACTTCAGATTTTATTAAAATTTTGAATATATACGAAAATGGATTAAAGTTTCAGCTTCCTAGATTTAACAGTCATTTTTAATATGTAACAGCTCAGCAGTTTTAATGATTATTGCCAAGTAATTTTACACTTTAAATTGATACAGAGATAACTTCCAATGGTTCAGTTGTGTGTCAGGTATTGGTATGGGACACTATGAAGTGAAATTCATCAAATAAATGCTTTTCTTTCCATTTTCTCCATTTGTCCATAAAATATGTGCTTAAGTACAAACATCATGACTTCGGCCAGTGTCCCTCAGCCCTCTGGAGTAGAAATGACGGAAGGACAACTAGAGATTTTGCTAGAGGACATTGTTTTTCCTGTAATAAACTAAATACAAGCTGCATTTCGAGTGTCTTGTACTTCCTGTAACAAACTAAATGCAAAACACATTTCTAAATATTATTGATTTTTTTTTTGAGACAGGGTCTTTCTGTGTAGCCTTGGCTATCCAAGAATTGCATTGTAGACCAGGCTGGCCTCAAACTCACAGTATGCGCCTGCTTCTGCCTCCTGAGTGCTGGGATGAAAGACGTGTGCCACCACCACCCAGCTGAAATGTTATTCATATCTTATGAGCATTTAATTTGTTATCATTTTTATCAATAAATGTATAAGTGAAAGAACCAATATAAAGAAAAAAGCAATGCCTATCCACTCTATCTCTGGCAGTTACTTTCCCCTCACTGTGGTATAAAGTTAGCACAGGCATCTAAAGACATGGGAGGTTTCTTTGGGCTCACAGTTCAGAAAATGGAATCCCTATTGGTAAGGAAGGCATGGGGAAACTAGGGCATGGACAGCAGAATCTTGAAGCATGACTTACTTAACTTTGGAATGTCAGAAAGCAGATAATGGGCAGAACCAGATTCTATACACCCTTTCTAGTGTACTGCCTGTGCTTTCCTTCCACTAGGGAGGCCACACGCACAAAGTTTCAACTGCTCCTAAAATAGTGCACCAGGGAAAGTCAAAATTTGTTTTTAAATCATGAGTCTCTGAAGTGTCATTGCACAATCAAAGGATAACACACATAAGCAGAGAGGATGGAGAGGGGAGGGGGAAGGGAGGGAAGGAGAGAGAGAGAGAGAGAGAGAGAGAGAGAGAGAGAGAGAGAGAGAGAAGAGGAGAGAAAGAAGACAGAAAGAGAAACTCTGTGATGAAGCAGTATTTTTGTATGCCATTGGTTTAAGAAGTGATTTATAAGAAAAATAAATAAATAAAAAATATATTGGGAATTGTGGAAAGGTTTTATAAATAATTGTTTTCTAAGTTAGCTTTATTTTAATGAAGAAATTCTAGTGGAAAATAAGTTCCCTTGAAACAAATTGAGAAATGTTTTCTTCTGTAAGCAATTTAGGTAGAAGTACTGTAATAGATCCAGGGTTTTCTCTAGGCAAGAAGTAATTTGGAAAGAACTAAGCAATCTGGTTTTGGCTAAGAGTGCTTCTTTCTCATAAAATGCCAGGCTCAAAAAAGAATATATAACAATTACCAACACTCAGTTGCAACACTTTTATCTACATCTTTGTTTTCTTCGGCTATTTCAGGAAAAATAATTATTAAAGGTGTATTTGCATTGTACCTACACTTTGATGTCTTCGTGTAGGCAAACATGAACAATGGCAATGTTTTATAGTTTTTTTTTTTTCAATTAAAGAAAAGCCTCTCCACAGTATCCTGGAAAAGTAGAATCATTAATGGGATGAATGACCTTGTGAAAACAATAGAAGATTTGTAAATCCAGTTTCTCACACTCTGGTAAATCTAACTTTGTAGATGATTACAATGCCTCCTACTTAGTGTATTCTTTATAGAAGGATGGCATAGCCACAACTAATGAAAAGCATTCACCTATAAATAAAATATAATACCCCATACCTATAGGGTAGACTTATAAACAATGTAGCTATATACATAATTTGGAACTTTTTCAACTTCATACTAAACATGACCCTACTACAATAGTCAACTAAATCATCTTCTTTAGATGATCTTCAGGGTAATATAGGCAGCTTTATACATTAGAGTAACCAAAAATTAAAATGAGAACCAAATGTGGAGACAACATGAGCAATAGTTTGAGTGGTCATAAAATATCATTTGAGAGGTATTTTGAAATGTGTAATTCTCAAATATTATTTCTCACAGTTTGGGGATTTCCCTGGAGGTAATGATTACAAAGCAAATGTTAGAGACTCCAGAAACAAATGCAAAGCAGCCAGTTTTTCTTTCTGTGAGTTTTAGTGAACAAACGTCTAATGCATTACATCAGATTCTGTGGAAGACTATGTTTACTTACTTTTTTAACTTATTATTGATTCTTTGTGAATTTCACATCATGTACTCTAATCCTCCTCATCTTTCCATCTCTTCAAATCCACTCTCTGCCTTTGGAATCTCTTTTCCAAAAGAAAACGAAAACCAAACTAACAAAGAAAATCATGTAGCCATGGAACCTGTGGTGTATCATGGTGTGTCTTACAGTGTAACATTTTCCCCAAACAGTTCTACTTCCAAATGTTCATTGCAATGACTCATTGCTACACTATAAATACTGGAACCTCACTGGGACGCTTCTCGAATGTACATATTTGCCCTGTGTCTTGGAGATTCAGAAGCTTTGGATATGCACTATTGGCCCCGATGGGATAGATGTTGGAGTAGGCCCACTCAGAGGCCTGCATCTGGGCCTACTAAGAGCTGAGTTTGTCATCCTTCCAGCACTCCTGCACCCATACCAGAGCCAGCTCTCCCATGCTACCCAGGAAAGGAATGGTGCCAGCTCTTCTGAGTGTGGTAGACAATGAGAGCCACAAACAGTTCAACACAGTGCTTATATGTCAACATGGCCTCGGGCAGCAGCCAAGACCAGGGACATCCTAACGGTCTTTGGTGGTAACATAGGCTTTGGACATCAACATGTACCCTGGCTGTGATAGAACCATGGACCCAAACTTGGTCCTTGTGGGCATCCTGGTCCAGATATCACCATGGAAGGCGCCTTATACCTGCCTGTTCTCAACACCATTATGCCTCCAGTTCCACCTTTCTTCACAGCACACAGCTGCTCACTTTCATTTTCATCTTCCCACTACTTAGTCCATCTTTTGCATCTTCTCCATCACACATTTTTCTCATTGGAGTGCCTCCAGCAAATATCACCTAAGTGACATCTTTGATGTCTTTGTTCTGGCCAGCCCTGAGTCTGAAGGATTTATTTATAAAAACAGATAATCATTGTAACATATTTTCTTCATTTCACTATCTTATCTTTAAGAATATCTGTAGTGAGAAAATCTTGAGATTAAATCATTTCTTCCTTCTCACACATTTTTAGTGTGGAAGAGTCAAAATATGAAAAGATAAATGATGCCCCATTAGGACTTCTAATTTTGATGCAGCAATGGAAGAAACCATGTGCTCTATAAATGAGTACTTGCTTTGTCGGAGTCCTTGATTTTTCTTATGTCATAATATGGAGACTGTAAAAACTCTGTATTCAGTTTATAGATTTAATTTCTGCTTAGTGTATGACTGAAAATGTTTAAAGCTTCCCACAGCCAACACATAGATTTCAGAGCATGAGATGGTAATGCTCTGTGAGGGAATGCCAAATAAGTTAGCTAAGCCAGAGGATGTGAGTGCAAAGTCTACCCTCAGCAAATTTGGGGAGATAGGAGGTAGAAGGCAGAGAGATGGCTCAGCAGAGGACCCAGATTCTATTCCAATTCCTGACATAGAGGCTCAAAGTGCGCATAACTTCAGTCCCAGGAGATCCAACAACATCTCCTGGCCTCTGTGGGAACCAGGCACAAATATGGTTTGTAGTATCCATGCAGGTAGAATCCCCATATACATAAAAAATTTTTAAGAAGATAGCAGGTAAAAAATGAATGATGAAATCTTCCCCTTTTTCCACTGAAAATTGCATAGTCAGTCATCAAGGTAAATATCAATGTACAAAGAAAGGCAGTGTTCAGTGACTATAGCCACCGATGTACAATCTCAGTTGTACTTCTGTACTTTCTTTTTTTTTTTTTCTCTTTTCTTTTTTTTTCTACTTATTTTTTTTATTAATTTATTCTTGTTACATCTCAATGGTTATCCCATCCCTTGTACTTCTGTACTTTCTAGGGCCATCAAATTCATACTGTCTATCCATAGTTTCCTCTGGTCTGCCCAAGTCTTATACAAACCTAATTAGCAGTAAATGAAGGACAGACTATGATTATGTGCAGTTTTGAGCCTGAATGTGTTAACTTTCATGATGTTCATGTGAAGTTAAATAAAAGTGAGAAGATAGAGGTGTGATTAAAAAAGAAAAACATGTTGTTGGATGAAATTTGGAAGCAGATGGTGAATTGATGAGGCAGATACAGTAAAATAGAGTGATTGGTTAGCAAAAAGCACATTTAGCTCTTTCCAATTAAAACAAGACTTAACTACTTTTCTGTGCGCAGACCTTTTATAAATGAAGGCCTTTTTTACAATGTCAAATCTTTCTTGATGTGTTGTTTAAAATATCAGGTATTTTTGAGTTCACTAGATAAGGTAAGGAAGTAGGACCTTAGCAGTTGATATAGAAATTTTAAACAACGCTGTGAAAATAAAATATGCAAAAGAGTAATACTATTTAAGAAGCAAGAAACATAAATGTTTAGTCAAATGAAAAGCTTCAGAAGCTGAAAATATACAATAAGTTGAAATGACTGAATTTTTTATTTTATATATTTAATTAAGTTATTCAGATTATATCTCAGTTGTTTACCCCTCACTTGTATCCTCCCTTTTCTACCTCCTTCCCACTTTCACCTTATTCCCCTCACCTAGGTCTGTGACCAAAGGGGACCTCCTCCCCCACCATACCGTCACAGGCTATCAAGTCTCATCTTGGTAGCCTGCTTATCCCTTCTCTGAGTGCTTCCAGGCCTCCCCACCAAGGTGAAGTGGTCAAATATGCAGCATCAGAGTTCATGTCAGAGTCAGTCTCCACTCTCCACACAACTGTAGAGAATGTCCTGTCATTGGCTAGATCTGACTAGGGGATGTTTACTGCATATATTGTCCTTGGGTGGTGCAGTAGCCTGAGCAGATCCCCCAGGGTCCAGAGCCACCCGTCATGACGTTCTTCCTATAGGATTCTAGGAACCTCTGGATCCTTCTATTTCCCCATTCTCCCAACTTTCTCTCACATAGAGTCCCAATAGGAAGTTCACACATCTATCCCAATCTCCTGGTAGGTAAAGAGTTTCATGGGACATCCCTTTTGGGCCAGCGCCCAATTATAAGTGAATATATACTATGTGAATCTTTCTGCTTCTGTGTTAACTCACTCAGTATGATCATTTCTAGTTCCATGCATTTGTACACAAATTTCAAGACTTCCTTGTTTTTAATAGCTTAGTAGTATTCCATAGTGTATATGTGCCACAGTTTCTTTATCCGTTCTTCTACTAATGGACACTTAGGCTGTTTCCATGTTCTGGTTATTATGAATAAGGCTGTTGTGAACATGGTTGAGCATATGTCCTTGTTGGGTAGTTGAGCATCTTCTGGGTATATTCCAAGGAGTGGAATAGCTGTATCTTGAGGTAGCCCTATTCGCAGGTTTCTGAGAAAGTACCAGATAGATTTCCAAAGTGGTTGTACAAGTTTGCATTCCCACCTGCAATGAAAGAGTGTTCACTTTTCTCCACATCCTCACCAGCACATGCTGTCACTTGAGTTTTTGATCTTAGACATTATGATTGGTGTGAGATGGATCCTCAGAGTCATTTTGATTTGCATTTCTCTGATGACTAGGACGTTGAATATTTCTTGAAGTGTTGTTTCTCAGCCATTTGATAATCGTCTGTTGAGAATTCTCTGTTTAATTCTGAGCCCCCTTTCTTTTTTTTTTTTATTAATTTATTCTTATTACATCTCAATGTTTATCCCATCCCTTATATCCTCCCATTCCTCCCCCCCCCCATTTTCCCATTATTCCCCTCCCCTATGACTGTTCCTGAGGGGGATTACGTCCCCCTATATATTCTCATAGGGTATCAAGTCTCTTCTTGGCTACTTGCTGTCCTTCCTCTGAGTGCCACCAGGTCTCCCCCTCCAGGGGACATGGTCAAATGTGAGGCACCAGAGTACGTGAGAAAGTCGTATCACACTATCCACTCAACTGTGGAGAATATTTTGACCATTGGCTAGATCTGGGAAGGGGTTTAAAGTTTACCTCCTGTATTGTTCTTGGCTGGTGCCTTAGTTTGAGCGGGACCCCTGGGCCCAAATCTGCCTATCATATTGTTCTACTTGTAGATTTCTAGGACCCTCTGGATCCTTTTATTTTGCTGTTCTCCCATGCGTCTCTCATTTAGAGTCCCAATAGGATGCCTTCCCCTCTGTCCCAGTTTCCTGGTAAGTGAAGGCTTTTGTGGGACATGCCCCTTGGGCTAGTATGCAGATATAAGTGAGTATATACCATTTGATTCTTTCTGCTTCTGGGTTAACACACTCATTATGATCATTTCCAGCTCAATCCATTTATCCACAAATTTCAGGAATTCCTTGTTTTTAATAGCTGAGTAGTATTCCATAGTGTATATGTACCACAGTTTCTTTATCCACTCTTCTACTGAGGGACACTTAGGCTGTTTCCATGTTCTGGCTATTATGAATAAGGCTGCTATGAACATGGTTGAGCAAATTTTCTTGTTGTGTGCTGGAGCATCTTCTGGGTATATTCCAAGGAGTGGAATAGCTGCTGAGCCCCATTTCTTAATTGGGTTATTTGTTTGGTGGTGTTTCATTTCTTGAGTTCTTTACATATTTTGGATATTAAATCTTTGTCAGATGTAGAGTTGGTGAAGATCTTTTCCCAGTCTGTAGGCTGTCACTTTGTTCTCTTGACAGTGTCTTCTGCCTTACAGAAGCTTCTCAGCCTCATGAGGTCCCATTTATTAATTGTTGACTTTAAGGCCTGGTCTGTTGGAGTTCTGTTCAGGAAGTTATCTCCTGGGACAATGTGTTTCTGACTCTCCCCCACTTTTTCTTCTAACTGATTTAGTGTCTTTGTTTTTTATGTTAAGGTCTTTAATCCACTTGGACTTGAGTTTTGTGCAGGGTGACAAATATGGGTCTACTGGCATTTTTCTACATATAGACCTCCAGTTAGACCAGCACCATTTGTTGAAGATGCTATCCTTTCTCCAATGAATAGATTTGGCTTCTTTGTCAAAAATCAAGTGTCCATGTCTGTGTGGATTCAATTCTGGATCTTTGATTCGATTCCTTTGATCAACCACCCCATTGTTGTGCCAGTAGCATGCTGTTATAATTACTGTTGCTCTATAGTATAGCTTGAGATCAGGTATGGAGATTTCTCTGGAAGATCTTTTATTGTGCAGGATTGTTTTAGCTATTCTGGGTTTTTTGTTTTTCCATATGAAGTTGAGAATTGATCTTCCAATGTCTTTTAAAAATTGTGTAAGTATTTTGATAAGGATTGCATTGAATCTGTAGATTGCTTTTGGTAGGATGGCCATTTTTACTATGTTAATTCTCCCGATCCATGAACAAGGAAGATCATTCCATCTTCTGATGTCATGTTCAATCTCCTTCTTCAGAGATTTGAAGTTTTTTTTCAAACAAGTCCTTTACCTACTTGGTTAGATATTTTATATTGCTAGATATTTTATATTCCTAGATATTTTATATTGCTTGTGGCTATCACGAAGGGTGTAGTTTCCCTAATTCCTTCCTCTGCATGACTGTCATTTGTAATTAGGAAGGCTACTGACTTTTGGGGGGTAATTTTGTGTCCAGCCATTTTTCCGAAGATGTTTATCAGCTGTGGGAGTTCTCTGGTGGAATTATGGGGGTCATTTATGTACACTATCATATCATCTGGAAATAGGGATAATTTGACTTCCTCCTTTCCCATTTGGATACCATTGATCTCCTTTTGTTGTCGTATGGCTCTGGTGGTTGCTTCAAGTTCTATGAGTGTAATTTCTAGCCCAAGAGTCATTCCTCCATCTCTTGGCTTCTGTTAGAGAAGCTCACCTCTGTGTTGCTTGCTTTCTCCTCTAAGGTAACTCATTCCCATTTTTCTTCTGTCTGTGCCTCTATCGTTGTTTAGGTTTTCATCTTCATCTAATTGTTTGTATATTCCTGATTTTCTTCGAGTGTTTCTTTTTAGACCTTTAGATCTTGAACTGTTTTATTGATTTCCTTCATATGATTGTTTGTATTTTCCTGAATTTCTTCCTGTGCCTCTCTATAGGCCTCTTTTTTATGTCTTCGACCTATTTGGGTAGATCTTACTGCATCTGCTTATGGATTTATTAGTTTCTTCCATTATCATCTTCATTACTAAGGATTTGGGTCATTTTCTTGTATTTTGATTGTGTTTCAGTTCTAAGGGTTGCTTTCTTTGTGGTAGCTGGGATCTGCAGATGCAATATTATTTTGGGTTTTGTTGTTTGCATCCTAATGCTGGCCTGTAGTCATCTTTCTGCCTCTGGTGTTGTGATGTAGCTTCTGGTGTCCTTCACTGGTTGTGGAGAATGGATAGTTGGTGAGTGATTATAGTTTGAGGGCCCTTGCCTCTGGGGATCAGGAAATTCTTCCCTGGAACAGGCAGGTGATCTGGTTTTTGCTCCAGCAGAACTTGCTCGACACCTTATGCTCCCAACTCAGTTAGCAGAGGTAGGTTTCTGCCTGTCCCATTCAGATCACACAACTGAGGTGAGTCTGTCCCACTGCTTTGGGGCCCCTGATTGGTTGGTTTTGGCTCCTCAGGACTGCCCAGCCTCTCCCAAGGGCATGGGAGACCCTGCCGGGCTGTGGAGCCTGGATAGGCCGGGTTCTATCTACTGAACTGTCCAGGCATGGACCACTGTGGCTAGAAGTTAGGTTCCTGCCTGGACAGTACAGATAGCACAACTGTGGCAGTTCAGTTCCACTGAGTTGGGGCTGCTGTTTAGTTTTCTATCCTGACCCCTCAGGGTTCTCCAGCCTCTCCCAAGAGGAAATGACTGAAAATTTAAAGGATACAGAACTGCAAGAGTTCGCATTCCATTCATAACACTGTCTTTACACTTGGTAAATAATGCAAAATGCTTCTCCTATTCAGCCCCTTGTTTTGCAATTACCAGTGTCCTCCCTGACTTTGCTGTTTGATGGCTAAGAGTTTACCAAGTCATTTTTCTGATGTATTCTTGTGGTCTGGGATATTAGTATACAATAATAGTAAATCATACATTTTAAAGTGCATATTGGTAACAGCAAAATTTTGTTGCCTTAGAAATACAAGCATGGCTAAGTTGAGTCCTCTGTTAAGCATCTTAGATGGCAAGAATTGAAGTATTGACCAGCCTCGTTTCTCATTTATGGAAAAGTCTATTTTTACCACATTCAAATTGTTGAGAGAATTATATTCTTTGTTGCCAGGCCAGAGCCCCACCTTTTTTTCTTATTCTAAGCTGAGAACTACCATCATATCTTCAGCCATGTATAGTTTTTAGTGACATGGTTAGCATGTTCAAGACAAAGAGAGGAAGCTATTTACATCTGATAAGAAGCATATTCCAGAGAATAGCATCAGAGAATCTTCTACACTCTTCTGGCTGGAAATTGTAGACAGCCCCCCCATATTTAGGGAACAGGAATCCATAATAATGTATACTCTGTGTGGTTACATGAGTGGGGACTTAAAATCTAATCTTCAGTCAAATATCTCTTCTTAAGTCTACTGAACTCTTTTGTATAAACCCTCTTCATAGTGATTCTAGAATACATCTAGTTGTCTCAAAAACATCAACTGGAGAGCTTTACTCTGCCTCCTCCAAGTACAAGAACAGTGAATATTGCATGGTGGCATTAGAACTGAAAATATCAGAACATTCTTCTGCCCCAAAAATATCTCCCTTACCTAGAAACAATTTCCACTCTAAGGTGTTCTTAGTCAAGCCTCCCCTTGAGGAAGTAAGAACAGAGACACCATAAGCAAATGAGTAGATAGGGGGAGAAATGGAGTCAGTGGAAGTCCTACTCTTTAACTAAAGGTATTGCCAATCTTTTCTTGTGAATGGAAGAGCAGCTGGGGTGAGAGTGGGGTGGGGTTCTGATTCTCTTTGTTTAGCATTTGTTAAAATTAAGCATAAGCTTACTTTCTTGTGTTTAACCAAAAGGGCAATGTAATTTCGAATTTAAGAATTTTATTCAATTATCTGGAGCTACACTGAAATTATAGTAAGAAACACAAAATCCACTTTCTAATTATCAACTTTATAAACAGAAGACTTAATAGCTCCTTATCCCCCATAAAATTGCCTTTCCATGGCAAGGGCAGCAGTTCCAACACATATAGGTCCTTGTTGATGGTCTAAGTTTGAGAAATGTGATATGTCCCAGCTCCTAGTCATTATACCTGTGTGTTGGGTGTTAGGTTGGTCTAATCTGTTGCTAGGAGACACTGCTCCTCTTGCTAACAAGTTTGTAACTACAGGAAAATATGTCTTAAATACATTTTAGTATTCAGCCTCTGCAAAAATAGTTTAGTATCTTTTTCACTTTATATCTCTGTCTTGGAAAGAAGTATAACAAGCAGTTGCCAAATTCATCAAGGATAGCTGCGATAGACCTCACCGTACAAGAGAGGAAGCAGCTTGGAGACAGCATACGACTGTCTTAGGATATCAGATATTACATGACCGACGTTCAAATGATCACTGCCAGTTCTGCATAAAAAGAGCTTCCACTAAAATTCAGGCTAGATCAGATGAGCTCTGTACAAAGTCAGGGGGTAAGAGAACATCTCTAAAGAGAATATTACAGGTCTATTTCTTTGCCGTTATAGAATGATAATCATACAAATTGTTTTAACTGGTCATTTCTTTTACTTTCAGATGAAAATATAACTACATTTAACACATATAAAATGGACTCTTTTACATCTCTATTTAGAAGTTGACTGAATCCAAGAAATATGAGTTTTCTTCTCTGTGTCAATCGACTTTTGTAATGATGCATTATTTTATTGCACACTTTGATAAGCACATAAATCACTTGAAATACCAGCATTCAAATGTGTTGACTTTGACTGCTGTAATACTGTTGAATTACATTCCTCTTCATATACTAAGTCTTTTTCTATTATTAATCATAGTATGTATTTGAAATGGTTGTGTCGAAATAAGGAGGTTTGTTTTCAACTAAAAAAAAAAAGTTTCAAAACAAATGTAACCAGTGAGGGAGAAGGCCACAGCACCTAGTGCCCTACCTTGGCTTCATTTCTGATTTATACTTGACATTGATTTAAAGCATATACATACCTTTATAATTTGTTTTATGAACACAAAATCCATGAAAAGAAAAGTATTGTGATGAACACTGTTAAACTTGGCAAAGACGGAATCATTTCCCTTCGATGAAAGATACTGAGGCTCGGCCAGAAATTATGAGTTTTCATATATTGGACCTATGTATGGACAATGAGGCAAAACTGCAGCTTCCAGCTAATAATTAAGCAGCATGAAGTGAAAACTGAACATAAACCAAAGTTGTATGAAGGATATGTACTTTACAGCAATTGTTTATTTTTGTTTGTTTGTTTGTTTGTTTTGTTTTTTTGTACCGGCAGCATTTTTTTTTTCCCAGCACACATGAAATTTGATGTAGGAACTTTCACTATAGTTTCCACTCTAGTAGTTTTCCAGAAATGCCTGATGAAAAATGGACTACATATTTTGACAAATAGTAAACATTAAAAAGTCAGTACACAAATGTCACCAGAAATTAAATATAGAATACTATTTGGAAGGTTGGATAAACCAAAAAAATTTAAATTTGTGTCATGCCACAGGAAAGCAGGCTTCTTTTCAAAAAGTCATAAAGTGTTGTTGGAGCGTGTTCTAGACTCACAAATTATGCATGATAATGGTTGTTTATGTTGTTTCTGAATAAAACAGGGTAGCACTGAGTTATTTTCAAGTGTGGTAGTCTCTATAAAAATTTATATCTAGAGACTGCACAGTTTTAGAGCTGCACATAAGACTGGGAAATAAAAACATAGTGCTGAAGGCTAGGTGTGGGCAAGCCTCACATTACATTTTATAAACATGCTAAATCCAGCGGGGTTAAAGTGTTTGCTCAAGGGGAACGTACGATAGAAAGCTAAGTACCTTTCCTTTTGGTGTTGCACATTTATATTAAAAATTTCTAACCCATAAACAGTAAGTTTGCTATCTTGCCCACTGTCTAGTTGCTAGGAAAGCCAAGAACAAAGGAGCTCACGCCTCCTATATTATGGGCATCCTTCCGTATCTTCTAGGAACTCAGAGATTTTTTGTCTTCTTCAGCACATAGATCTGTTTTGAGTCACATGGCATCTGCAAACATATATCCTGTCCAGACTCACCTTCTTTCCTTCATTTATACATCAATAATCAGGCTTGCCTTGGTTCTGCCAGCTTTGCACTTTTCTACATACTTTGTTCCTCTGCCCAATGGGTTTTGGAAGGCTTTAATCAGTGCTTGCAGGGTCTCCGCTTACTTTACCACAGTGAGATTTTACCAACTTCAGAGCCTCAGACATAATAGTTTCTCACTAAATATTATATTGGTGTTTGAGTTAATTGAGCATAAAAATGAATTAGAAATAGCTACTATGAGCATATGCATAGGGAAACGCAAATATTAAATGAGAAGAATCTCAATAATCTATGGCTACCATTCAATCCTGGGATTCAGAAAAGGTTTGAAACTGCAACATAATAGGTTGAATATTCAAATCCATATATCCTGGTTTTAGTATTATATCATAAATCATTAATAGAAGAATGAATATGATATAAACTACATCTTCATTATTTATAATTTTGCTCTGATATAAGAATAATAGAAACTCCGGATGTTAAAATGCACCGAAGGACTGACACTATTTTAGTTTTGCCATCAAATATGATTTGTTTACTCTTTTAGATTAAATGTAGTGATGGGAAAGGCTTGAAATCCATGCTTATTTATAATCTAGCACACCGAATAGCCTCTAGTTTTTATCAGTAAGCTTTCATCTTTATTCAGATTTTATTTTCATATTCTGCATTGCAGCTCTGTATTTTTAACATGAAATCTCATGTTTCACCATGAACCTTAGTTGACTCTGCTCAACTGCATTTATTTCAGCATCCATATGACATGGACCAAGTCACATCTTAAATCTTAACATAAGATCACAATCCTGTTTATATTATCAAAAAGGAATAGTTTAAAAATACGTGAATTAACACACCCTTAAAATAAGTTTGCTTAACAACCAGCTCTAGATGAAAGTTTCTAAAACAATGAACAAGAGAATTAAGGTCAATTTATCTAAGTTGTGATTTTTTTAAATTAGAAATTTCCTATCTTTTTTTAAATGTAATGTATAAAACTAACCCTTTTCCCCAAAGTTGTGAGGCATTGTGCTAACCTACAGTCTCCATGCTTAAATTCTGTCTTGTACATGTGGACAGCATCATTTTCAAGCTGATAGTGAAGAAATAAGTGAGAAGCATAGTGAGCATTTGGTCTATGCAGAATATATTACATGGAAATGAATTTTTTGCAGATATTCCATAGTGGGCCTTGTTAAACCCAAGGACTTATGTTAGGAGACAGAAAAAAAAAAAAAAAAAAAGTGCCGCGCTGTCACTAGTGATTTCAGTTTATCTCTTTGATTTCTTATCTCTGGAGGAATTCTCGCGCAGAGGGGCAAGAACAGAGCCAGCATGAAATAGAACCTGCAGATAGCAAACAGAGTTTTCAGAATTATTATAGATTCCCCCTTTAGTTAGAGTAGAAAGGGGGAAAAAAGTATAGGGGAGCGTTTGAAGCAAAGACATTGCAAAGTTGTAGAAACTATCGAGTAACGATTCAGTGTGTCTTCACCACCCTTACCTAGTTAGTTCTATGGTGTGGTAGCCATGTGGGTAACCCTGTTTCTCCTCTCCTTCAGTGAAAGACCCCTCATGTGCCAGCAGAGAACGTCTTACCTGAATGAGTTCTTTTTACACCAGTAGCAGCGAGATGCAAATGGCTTTAGGCTCACCCTAAGACCCAAACTTCTTCATGAATCTGCATGGGATTCTCTCTCTCCCACTGGGTTCTTTGCTCTATGGATGCCCAGCTCCCACAATTGACAGAACATCAAGAAGAAATTCAGATTCATACCTTCTAGCCACATCTCTTGTGGCTGGAATCTTCCAAGACTTTGGAGATTGAAAGCGCTGACCCGAGAACTCTTTGCTCTTGTTTCCCCCCTTGCTGAACCTTTTCTCTGTTGCCTAGCAGCTTTTAATTGCTGCAGCCTGACTTATTGCTTTAACTACACTCCCACCAGGTGTTTCAATTCTTTCCCTCAATGATATGCTACCTAGTCATGCAATTAACCTCACCATTATTTGATGAGAAGAGAGTCCAGCCACTTAATGGGGGTAGCTGAGCTGTATATTTATGCTTCTTTTCCGTGATGTAGAACATCCACTTGGGCCTTTACCTGTTGCTTCCTGCTGAGGGTTGGAACCAAACCAAACTCACTCCATCTTACATCATCCCCTTTCCATACCCTGGACTTCCTGTCAGCAAGCCTTGCTGAATTTCTTTGATTTCTTCAGATACTCACAGTCAATTTTGTCACTCCTGAGTCTTTGAAATTCTACCAACTATTCTAAACATCGTCTTTTCCAACACACTCAGTCCCATGTACTGTGGCCTAGCCTATGACCTTATTCATTAAATATACAATTTCTCTCACCTGACCTCTTCAGCTAGTGCCAAGTTCAACTCTAAAGGTTCTAAGTTCCAGAAGGATCAAGAATGACTCAGAAGGATAATCCTAGTATCCCTTATTCTTCTTACCCTCACACTTATTTGAGGAAAAAAATGATTTTGCATTCTCCTCTCTCCATTTGCCTGTCTCAAGTCCTTATCTGCCTGTTTTTACCACACTCATCCCAAAGAACCGTCATTAACTATCAGTTTGGTGCTTCATATCTAGATGTATCTGATTAAACTGAGTCAATGGTGCAAAAGAAGAAAGGAAATGCACTTCTTCTCCACAGTCTCTGGTTTTTTAGCTCACATTGCATTCACTGAATCTAGCCACCTTTATTGCACTCTGCATTGCTGACAGAGCATTGGTGTCGTTCTCATTAATGCCCACCACTTACTGTCAAAGTCTACATGGCACAATGCTGCCAAAGCCATTAAGCTGTAAGGTTTAAACATGGAATTCTTAATGCTACATCTTAAAGGTTTTTTTTTCAGCAATGTTTTGTGTTTGGCTAAACCTACACTTAGTGTTTTCAGTACTATTGATGAAAAGTTGGTACTGTGCATTTTAGAACCCAACTTCACTTTTTGTTTTTGGCTCAGTCTCTTCCACTTTATCTGTCTGCCTTTCAAATCAGCACATTCTAGGTTGCCTGATACATGAAGTCTGCTAATAAATTTGGAAGATCCAAAGTGAGTGGAACGTAGTAAAACGATAATGTGAGCTCTAATTCTTGCACAGTAAAACATCCATCAAGAAATTACTGCAAATAGAATGTGATTCTCCCTCATGGTACTCACTTAAAAACGTATAGCAGCAGGTGAGTCAAAGATGCTAGAATCTAAGAGACACCTGGCATATACAGCTCCTTTTAGAACAATTGCAGAAAGGTCTCCTCCTCACAGCAGATGGATTACAGAAGCATTTACACTGGAGCAAATAAACAAGAAATAAGATGGCTCTTTGCCCAGGAGCTGCTCACAGACATTCAACTTGGGATTCTGAACACAACCGAAAGTTTGCATTACAATTTCTCTTCAACAAGGATGCTTCTTTAGCAGAAATCCTGAGATTACTGAACACAATTGCTATGTATTGAGTAAACTTAATAAAATTTCTGCTTTTGTTACCTACAACCTACATGAGTTTGGAGAAGTCATAGAGTATATCTGGGTTGATTGAATTGTAAACTTATATAAAAATAGAACTCATACAGATTTTATTTGATGAATAATATGAACACATCCATATTCTATTATATACCACCTAAGAAGCACTTGATAAAATCACTGTCTTCATGCTAGAAACAGAGTGGAAGGCTACTCCACAGTCCGGGAGATTTCCAGGAAGGCCCCATAAAGCTATCTATCCTCATTAAATCTCAAGTAAAAATACTAATTTTGATATATTATTTGACATATTAACTTCATCATTAAATAAAATTAAAACATTAAAAATCAGAATACAAATTGTTGATCATATGGCTCTATACGAGTCATCCAACTTTCTGACAAATGATATGAAAGGAAGAAAGAATATAATGGCAAGGCAATAAATGCTCTTCAATTGATGTCATTAAATTTTCTTTCTGTTATACATGATCTACAAAAAGGTCTTTAAAGTACATGTGTTAGACTGAGTTTAGTAAATGTTATAGTAAAATAAATAACAATTATAGTTTATATAATTAGATACAACTTCCACATAAGAGCTAGTCTATCATAAAGGGAGACTAATTTTGTGATATAATTTAAGAAATATACAGTCATAGTTTCTAGTTTAGGCTACATGAGCATTACCATCCTTATTTTATGCTAATGGAAGAAGAAATACGAAAACAGGTTATACAAAATAAATTCAGGAACACACTGCAAAGATTTTCTTTAAAATGAGTTACTTGTTATTAATGATATGATTTTAGGAATAGCAAAGATAATAATATAAGTTCATACAAATTGCAAACAAAATAAAATGCATGTGTATATGCATATATGTTTGTGAATATATATGCATTTGTTTATATAACTAGTTTTATGTTATTTTATAGTTAATGTAGCTTTGTAGCAAATTTTGAAATTAAAGAATAAAACTCATCCAACTTTGGTATTTGGCAAGATTTTTTCTGCTATTTTTGGACTTCCTGAATTTTTATGTGAATTTTAACACTAATTCAAGATTATCCCCAGAGAAGGGTAGTTGGGACTTTCATTGGAATTATGTGGAATATCTAGATCAATTTTGTCAGGTCTTGCATTTAACAGCATTACCTCTTTCATTTCAACTTGTAGTCTATAAATTTGATGAATTTTCTTCTCAAATATAAAATTTTAAATGGATTGTAATATAGAAAACAGTAACTTAGAATATAATATCATCTGCACGCAGAAGTAGTTTTCTTTATTTCTGACTTGGGGTGTCTTTTTTACCTATTTTTTTATTTTATATTTTTATGTCTGACTTTAGGCCACATTGCATCTTTGCAGTAAATAATAAAGACAACTGTATAAATAGTCCTCTTGGTCAAAGTAGCCACACTAAAAGTCATCTCAAATTAAGCTATTACTTTTCATTTATATAATCTAATTTCAGAAAGAGAGAGGGTTGATAGCAGTTGGAAAAGCAAATCAAATATTTGTAAGTAGCTAAACTGACTACATTTCACCCTAAGGTGTAGGCAGTTGTTGAGTTGCTTGGAGAATGTATAGAGAGTTACAAGGTCCCTACTTTATCTTGGGGACACAAGTTTTGGTAGAAAGGAAAGAATTCTTGGGAGACTGAAACAGCTAGTAGCCTTGTTAGGATATATATATATATATATATTTAGCATTGGGCATTGAAGGCTCTCTATGCTTACTTTATACATGTTGTCTTATTTAAGGTTTCTATTACTATGATGAAACACATGAACAAAAGCAAGTTGGGAAGGAAAAGGTTACTTGGCTTACTCTTCCATATCATTGTCCAGCACTGAAGGAAGCCCGGACAGGAACTCAAACAGGGCTGGAACCTGGAGGCAGGAGCTGATGTAGAGGCCGTGGAAGAGTGCTACTTACTGGCTTGCTCTCTCATAGCTTGCTCAACTCGCTTTCTTTTATAACCAACAACCACAAGCTCAGGGATGGCAACCACTCATAATGGGCTGGGCCCTCCCTCATTAATCATAAATAAGAAAATTGACCTACAGTCAGTCTTAAGGAGGCACTCAGAGGAAGGATAGCAGGCTACCAAGAAGAGACTTGCTACCCTATGAGCATATACAGGGGGAGGAGGTCCCCCTCAGTCACAGTCATAGGGGAGGAGAGTAAGAGGAAAATGGGAGGGAGGGAGGAATGGGAGGATACAAGGAATGGGATAACAATTGAGATGTAATATGAATAAATTAATAAAATATATTTTCTAAAAGGAGGCATTTCCTCTCTTGAGATTCCCTCCACACTGATGACTCAGCTTTTATCAAGTTGACATAAAACTATCCAGCATACTTCAGAATTGTACATATTCATATTTATCTGCATTTTTATCTCATTTATATTATTATAGTAAAATACTACAGTTTTGAGAATTATCCTAATATTTTGTATGCAAACATTATTATAATCATTTAAAGTATTGAAGAAATAAGTGTCATTGAGATCTTACCTATGCTACAAGTCCTCATGATCTGCAGTTATCTCCTACAATTATACATCCCGCTCAAACTATGGCACCAGGAAAGGACAATACAGGCTGTAAACTTCAAACCCCTACCCAGATCTAGCCAAAGGACAGTACATTCTCCACAGTTGAATGGAGAGTGTGGTATGACTTTCACACGTACTCTGGTGCCTCATATTTGACCATGTCCCCTGGAGGGAGAGACCTGGTGGCACTCAGAGGAAAGATAGCAGGCTACCAAGAAGAGACTTGATACCCTATGAGCATATACAGGGGGAGGAAGTCCCCCTCAGTCACAGTCATAGGGGAGGGGAGTAAGGGGAAAATGGGAGGGAGGGAGGAATGGGAGGATACAAGGGATGGGATAACCATTGAGATGTAACAAGAATAAATTAATAAAAAAAGAAATGAAAAAAATTCTGAATGTAAATCAATATCTATCATATCTCATCTTTATCAACTTATAACATATCTAGACCTAAAAATATATTAACCACTAAATAACTAAGGTTAATTGTAAAACTAAACTATCTTTTCTTCAACCCCAAGAGAGACTTAAGAAGGAATAAAATTAATTACCTGAGTATAGAGAGGTGCAGCTTAGCAGCATCCCCAATGAGAAGATGAAAGAGACAGTTTGCTACCTGAGCAGTCACCCAAAACTCTCTATAACATTGGTGCATCATATTCAGCCTTCTGACCCAGTATATCTCACAGACATATATATGAGGCAAGAACTATTGAGGACTTGCTTACCCTGTCTTGGTAGAATTTAACTGTTGATTCTGCCTGCCTCCAACCTTGCCCTTTTTCAGGCTGAATTCTGTCTGTGGTAGAAATGAGGACATTTTTCTCAGTGACTTGTTTGCAACATTTAAAACTATCTCCATAAGTAGGTTCTTTGATGCTCATCATCTTCTTTGAGACAGGCTTGATGTTGCCAGGAGTTAAGCTGTCTCATTGTGAATGAATCTTTAAAATAATAAAAACATTTTTAAATGCCATATTCTGTATGTCTCTGAGGTTTTTGAAGACCTTATCTAACTATTTTATCTTATCTTTTTATAGAATCATATCTAACTGTTGCACCTAAGATGTATATTCTTGTGATAAAAATAGATAAGTAATTGATATGAACATAGTTTGATCAACTAACAATTATCCTAAACAGCCTGCAATAGCACAGCTGTACTAGTTACTTTTATTGTCAGGGTGATAAAATACCCAAAAGAAACTGCATAAGAAAGACAGCACTTACTTTGTTTCTGTCTTCATTACTGATTTTAATGCTGTGAAGAGGTACCATAACCAAGACAACTTATTAAAAAATAATTAAGGGCTTGCATATATTTTTTGGGAGTGATCTCTAACCATTATAGTGGGGAACACTACAGCAGACAGGCGGGCATAGCACTGAAGCAGTAGATGAGAGCTTATATCTACTCTGCAAGTGAGAGAGAGAGAGAGAGAGAGAGAGAGAGAGAGAGAGAGAGAGAGAGAGAGAGAGAGAGAGAGAGAGAGAGAGAGAGAGAGAGAGAGATTTGGAATTAACATCACCCTTTGAAACATCAAACATACCTCCTCCAACAAAAATCACACACCTCTTAATACTTCCCAACCATTTCTTGAACTATGGACTAAGCATTCAAACATATGAGCGTATGGTGTCCACTCATATTCAAACCACCAAACCACATCTGTAACAATATATTGTTTTT
The DNA here is from genome assembly GCF_903995435.1 of Acomys russatus. Taxonomy (NCBI): domain Eukaryota; kingdom Metazoa; phylum Chordata; class Mammalia; order Rodentia; family Muridae; genus Acomys; species Acomys russatus. The sequence continues at coordinate 28,345,559 of NC_067166.1, read as the reverse complement.
GGTTTTTACCCAGAAATATTTGCTTTTCATTTGGTGGAGGAGAGGAGGCATGCAGCATCTATGTGTGCATGTACTGTTGTTTGTTCTCATGTATTTGAGCAGGTGGGCACACACGTTTGTATATATAAGTGGATACATACGTATATAAAGCATGGCATCTTTGTCTAATACTCTCCATCTTAATCTTTGAGACAGGCTTTTGTTTTGTTTTGTTTCGTTTTCTCTGAATGTGGAGCTTTTTGACCTGGGCAAACTAGATGATTTGAAAGCACATGGGAACTGAAGATTGCTGTTCTTCTCAACCTCAGGTGATAGCCATGTATTTATTCTCAACCTTTTCATGAAACTTTGTAACCTGAATTCAAATTCTTATGCTTGAACAGCGAGCTTATATCCACTGATTCATTTCCCCAGAATATATATATATATATGTTCTAATATATTCAGGCCAGACTGCTTGAATTCACAGTATAACAAAAAGGACCTTGAATTTCAGATCCTCCTGTTTCTTCCTCTGCAGTGCTGGTATTATAAGTGTATACCAGCATATCAAGTTTATTAGCTTGATTTTTGCAAGGACTTACAGTTCTCTAGACTTTTTAAAGACTGTCTTTACCTATGCCATTTTCTTTTGACATAATTCAACATTATTTGGTTATATCAATTTATTTTATTCTAGTATCTTTTTAAAGATTTGTTTTAACATTACCACATGTCACAAATGACTAGCATATATATGTATATGAATATACTTCTAGACTACTTAAAAGTTTTCATTTACATTAAAGAAATTTAGTCTTTAAAACTTATTTTGGCATATGGTAAAAAGGAAGACTCTAATATCTTTTCTCTGCACAAATGGCCAATTTCTACCGCATTGTTTGTTGAATCTACTTCCGTTGGTTCCTAATGCCATCTGTGCCTCACCAAAAATGTGTAAGAGGCCCAATTTCTGTCTTTATTTAATTACAATGCTTGTGTTTCTATCCTCATGGACATACTACTCAGTAATTACAATGTCTAATTTACTTTAAGTCCTAACATTAGGTAGAAATAGCCTCTTATCTCATTCTCCATCCCTACCGACTCTGTTTGGGTTTGGAATTTCCTTGGTCCTTCTTTTGTTTGCTTTGCTGTTGTTGTTTGATTTTGCCAATATGTTTTATGTTAATTTATAAATTATTTAAAAATCTTAATGGAAATGTTAAAAAAAAGTACACAATAACCCAGACATTTTGATACAACTTTAAATAATAGGCTGCAGATTATTAAATATATTCTATCTTTTCAATTTTTTATCATTATGAAAAGTAATTAAAAGTGTTAAATTCTTTTTAATAATGATTTTTACATCTATGCATAGCTGATCTGTACAGATTTTCTTGTTACAGTGAGTAGGTTTTTTATTTTCTTTCATTCTTCTCTTTCTTTCTTTCTTTGTTTCTTTTTATGATTTTTAAGACAAGCTTTCTCTGGGTACCCTGTGTATCCTTTATCTTGCTATGTAGACCAGGCTGGTCTCAAACTCAGAAATTCATCTGCATGAGTCTTCTAAGTGCTGAGATTAAAAATGTGCGCCACCACCACCACTACCAGCCTTAACACTATATTTTTTATTAAAACTTGTATGGATTAAAATGGAAATGTTATTGTTTTTCATCTTGTATGTAGGGAATGTGCTAAATTATATTCATTGAGATAAAAAGAGACCTTAGTATGTCATATTTGTCCAAGCTTAACATACTTTCAGTTTTCCCCCCTACATTTGGTGTCTGCTATAACTCTAGGAGAAAGTACTTATTTTTCCTAAAAGAAAACTATTTTATTTAAATATTTCACAGGAATTCTTTGAAAAAAGATAGGAAATAATAAGTAGACAATTTCTGAAAAATTATCCAAGTGATAAAGAAAACACAGTAAAAGCAACTTTTATTTGTCAGATGTAAATGTTGTCTCGGAGACTTACTGCTGAGTAAGTTCATCCTTTACTTCTGAATAAGCTCACAGTTTCTAGTTCTTTCTGAACTCTGGCTGGCTGGTTCAACTCACCTGTTTTGGCTTAAATTCCACTCCAAGCCTACTGATTGATTCTATGTCTCCTCATTGAATTCAATTGCTCTGCAGGGCCTCAAATTACCTCAAGTAATTTGTTCTAAACATTCATTTCTTTCTTATTCTTTGGCCTCTTATTCTCTGCTTCTGCATGAAGTCATGAATGAGCTCAACTTCACTGCACTGCACTCACTCAACTGAGCTGCACCAAACTCTCTGTACCGTTCTGTATTGAACTCGACGCTACTGCAGTATCTTCTCTATTGAACACGCTACTGATATGAACTGCCACTGCATTGCCTCCCAACAACTCTACTGTCTGCCAATTGAGTATCCTTGACTCAACTCATCTCAACTGAACTACACTACATTGTGTGAACTCCACTGAACTGCATTCATTGAATTACCCATCCCTCTTTGCTCTTGCTATCTCTGCACTGATCTTAAGTAGACTCTCTTTCCTGTTTGTCCTTGTGGGTGTTGAAGTTATCTCATCTCTAACTCATTCTGTCAAATTGTTTTTTGAATCTTCATATTGTCTGACCCTCAATTAGATGTCACTGTCAAACATGAGTGCTTCTTTCTAGAAACTAACTTTACCTATATTGTTCGGGATTAAATGTGTATTGCTGGCATGTCTGTATTCCAGCCAGATCATACTGTAATCCAGGGCAGGTCTGCCTTCCAAACAGATGATGTAGACCTAGAAGACCTTTAGATGTGATCCCTTGCCAGAGCAGCCATGTTTCTGGATTAAAATTCTTCTACAAAGCACAGCTACTTAACAACGTGATATAACGTGGAAATTTTGAATATAAATATATCAGCCAATAACCTAAAATCACAATAAAAAGTTATATTTATAATAAATGTTGTAATTCACAATTATACTGAAAAATCAGATGTGTCTTGTGCTTAGAAAAAACTAGCGGAGAAACAAATAAAAACTTAAGTAAAATAAGCTCATAGTTTTTAAAGAAATTAAATCTGAATTTCAGGTTTCAAGTCTCATTACTCTTCCTTACAAAAACTTTTCCATGAAGAGAAAACTACTTTATTTCATGAATAAAATAGTTTATTTTGTGAAACTGTGCTTTGGAAGCAATGACTTTCATGAACCAGAACTGAAGAAAATACATTATAAGAAAGAAAAGTGATGGAAATTTCACATATGAATACTGATGCAAGTACTTTAATATAAAACACTTGGAGATGGAATCCATTAAAGTGTAAATATCCTCACTAGTAAAGAATAAATTATTGCAAGAATGAGTAAAACTTTTAATTTTAGAAATTTGTCTGATAGCTTTGTCTTAGTTAGTTTTCTATTGATGTGAAAAGACATCATGACCAAGGTGACTTACAAAGGAGAACATTTAATTGGGAACATGTTTACAGTCTCAGAGGATGTTTCTATGACTATCATGATGGGGAGAATGGCAACTAGCAGGCAATCATCTGGCTAGATTGGTACCTAAGAGCTTACATCTGACCCATGAGCCTAAAGCAGAGATTGAGAAAGAGACAGAGACAGAGAAAAAGACAAAGACACAGAGTAGCACAGAGAGAAATACACACACACACACAGAGAGAGACAGAGACAGAGACAGAGACAGAGACAGAGACAGAGACAGAGACAGAGACAGAGAGAAGTAGGAATGGCATAGGCTTTTGAAAACCATCTTCAGCTAAATATCTCTCTAACAAAGCTATACTTTCTAATTCTCAAGCAGTTCTACCTCTAGGGCCAAGCAATCAAATAAAAGAGACTATTGAGGACACTCTTATTGAGGTATTAAATCTATTATTCATTCATATCTTCCCAATGTAAACTGAGGACACTTCAGAAACCCAGCTTTGTCTTACGAAATGAAATATCTTATACTCTAACAAAAATCATGACATCAACTCTTGAATCTCCATATCAAGAAAAAAAAGTATAAATAGGACCTGAACATTTGCTCAGTGTTAAAAGCCCTTAATTGTCCTTACAGAGGGCCTTTTTCCTGTCCCCAGGACCAGACAGCAGCTCACAACTGTGCGAAACTCAGTTTATTAAGGATCTATGTGTAGAAATCCAGTTAGACCAGCACCATTTGTTGAAGATGCTATCGTTTTTCCATTGAATAGATTTGGCTTCTTTGTCAAAAATAAGGTGACTATATGTGTGTGCATTCGTATCTGGGTCTTCAATTCAATTCCACTGATCAACCAGCCTATTTCTGTGCCAGTACCATGCTGTTTTAATTACTATTGCTTGATAGCACAGCTTGAGATTAGGTATGGAGATTCCTCCTGAGGATCTTTTATTGTATAAGATTGTTTTAGCTATTCTGGGTTTTTTGTTTTTCCATATAAAGTTGAGAATTGACGTTTCAATGTCTTTAAAAATTGTGTAGGTATTTTGATAGGGATTGCATTGAATCTGTAAATTGCTTTTGGTAAAATGGCCATTTTTACTATGTTGATTCTCCCGATCCACGAACAAGGGAGATCCCTCCATCTTCTCAAGTCACCTTCAGTCTCTTTCTTTAGGGACTTAAAGTTTTTTTCAAACAAGTCTTTCACTTGCTTGGTTAGTGTTACTCCTAGGTATTTTAAATTGCTTGTGGCTAACATGAAGGGTGTAGATTTCCTAATTTCTTCCTCTGTATGATTGTCATTTGTATATAGGAAGGCTACTGATTTTTTTTAGTTAATTTTGTAACCAGCCAGTTTGCTGAACGTGCTTATCAAGTGAAGGAGTTTTCTGGTGGAATTTTGGGGGTCACTTATGTACACTATCATATCTGCAAATAGGGATAGTTTGACTTCTTCCTTTCCCATTTGGATCCCCTTGATCTCCATGTATTGTCTTATTACTCTGGCTAGGACTTCAAGAACTATATTGAAGAGATATGGAGAAAAACAAGGAATTCCCGAAATTTGTGGACAAATGGATTGAACTAGAAATGATCATAATGAGTGAGCTAACCCAGAAGCAGAGAGACTCAAATGGTATATACTCACTTATAACTGGACACTAGCCCAAGGGGCAGGTCCCATGAAAGTCTGCACCTACCAGGAAAGTGGGATAGAGGTGAGAACATCCTATTGTGACTCTAGGTGAGAAAAATATAGGGGATAGGGAAGTAGGTGGATCCAGAGAGTCCCAGAAACCTACAAGAGGAACATTATGATGGGTGGATCTGAGCCCAGGGATTCTGCTTGATCAAAGGCACCAACCAAGGACAAAACGTGCAATCATCATCAAACCCCTACCCAGATCTAGCCAAGGGACAGAACATTCTCCACAGTTAAGTGGAGACTGGGGACTGACTTTCACAGGATCTCTGGTGCCCCATATTTGGCCATGTCCCTTTGTTGGGGAGGCCCAATGGCACTCAGAGGAAGGATAGCAGACTACCAAGAAAAGACTTGATACCCTAGCACCATATTCAGGGGGAGGAGGTCCCCCTCGGTCACAGTCATAGGGAAGGGGGATTGGGGTGAAAGTGGGAGGGAGGGAGGAATTGGAGGATGCATGGGATGGGACAGAAAATGAGATGTAATATGAATTATTTTATTTTTCAAAAAAATGTGTTTAAAAAAAAAAAAAGAAGAAGAAGAAGAAGAAGCCAGCAGCAGAGATGCTGCTGCTGTGGTTGTTCAGATAGAGAAGTCATTTTTATTGACCTGTTTGTTGAGAGAGAGTGAGGAGGGGAAGAGGGGAGGAGGGAGAGAGGGAGAAATAAGGCATTGGAGCTAGATGGTAGGGAAGTGGGGAGGATCTGGGAGGAGATGGGGGAGGAAAAACTGTGATGGAATATACTGTATGATTTTTTCAAAAAAAAAAAAAAAGGATCTATGATCCTCTTTTGACGTCCACAGGCACCAGGCATGTACATGACATACATATGCACACACTGGCAAAAAAACACTCATAGGCATAAAATTAAAAAAGAAATATTTAAAAAAAGAAATAATATAAGAGTATTTGCCTTTATGGTATCAAAACTGACCAACATAATATAAGTAGGGGTAAACATAACGTCGTATCTGCAAGCATGAAATACCGCACATCAGTAGGAGTAAGTGAAGCCTGATAGCAAATCTAAGGGTCGTGTTCACAATGACCATAATACTGATTTTCTAAAACAAAAGTCCTAGAATATCCTCTTATGTTATTATTTGAGCAAATTTTTAAAACAAGCTCAAAAACAGCTGTGGATATTTAATGTTACATAATATCTGCCCTAACTAATGTTCAAAAGGGCAGAAACGTAAATAACTTAACCTGGGATACCTTTAAGTGGGGTCATACAAGGACAGGATGGCGAATGGAGATGCTCATAGGAATATTATCAGTGTTTAAGTTACTTGATTCCTTCAGTGTTAGTTGTGTGGCTTTTATATATTAACTGAGAAATACTCATGATTATCTCACTATGAAAGAAGTGCAGTTTAACAGAATTTAGTACTTAACCAAGGTTTTTATAGTTTTGTAGCAAATAAATAATAAATGGGAAAGTTCTCAATTTAATAAAATCTATTCACCAAAAAATACCTATATTAAAAAATATACTCAATGTAAAATGTAAACTGTATTTCTTAGTGCTTGAATTTTATGGCCTTACTTTAAATAACTGTTTACAACTTGAAAATTCAGTTTCTATGGCTGTTGGAATGAGAAAGTATTCCAAGGACTGTATTATTTCAGTTCTTTTTCACAGTTTACCTTAGAGTCCACCCAGCAGCATCTGAGAAGGTTCCCCCATTCCTGTTTTGCACTGTTCAAATACTGAGCAAGGTCACTTCCTGCTGCACTTTAAGAAAATATGAATGTGCAAGAGTTGAAAGCAGTGCATTCTAACACAAGGTAATGGGTTTTCTCTTTTCTTGTTTCTTCCTTTTCTCATCTTCTTTTCTTCCTTTCTTTCCTTCTTTGTTTTTGTTTGTTTGTTTTGTTTTGTTTTTAGCGATATAGAATATTACAATAAGTACATATATCCATGACTTCTACTCTGGGTGTCTTGAAACCCCTTCAGAGAACCCTCAAGGAGACATTTGTATTGCTCCTGAACTGACTGCATTGCATAGATTCTTCTAGTCACATTCTAAACTAATAGATGTTTTTAGCAATTCTTTGAAATGTACAGGATTTCTTTCTAGTGGAAAAGGCATATCAGAATAACTTCTTTAGGTAAAATTTTTATTTATATTTTTGGTGCTTTTCTCTTGATTGATTCTACGGTAAAAAAATAACTTCTGGTAGTAGAATTTAATGTCATTTTATCTAATAATGCTGTGTGATTTTTCTCTTCTTGCATCAATATCAGAATTTTATTAAAAATTTATTTGTATTTCAAAAACCTTAAATATAAAAATACCAAATAAAATAATTTGTATTGCTGAATACATTTATGACACTTCCAATTCTTTTTCATGTTACAACTCCATTAGAAACCAACTTGGTGTATATTGCAAGTGCAACCTACCCAGAACTACATAGTGAGGCCCTGCCTTGAAAATAATAAATAAATAATAAACAAGCACTTTCCATCTTGATGTTTCCAATGAGATACCAAACACAGTTAAACCAAAATAATCGAATGATGAGAAATTGATACCACACATTCTTTATTTAAATCTACAAGTAAATTGTAGTGAAGTGGGGTCTAACTTGGGAAGTTGTTAAAAAAACTTGACTATGTATGCAAAAATATAAATTAGTTTAATATAATGAGTTTAGTTCAAGTAATTCATATCCCCATATCTAATTTAAGACTGCAGTTTGGAAGCTATTTTATAATAATCAAATGATAATGCATGAATAGTTTCAAAGTTAAAGAGTATGATTTTATAAATATGAGGACTCTTGGAGCTGATTGCATAAGGAAATTAGCCCTTATATAAGTTCAGGGATAAGCATTTACATATAAATACTGCAAATGCAGTGCCATTTGTCAAAAGAAGTAAAATGGAAACAGAATATTTTTCATGAAGTCAAGAGTAACATATTTTATGGAAATTATACATCTTATTTCAAGGCAAAACATTGTGTTATCCATATACCATGTATGAACTTCATTATTGGTATCTTCAAACCACATTGTACTGTAGAATTTCATTAGCATATACTCATGAAAGCATATACAGATTTTATCCTCACCCTGTACTGTTTTATTTTATACACCTTAATGAATTCAACAAAGTAGACATTGTATAATGGGAAATAAGTGAGAAATCAGAAGTCTGTATCTAAAGGAGAATTTTAAGCCTGGGATCAGAAGTGTCAAATTACTATTTCTTAGTTTCACTCAGGAATAAATAAATGAAAATGAACATAAATACACCAAAATATATCAAAAAAGATACCTGTTCTGTAAATAAACATAAATATGAATGAATAAATAATTATATTTTATAGCTATTCTTGAGAAAATTCTCTAAGTATGTAGTATAGTCCTGGGATAAAATTCATGACCAATGTTAGGGAAGTTGACCCTCTTGTAAAACCCTCTAAGGACTGCATTCTAACACAACTATATCATCAACAGTGCTACGAACCAGGCACTTAACTGGGAAATACTTTGTTTCCCTTTTATCTATGTCTCAGCATCATCTGTACATTGTACATTCTGGATAAAATATATTTTCTGGAGGTATCCTTTGGGGCAGTCAACTCTCTGTAATGGTCTTATCTCTTTAACACATCACTGGTACTGTACCTGCCCCCATGTCCTCCTCCAGCCTCTTAGACACTGTAAGTGATTTGACCTTATCAGTTAACATTGAGCATTCTCTCTCCTTAAATAGTTTGAAGTATTCACCTTACGCCCTACTCCTGGAAGTCCTTGTTCCTATTTACTTTTGAGTACTCAAGGCAAAACAAAACAAAACAAAACAAAAACAAAAACCACCTGTAGCCATCATTCTTTGCTTCATGATTGTCAGCTTAGCCTAGAAGTTAGTCATCATAAAACATATATATATATATATATATATATATATATATATATATATATATATATATATATATCTCCAGTTGAGATTAGAACGTTTAACATCCTGCTTGCATGGTCTGATAAAACAAGACGATATAAGAATGATTTGGAACTTTTGAGAACAAGGCTCCTCCAGCAAGAAGCTGCAATAAGTATTATGTTGGCTTGCTTAACATTGCCAGCCACTTCATGCTCAAGACATGTGATATATTTTGTCATTATAGTGTATTTTTCTCTGTCAGTGCTTACCTTTTAAATTATTTTTCACATATAATTGATAAAAAATAAGAATAGTTAGCTGGGCACAGTGGTGCATGCCTGAAATCCCAGCATTTTGCGAGGCAGAGGCAGGTGGATCTCTGTGAATTCCATGCCAGCCTTGTCTACAAAGTAAGTCCAGTACAGCCAAGGCTACATAGAGAAACCCTGTCATGAAAAAAAAAAAAAAAAAAGAAAGAAAGAAAGAAAAAGAAAAAAGAATATTTATATAACAACAAATATGTATACAGTAATTTTGAGTGTTCGAAATATATAGTAATTATTCAGATAAAAAATCTTTGTTAAAATTAGATTTATCAAACTATTCCTTCTTATTAAAAATAGATTATTTTCTCGTATAGTATACCCTAATTATAGTTACTCCTACTTCAACATCCCCTGTTCTTCCTCATCTCCTCTCTCCTCTGGATCCACTCCCTTTCTGTCTCCTATTAGAACAGAACAGGCTAAAAGCTAACAATGCAACATGATAAATTAAACAGAATAAAATTAAGCAAAACCTATCATATTAAAGTTGGTATCAGCAACCTATCAAGAGAAAAAGAGTCTCTAGAGCAGTCACAGAAGTCAGAGACACATTCATTCTTACGCTCAAAATCCCCATGAGAATCATAAGCTAAAACTTGTAACACATGAGACTTCAGTCTCTGAGAGCTTCTATGGACCTTGTTGAGTTGATTCAGGGGGTCTTGTTCTCCTGGTGTCCTCCATCTCCTTTGGCTCATATTGTTTCTACTTCTTCTTCTGAGTTCAGAGGGGAGGTATTTGTTGGAAACTTCCACTTTAGATTCTTTCTACATAATGTCTGGCTGCGGGTCTCTACATCTATTACCCTCTGCTGCTGGAGGAAGTTCTCTAATGATGACATTTCAATTGGGCATTGATATGAGTAATCATTAGGATTCATTTTGTTGACACTAGACTATCTAACTTCCAGTTAGTGGCTATCTTACCTGTCGTGGGTATGGATTCCTTCCTGTTGATTGGCCTTAAGTCACATCAGACATTGGTTGGCTAGCTCTGTGCCACCATTGCCCTAACATATTTTGCAAGCAGGATAGATTGTAGATCAAAGGTTTTGTGGCTGGGATGGTGTTCACATTTCTCGTTCAGTCACCTGTGGAGTTCTTTCCTGCACCAAAGAGATTGGAACATAGGGGTGACGCTTTCATATAGGCACTGCTTAACTTTGAAACGTTCAATGAGTTGTGTGAGTATTGTCCTCAGCAATGAGGTCCCGCCATCAGTTTGTGGATAGCGACCCTTTGTCTTAGCAACAGTGTGGGTAGTTTGTGAATTTCCAATGGACCCTCTTCTCAAGAACTCAATTGAATTAAACCCAGTCTGGCTACTGGAAGCCTTGTTTGGTGACAAGAGATAGCCAGTTAAAACTCCATACCCCAATCCCATTAGTAGGAGACCTCCCTAGGATCATGTTCATATATTTTAGGAGGTTTCTACTGCATTGGGTTTCCGTATCATCCCTCAAACGCCCCTCAATTCCAGCTGCCTCTCCCTGCTTTCACTCCCTGTATCTCCCTTCTCTCTCCCTCCACCTAATCTTCAAGTTTCTGTTCCCACCCACCCCTCAACACGTGTGTGTGTGTGTGTGTGTGTGTGCACACGCGCGCACGTGTGTGTGCATGATTTGTTCTATTTCCCCTTCCCAAGGAAAGGAGGTCAGGAACCTCTCACCAAGACCCTCCCTTTCTACCTAACCTCTCTGGGTCTGAGGATTGTAGTTTGGATATCATTTACTTAACAGCTAATATCCACTTAGAAGCAAATAGAAACAATAAATTTTCTCTGGATCTTGGCTTCTTTCAGGATGATTTTTTTTCTAGTTCCATACATTTGTCTACAAATTTCATGATGTTAGGTTTTTTTTTTTAGCAGATGAGTAGTCTTCTATTGTGTAAACGTACCATGTGTATGTATCCATTATTCCCTTGAGAGACCTTTCAGATCTTTCCACTCTCAGTCAATGTTGAATAAAGCCACAGTGACCACAGTTCAGCAAGTGTCCTTGTGGTAGGATGAATTATTACATTAAATCATAATGATATTTTCAGAAGGTTTTTCCATAGTATGCAGCCAAATTTTGGGTAGATAATGTACACTTGGGTTTTTAGAAATGGATAAATAACAAATTATTTCTATTCCAACTTAAAGGAGATATCATTGTTTTCTAAATTATATGTAAGTTATTACTGGCACTGTTATTTGTTTTCTCATTCAACTTGGCTTCACCAGTTTTCTAATGCATCCAAAAATTCGTGTATATTGTTATATTATTTTATCGAAGACTTGTATTAAATAGTCAATTATTGAACAGTAAGAACACTATCAATTGAAGACTGATTCAACTAAGGATCATCTTAAATTTTATCTATGGAATAATACGTCAAGGTTTCTGTCTCATCAGAATCAATCTTGAAATGTGAATAAAGAAGTTATGTTAACTCTACTCTCTCCTGAGGCAACTTTGCTTTTGATAAGCTCAGCAGAAAGTCACTTTCAATAATACTCTAAGAAAATTATGACCTTTCTTCCTGGATTTTGAAGCTAATACTTTTCTTCAACTTGTTTTACTTTACAGAATATAGACATTGGAGAAATTGGATAATATCTAGTATGTTAACTTTAATTATTAAGAACTTAATTAAGCATCAATTTTCAAAACAATTTAAAAGTAAAATTATGCTGGAGTATTGCAATGATCTACTTGTCATGAAGTGACAAAAAGTAAATCTCTCAGTAGAGCATTATTTAAGTAAATCAACAGCAGGACATTAAGTCTGACATGTCTTACTATTTTAAATCCAACAATATTTAGCAATATTTTTATTAGTTTTCTAGGATTTTTAAATGATTTTTAAAGACTTGATGCTAGTTCAATAAAAGGAGTTTGATTAAGGAATAAACAAAGTCTTGTGAGATTTCTGTAATCATTTCAAAACTCCCTTTAGAGTTTATACAGCAGAATCAAGTTTAAGTGTTTCTGAAAAAATTCACTTACATCATTTTAACTCATTCAATTTGTTGATGATGATTGCTGCAGCCTTTGATCTCCTCTCAGCTCCTTCAAGTGTGCACACAGACTTCTGAGACTCTGAGAGACATCTCTTGTAACCATAGTATAGATCTAACATCTCAATCTGTACAGCAGAGGCCCAAATCAAAGGACCCTTGGCTGAGGGGACACTTTATTTCAAGGACAAACTAAACTGGCTATAGTGTTTTCCCCTTCTTTGCTCTATTACATCCACTGAAAAACATAATCCAATCCCCAGTACTACAAACAAGGCAAGGAGAGCAGGGGCTACTGTATATATGCAACTTATTTTATTCTCTCTTGTCAAACAATTCATTCAGTACACATCATTGAAACACCTGATGTATACTGGCACAGGGTCAATAACAAATGAAATTTCCTGGCCCTGAGATTTTACATCTTGAAGAGAAAGCTGGTAATGATGTGATAATAGATAAATTACTCACTAAGGAACTAATTATTTAAACAAAATCCTCCACTTAATTAAAAATAACAGACTACAAATTTGTTATTATCAAAAAAGTACCATATCCTATCTCTATTTGAAAGAACACGGAGAGAACAGAAGTGACTTGTCCTTCAAACAGTTAATATCTGCTAGACATTGACAAGAATGCCAAAGGCAGCGTTGATATAGGAAGGTCTGAAGGGAAACTGAGGCAAGTCCCTGAAGTCTGATGATTGGCACAGAGATGCTCATGGTTAGTGGCAACAATGTAAAGATTCTTCTCCTTCCCAAATCTCAGTTAAAGAGAATAAACAGTATAAGATTGAACTGATTTTTAAAATGCAGTTCAATGAAGAAGAAAAGCAGGAGGCTATCAATCCACTTTTCTGCATGTTAAACAGGTTGCAGGACTCTATGAAAGGTGCTCTTCTCAAGAACATATAGAGAAGTGACGTGAGTGCTAAGATGATGAGCAAGACAATGTGACACTATTTACCAAAGAAAATTAAACATTTAAATGCTGCAAATACATACTAAAATGAACGATATTAACATTGGGGACAAGTAGGGAAACTGTGAGACTACAGGTTAGAATTATAAAAACTAAATAATGATGGGGGGGGGTGCTACAAACAAAAAACTTAAAAATAAAGACCCAGCACTTGAGTAATTGGCTTTTAGGTTTAAGAATTGAAAAAAAGAGCAAAGTAAATATTTTACAATATGGAGATGTTGTGTTCATGTATGAAGTTATCAAAAAAAAAAAAAAAAGTAAATGAAGTTAAATGTGAGACAAGAAAATCTTTAAGTCCCATTGCCATCTCAGGTAACAGAATGTAGCATGGAAAAAAATCTCATTCTACCCCATAAGCATAAATTAAATCCTTACCAAGAAATAAGCTAGTAAATAATGATGACAGATAGTAATAATTAAAAAAAGAAAGCTCCAATTTTGTAATAATCAACCAGAGCATGCATGGATACAGAGACAAAAGTATGTCACTAAACAATTAGAGAAAATTAGGAAATTATAATTATAGGAATATCCTTCCATACAACCCACACATATATAGATATAAATAAGCTTATAATCATACACATGTGTACATATTTGTGAATGTGTACACACACATACATACATATATACGTACATACAAAGATACATATAAATATGTATCCACAATAACTTAATTAAAAAACTGATAAATCAAAAAAGATGATAGAAATTATAGCACACGTAAGTTATTTTTAGTTGACGAATTTTAAAGGTTTTTTTTAGCCACAAAAATTATATAATCAAAAAAGTAATTATAGATTTGAGTAAGAAAAGTTGGCTTCTGTAGTGGTTTGAATGAATATGGTCCCCCATAGACCTTTAGGGTGTGGCACTGTTAGGAGGTGTGGCCTGGCTGGAGTAGTTTTGGACTTGTTAGAGAAGTTGCATCACTGCTGGCGGGCTTTGAGGTCTCAGATGCATAAGCCATGCCCAACGTGGCATTCTCTTCCTACTGCCTTTGGATCTGAATGTAACGCCCTCAGCTACATTTCTTCAGCACCATGTCTGCCCAGGTGCTGTTGTGCTTCCCACCACATTGACAACGGACTAAACTTCTGAAACTATCAGCCAATTCTTATGACTCTTTTATAAGAGTTGCCATGGTCATAATATCTCCTCACAGCAACTGAAATCCTAACTAAGATAGTGTCAAATATTAAATAAAAGTACATGGTCACCAATGGAAAATTCAAATACTACATATAATACTGATAATATATAAGTAATCTCTCAAAGGTGAAACAAAAGATCTGTATTAAGACATTAAAGGGGATAATGTATATATTGCTAGTGAGACCAAACACTTTGGAAAATAAAATTAAATGCCATTCGGTGCCATTTCAGGACATTAAATTTATAACTGCCCCTTTGATTGGGAATGCCATTAACACAAACCTTTCCATAAGACAGATTTTGTGAGGAATAGAGGCAAATACTTATACAGTAGATGAAAGCCTATAATTGTGGAGCAAATTGAAACAATGCCTGCTGTGATCCAAATAGCAGGCTCTTTCTGTCTACAAAGAAACAGAACAGCAATGAACAATGAAACATAAGTGGTCTTTAGCATATATTCTGGCTGTGGATAAAAGAACTGGAAACAACTGAAATGACTACCAAAAGGAAATTGATAAAATAATTATCATGGGGTGTACAGCTATACTAAAGAATATGACATAGCCACACCCACTTATACTGATAATTATTATCATATGCAAAACACCCGAGATACAAACATACAACATGATCCATTATAAAGCTGCATGTATACTGTAGGTCAGGCATATGAAAATACTTTATACCTTTTAAGCTAAGCTTGTGACAATATTTTGATACAGGAATTGTGTAAAAATATAAGAATACAGAGTTAACAGTGTTAACTTCAGATAGTACAGTTAGAGCTCACTGCAAGTAAACTCTTCCTGCATTGGCCCTGATACCCTTATTTTCACAAGCTGATTATTTTATGTTAAATATGATTTCCCTTGTATTAGTATGGGTTTTACTGATTTTTTTTTTAAATGGGCATTTTCTGGAAAGGTTCTTTTAGTGGAAATATTGAGGAGCATATTACATTTTCTTTTTATTTGCAAGAAAATATCTATTTGCAAGAAAATATCATGGAATTCCATATGGAACAAAGCATGTCTTAAATTATTGTAAGCTAGAAGATTATTAGTGAGGGGGTGAGTAATTATGGCAATTGCCTGCAGACTAGTTAATAGAAAGATATAAGCAGCCTCTGATATTTAATGCCATGGATGGCATTAGTGTCAACTGGACAGAACCCAGCATCATTTGAGAAGAGGGAACATCAGCTTTGGAATTCCTTCTATCACATTGGTCTGTGGGCTAGTTTGTAAGGATTTTCCTTATTGCTAAATGATTTGGGAGCTCAGCGCACTGTGAGCAGTGCCACCTTTTGGCAGGCGGGCTTTAACTGGATAAGAAAAGTATCCAAATGCAAGCCAGGAGCAATCCAATAAGCAACATTCTTCCATAGTCTCTATTTCTGTCCTTGCCTCCAGATTCCTGCTCGGAATTCCTGTCCTGGCTTTCTTTGGTGATGGACTGCAATGTGCAAGCTAAATAAATCCTTTCCTTCCTCAGTTTGTTTGGGGCCATGGTATTTATCACAGCAGCAAGAGGCAAACTAGGACTAGTCCTTTATTATTATAAATAATAGAATTTTGTTTCAAATACGACTTAATAATTATAAAAACCTTTTATAATGTCATTTTGAATGCCAAACACTAGAATTTTTCAGAAAAAAAAACATACATGAAAAGGAAAAAAAAAAGTCATTAATCGCCTGTGAGAGACAAAGTCGTGTTTATCTCCTTCTTCATTAAGATTTTTATTCAGCATACAATTATATTTACTGTGAAACAGATTAGTAGAATTAAGTGGTTAACGCTAGCATTCTCTTAATCACCATGCTGCCTATACAATAAAGTTAGAATATTCAGTCCATCTATTTGCATGATTCTAAATTAATCATTTTGGAGTGTTATGAGCTACAGGCTGCCAGCAAACTGGGGGGGGGGGGGGCGGGGGGGGGGGCGGAGTTCAAGCTGACATAGAGCTTGTGTATTTTGCTATTGAATGTAGCTGTTAAACGTAGAATTTTCTCTAATTTGAGTCCATGACAGAAGATAACTGGACATTTGGAATGCTGCCACATGCCGGATGTCCTGCAAACATAGTAGTGCACAGCCGCCTGCACTCAGAAAGCTTCTCCGGGCACCACGCATGTGACCTCATTACTCCAATTCTACTTTTCAAATATAACATAAAAAACAATTACTATCTCTCAATCCATTTATCCACAAATTTCATAATGAGTGAGTTAACCCAGAAGCAGAAAGAGTCAAATGGTATATACTCACTTATATCTGCATACTAGCCCAAGGGTCATGTCCCACGAAAGCCTTCACTTACCAGGAAACTGGGACAGAGGGGAAGGCATCCTATTGGGACGCTAGATGAGAGAAGCATGGGAGAATAGCAAAGTAGAAGGATCCAGAGGGTCCTAGAAATCTACAAGTAGAACAATATGATAGGCAGATTTGGGCCCAGGGGTCCCGCTCAAACTAAGGCACCAGCCAAGGACAATACAGGCGGTAAACTTTAAACCCCTTCCCAGATCTAGCCAATGGTCAGAACATTCTCCACAGTTGAGTGGAGAGTGGGATACGACTTTCTCACGTACTCTGGTGCCTCACATTTGACCATGTCCCCTGGAGGGGGAGACCTGGTGGCACTCAGAGGAAGGACAGCAGGTAGCCAAGAAGAGACTTGATACCCTATGAGAATATACAGGGGGAGGTAATCCCCCTCAGGAACAGTCATAGGGGAGGGGAATAAGGGGAAAATGGGAGGGAGGGAAGAATGGGAGGATACAAGGGATGGGATAAACATTGAGAAGTAACAAGAATAAATTAATAAAAAAAAACAATTACTATCTTAAGTAGTAAAAACTACTTGTGGAAATTACGTCATTTCAACAAGGAGGTTATAACAATGTGATCTAGAGCTCATATATCAGCAAGCACACGCAGTGTTTTAAGGATTCTAAACTTTAGAATAATAGTAAGATCAGCAGTGTTTTAAGGATTCTAAACTTTAGAATAATAGCAAGATCAAATCGGATGCCAATGGTGAATAATATACCCTAATATAACACACCACCTAACTTCCCTGTGCTTCAGCTCAAAGTACAGTCAACATATGATAAAGACATTGTTCCAATGCAAGCAGGAATAATTGTGTGCCCAAATCTAACCTACGTTGTATGTGACTGTTTGATATGATATTAAGATAAAATAAATTATTCGTGAAGACTAATTTGTATCTCTACTACACCTGTACAGCATCCACAAAGTTCTATGTCTACCAAACAGAAATTTCTTCTAAAAATTAAGCCTGTAATATGGCTGGGCATTTATAGATCCAATCAACAATGGGTTAATGTCATATGGAGAAAGTGCTTTTATACTGAACATATAGAAGACCTAAACACTTGAATGTAATATGTTTATACTACATTTATATGGTGTACAAATAAATATATAAACAGTGATGCAAAATATGTCATATAATTTATTTGTAATATATCTGTTAACCATTTTATTCATAAATAATAACTTTGGTTATGTCACATTTTCTCTCACTACTTTAAGAAGAAATGATTATCTTTGTATACACATTGAAAGTATGATCAATATATACCTTAAATCACTTTTTCATATTATAAATACATTTTTATACTTTAAAATTTTATGAGACTATAAAATAATTACATCTCTCCATTCTTTTCCTCTTTTTAAGCCCCCCTATATACCCTACCCTGAATTCTTTCAAATCTATGGCCACTTCCTTTATTTGTTGTTACTGCATATATATATATATATATATATATATATATATATATATATATATATATATATATATATATACAGTTATAGACCTCCATTTCTCACTTCTATAGCCTTCTAACAAGATTCTGACAGAACATGTTATTGTTTGCTCAACTTTATTTAATCTTATAATTAATGCCTTTTATAGCACAAATTCTATTTCTAATTGTATACAATTAGAAAAAAATTGCACTCATTTTATTTTCATAACACCCTGCGTGGTGTTTCACTGAACTTTTCTGATGAAGAGACTGAGAAAGAAAGCAGATAGGCAGTTAAGGAGCTACCACCTCCAGCTGTGTGAGAGTTACCAACCCTTAAAATTTAGTTTTCAACCAGCTTTTGCTGGTAATATATTTGCTAACTACAATACTTCATTACCCTGTCCAAAAATATTAAGCCATTTAGTAAAACACTAGATTAAGACAGATAGCATTTTCTAGAAGGACAGGTAGTGGCTTTTTTAGCCATTGATTTGTTCCTGTTCATGGCACCTACTGTGGTATCAGCTCCAGTTGAAAACCAGACTTTCACTGAGAAGTTGTTTCATGTAAGGCTTGTGTCAAACAGATTCAGACATGAGGTGCTGTGCACTCTGCCAATGCCAAGGCATGAGCAGCCTAGTGTTCTAAATACTCAATCTATCCTATTTGAGCAAAACCTTGGGAGGTGGGAGTCTGCTGGCGTAGTGAGTATTTTATCTAGAGAGCTAGTAGTTCCACTTTGACTCAGATTCACATGTGGATACCAGTCACTGGCCAGAATTCTCTTGAGTGCCTTGCTCTGGATGAGTTCTGTGTGCGCCCCTGTTTCAACAAGCTCATTTTACATGTGACTCAAATTTATTTTTGTACTGAAAGAAACCTTCTTAGAGCTGGTATTCTAAATTTAATGCAGGAAATTTTAGGATAAAGTCCAGGTTGGAACAGATTGCTGCCTATGCTGCCTGTTTAAGTACAGAAACTGGCTTAACTGAAACAGAAACGAAAAACGTTTCTAGATTTAAAAAAAAAAATGCTCGAGTAGGAGAGCGGTTAGGGTGGGTGAAAAACATATCTGTTGGTAAGAGCCAAGACAGAATTTTGGAGAAAACATCTCTGCCTAGCAGGAAACCCAGATGACTGTAGCAATACCACAGTTGAAGGATGATGGAAGATTCCCCCTCTCATCTGAACTGAGGATTCACAGACGTTTATGCCTGAAGAGTCAACCCTGAGTGGTTCACTTCCCTGTGCCAGTGGGTTTCTCAGTGATTGCAGCCTGTGATGGGACAGTGGCTGAGTTCTGTCAGGTAGCTTAATTTTTTTAAAATCAGTGTTGAATAACAACAGCATGAAGAACATTATGATTGACAGAAGGCTTTGACCATGTGTCTCTGAGCAATTAGATTTGGGTATATAGCAGGAAAAGGTACCCATATTTCAGAGCTGAGTCAGCTAAAGAGTGGAGTGAAAATTCATGCTAAAATACAAAATTCCCCTGATGTAAATGGAGCATTGTCTTTATAACTCTTCATATTTTGTCACTTTAATGAGTGTAGTGATTCATTAGAAATTATTTACTATTGCGAGAGAAAAAAGAAAATCATTGACTAATTGAGTGAAAGTGCGATTTACTGATTGGAGAATTTATGTATGTGTTAGGACCCTGAAACAAAAAGAAGAGCATAGAATCTTGAGTTCTTTATTCGCTGTTTGCCATTGAGATGTGTGCTGTGCTCTGTCTAGGTATCTATTTCCACATGTGAAAATCAAGTCATCAAATATGGATACAAAGAACAGCCCTAGAACAATCTGGGCAGCATCCGTTTCCCGGAAATCACATTTGCTCTCCAATATATTTACTTGATTCATGGAGTACTTTGAGGACACTACACACTGATAATGTTTCCTTCTGAAATTATTTCACAAACTGGGAAAGGCATTCCTCTATCTTAATCAATCATTTAAATGTAGTGTACTATCCTTAATGGATAATCTCACAAATGAGAAAAGTTCCATATAAATCTAAATACACACACATTTGTATACATGTGCGTGTGCGTGTGTGTGTGTGTATTTTTGTGTGTGATCTCAAAATGTAACACTTAGAAAATTTTTCACATATTTTGATGGGTATTTGTGCTCTCTTTCTGTTTATACACCACAGCTATCTGTTGTCATTCCTGGCCTGTGTCTGACCCATAAACATCTGCTTGGGGTTACACTGCAATCCCATAGGAGGGGAGGCCTCTGAGGTGGGAACAAAACAGCACATTGTCTGAAAGTCCTGAGGTCGCTAACGGGATCATGGTGGTTAAAGATGATAAGCTCAAGGATGCAGCTTGGAACTTAGTCATAGGAAGTAGCTGCCAGAGGGTGCTTTGTAGAGGCAGGAAGGGAAGCTATACATCAAGAAACACAAATAAGAAACAAAAGCAAAGGTGGCTACAAAAGTTGTCTTCCAAGAAAATAGAGTTTCTAAGTTTAGTTTTCATCAGCATTGTAAGGTGTAAAAAAGATTCAAGAGTGAGTTTAAAAATAATTAAGGAAGTTCTGGGACTGTTTTATGTTATGATCTTTTATGAAAAGCAGCCCCAACCCTTTGATTTCACTTATATTTTGATACTTTTAGTACATAATAGTTTAGTTTTCAATTCACTTCATTTTAGGTTTTATCCACAGGACTCATTTGTAGGTTTTATTGACTTTAATTTCCAGGAATGACAAAATACGCAGACCCTACAGTTAGACTTTTATATTTTTAATCCTTCATTTTTTTCCTTTTCTCCAGTTGCCCTTATATATGCCATTCACTTGATTTCATCCTAAAATTATTGAGTTTATAATTTCATGAAAGGGGATTTTCAGTGCACAGTAATTGCTAACAATCAACTACATAGTCTAGAATTGATCAAAATTCACAGGAACTCAATGAGAACCTTACATAATATTTAATTGTCAAATTCAGTCACTGTTCATATTGTTCTTTGTAGGTAATTTTGTTTTTATGTGATTTAATTGATCAGCACAGCTGAACATAAATTATGAGTGGAAATACTCAAGTCAGTGTCAGATGGTTTCAAGACAGGTGAACTAGTTTAATATAAGAAGAACTAGTGAGCTAAGCTGACCATCACTTTATTTTAAAATGGTCAGCATGGTTGTCCAAGACAACTTGGACTATGCACCTCATAGCAAAATCAAAATATAAGCCTCTGATGAGTACAGTTATCTCTTTCAAAGTACAAATAACGAAGAGAATTTTCTTCAACATGCATGGGTCTTAATCTCTTGAGTTCAAGAGATGTGCAGATTTATAATGGGTTAAGTCATTGCACTTAAGGAATGTTCTCTTCTCTTTTTAGGTTGATCTTCTTGTCCCCACCAAAGTGACTGGCATCATCACACAAGGAGCTAAGGATTTTGGTCATGTGCAGTTTGTTGGTTCATACAAACTAGCCTACAGCAATGATGGAGAACGCTGGACTGTGTACCAGGATGAAAAGCAGAGAAAAGATAAGGTAAAATGTTCATGGGATTCAGAGTGAAGATTCAGATTCTGTTAATTATTTTAATTGAAAAAGATCTTCATGTAATATAACCTGATCATGGTTTCCCATTTTCCCAACTCTCCTCAGGTGTCTCTACTTCCTTACCTACCCAACTAAATGCCTCTTCTTTCTTTCTCTCTTTAGAGAACAAAACAGGCGAACAGCAAAAACTAAGAACAATAAAAGGAAAGAAAGAACAATAGAGAAAGAGTGTAACTGTGTGCATTTGCACTCGCTCCCCAATTCTTGAAATAATGACTATGAGATTTCTCTTGTGAATAAATGCCTAGGCCATAAGCTTTGGTTCATTCCCCAACTAGCTCACAACTATCTTATTCATTTATTCTGTTCTGTGTATACCACACAGCTGGTTACCTGTCCTCAGTTCCGTATCTCTGTAAGTTTCATAGAATCTGGTGATTCTTTCACCTCTGACTCTCTCCTTGAGTTCCTCTCTTTCTTCTGGATTTCCCACCTCCTATTTCTGCCTCAGCTAATGGGCAATCAGCTTTTATTGGCAGGTGATGTCTCCATACAGTACAGAACAGATTCTCCTAAAAAAGAGAAGTGGAGGTGGGTAGGGAAGAAGGAAAAGAGAAAGTCAGGAAAACCAGATACACATACACACACACACACACACACACACACACACTAACTAACTAACAAATATATTAAAATATAAAACTGGAATCCATAATATATGAGCAAAGGGCCAATAAGAAAAAAGTCCAAACAATATCAAATTCATTTAAAAATTAATGGCAAAATATACAATAAAAAGGGTTAAATAAGAATTTCAAAGAAGAGTTCACAGTAGAGTATGTGATAGTGAAAACTACAAAAGCAAATAGCTTTACTCGTAAATATGCCTCATAAAATACACTAAGATCTGGGTATGTAAAAACTTAGAAGAGGAGAGGCATCTTATACTAATTAGCTTGCATAAAATTTCTACTTAGACAAATACTACTATTAGATTATAAGTGAATTAGTGCTATTAGAAAAACATTTAGTTGAGAAAAAATATTTTATGGGTAACTGTTCTAAAATACCTAATATTTCCTGGATTATATGACAAATAGGAACTTTAGAGATAGGCAAATTTTGAGTGCTATGTTAGTTCATAGAAATAAACCAAATTCTTCTCTGCTAAGTTTGGATATATTACAATTTGGAAACTTAAATTTTCTCTGATATAAATCATGTGTTTATATGACTATAGACACCATATAGCTCTTTAAGTTCACTTCTGGTCCTTTTGAACTCTTTGTTAACCAACTGGTAACAATTGCTATGGAACTCTGGAGAATAGAAGTCTTAGAGTCTGGCTTCTAAATCTGGCTTTATATTATAATATAGCCTCCAGTAGCCCAGAGGCATTGAGTTGAGTTATTACTCAGTGTCCTTTATGCAAATAGCTCAAGATTTCAGAAGACATCAATAGAAACGCCTAGCTCAAGTGTTCAGGGTAAAGTTTAAGAAACGCACACATTTCAAGTATTTCTGAGTTCATAGCATTTTATGTTAGGTAAAGCTGTGTATCTTTGCTATTGGTGTATTATAAACCAACAAAAAGACTATCTTTCTTACTCAAGTGTTCAAGGCAGAGAATTTATAAATCTGCCCAGATACCCATAGGCCAGCAAAGCTATTTCAGTGAAACACTAGTTTGAGTTCAGTACAACTAGCTCCTTTAGCAGAAACATTTTGGGCTCTAATTTAAACAGGCTACATCTGTTTGTATTTTCATGCCTGTGAATAGTCAACTTAACGATGCAGCACACACCCATGATTTACATTTTAAAACCTCAGAACCCGGATGCTCTTATGACATCACATTATGTCATACACATGCTTTACAAAGCAATGTATCAGGCTCTATTTTTTTTTAATGGAAAAAAAGTTTCTGCAATGTATTCAATGTATGCAATGTATTCTGATCATAGTTTCCATTTTCCCCAATGCCTCGTAGATGCTCCCTATCACCCCACCCACCCACATCACATTTTTTTAAAGATTTATTTATTTATTTGTTTATTTATTATGTATACAGTGTTATGTCTGAATGTAACAACTGTGGGCCAGAAGAGGGCGTCAGAACTCATTACAGATGGTTGTGAGCCACCATGTGGTTTCTGGGAATTGAACTCAGGACCTCTGGAAGAGCAGCCGGTGCTCTCAACCTCTGAGCCATCTCCCTGGCCCCACATCACATTTTTGTTGAGAGAAATTACTGTTTCATTCAGCAATGTAAACTTCATAGTCAGTGGCATATCAGATAAAAAACATATTGAAATTTTGTTATAAATATCTTCAGATATATTTATGAGGTATAAACCACATTTAGCAACAAGTGGTTATAAATAATGTTTTAAACTCCTCTCAGGATTTATAAACACTTTGGTGCATTGGGTTGTATGCTGCATAAAATGGAGATTTGAAACTTCATACTTTATGCTTTAAGCTTCATATAGTCTTGAAATTAGTTTTGAGACACTGAATTCATTTAAGCTTTTTCAAATATTTACTAAAAATCAAAAATACTGAAATCCTTATAGTTTCTGGGGCATGGTGGTACATAACTCAGGAAGCTGAGGGAAGAAAGCTGGCACAAGTTCAAGGTTAGCCTGGGTTACAGTAAGAGACTTTTTCTATAACACAAAATCTAAAATAAAAGAACAAGCAAGCATTCATTTGTTGAAATGCTTAGCTCTGTTTACATTTAAAATGTAAATTAATGCTTATGTCTGAATATTTTAAATTATTTTACTTATAGACTAGGCATTTGCTAATGAACACACTTGATCTTGTTGTCTAAGTCTGAAACATATACAGATACTTCCAGTGAAGTTGCCAGATAACGTTCTGCAAGTTTTCTGTATCCTCCTGGTGTTTCATTTGCTGCTTACGATCTGTGACTGAGAGGAATATGACTCTCTCTCTGTATGATTACTGACTTGCCTATTTCTCTTTGCCTTGCTATCACAGTTTTATTCATATATTTGCATAAACAAGGTATTATTGTCACTTAGAAATTAAGTAACCCCTGCATCATATAATATTTTGCTCTAAAAATCTGTTTTCATCAGGCATTGGTAGAGACACTACAGCATTTGAAAACATTACCCCTGTGTAACGTATGTAAATTTTTCTTATTTAAAAGACATATAAGATGAAATTCTATTGAGTACAAATAGTTTGATTTTGAGTCCAGTCTAATTCTAGTTTGAGAAAAATAAAAGCTTTTAAGCCCCTTATATTTTTATAAGTATTGATGTAAATGCCTTTAAACTAATTATTTAAGTATTTAATTCTTATTTATTGTATCTTTTTTGCCTACATTTGGATAAGCTCAAATTTTGAGTGATTCTATTTTATCTAATTTTATTGACTACTATTTTAGCTATTTTATTAGGATTTATGTTATATGTATCAAATATTAAAACCTAAACTCAAACGAATGCAAAGCCCCATACTCTTAACTCTATAAGCAAAATAAAACAGATTTTTAGATATAAAAACATTTAAGTATCATTATTGTTATTACTACTGTTAATCTTAGTGTGTCAGTCCGTGTTTTTTATTCTGTGAAGACACACTATCACTATGACAACTACTGTAAAGGAAAATATTTCATTGGCTCTGCCTTAATATTTCAGAGCTTTAGCCCATTATTGTCACGGAGAGAAGGGCAGGATGCTGACTGCATGGTGCTGGAGAAGTAGCCAGCCAAGAGTTTTACATCTGGATCCCCAGGCAGTAGGAAGAGAGTGACCCAGGGACTGGCTTATGCTTCAAAAACCCCAAAGCTCATGAACATGAGCTTAGGTGGGTCCGGGTGTGAGGAGGGTCTAGGAGAAGGCGTGGGGAAACATGATCAAAACATAGTGTATGAGAGTTTTTAAAATAAAAAATTAAACCATTTGAGCATTATTAACCCCTTATTGCTAGTTTTAGAATTTTATCTGGTAGTTTGCTTAAAATACTGCAAATAAATACAGTTAAGAAGCTTAATATTAGCTTATTATTTATTAAAAATAGTATTTGAAATAGGCCCAAGATATGACATATAATAAAATAGCAACCAATATTACCCAAATATAAATTTATATAGACAGTGGAACATCCTGACAAAGAAGAGTATCTAACAAAAGAAACACAAAGGTATGTCATATACATTCTTTAAACATTTGAGATAGTATATATAATATACATATGACAATAAAATTGTATAATTTTAGTAGATATTAAAACATTCCTGTGTTTTATAATCAGTTTTTATATTCTGTCTCTAGTTATACAAATAACAGATATGGATGTCAATAATATGCTCTTCTCTTCAAAATTGCCCAACACAACTTTTCTTTTCTTTTTTTTTTTTTTTTTTTAGTTTAAATAAGCCATTTCCTATTGGTTCTTTATATTATTTACATATTATCTTTGTGTCTCTGCAGTTCATATGAACTCTTCAATATTGACAAATGAAAATCGAGGCACAAAGTTTTACTACAGTCAGTAGACACATTACATATTTTAGGACAAACACTTCCTGTAGGATACTTACAGATGCACATTTCAAATGGAAATGCATACAAACATTTCTGATTTCTTCTTGATTTCTTTGACTTCCTTCATGGATTTCTTTAACAAATTTGGGGAAATCAATTTGAAAGTCCACTCAGAAACAATGTTGCAGGGTGGGGAGTGTAGTCCATTTTTTCTAGGTTCTTGACCCCCTGTCCAAAGAATGAAAAACAAGGGCTCACATGGTTTTGTAATAAAGCTTGATAGCTTTTAGAACACTAAGTGTTGTCTCTGACTTCTAGAGGAGGCAAAGCTGCTTCCTAAGTGGGGCATAGTTTGAGTGATTCTCTCTCTAGATCTCCAGAGTAGCTTACACAACCATTATTCGTCTGTTCATATTCCCCCTCCTAATGCTCTTAGTCATATGCATGCATTCAATTATGCAAAGACATAAAATGCTAAACACGGAAGTCTCTCTAAAATGGTATTAGAGGACAGCTCTGCCTTATTGAGAGTGTGCACCCCAAAAACAAGTTCAATCCGGATTGGGCCCTCTATTATTCATATTCCTTTGGAACACGTTTGAATAGAAACTGTCTAAATTTGATTGTTAAGCAGGCTGAGGGAACTCCTAAATTTTTTTCTCCAGATGGAAGTATGCATGTGAGGTATTGATGCATATGGAGGTCACTAGGAACGTTACTGGGAGAGTGATGTGCACACAAAACAGAATACTAGAGTCTACAGCATATGCAGATGAAAGTACCAGGTCAATGGGGTCCCAAGCTAAACTAGCTCCTATGTTTGCTTGCCTCAACAGGATTATGTCAGAAAAATAGTCATAAAGTAATACTATCTCTGTTTTACCATAGTAGTATAAATTAAACTCTAAAACTTAAATGCCTTGTCTGTGCTTCCATGGTCTTGAGTAACTGATCTTTGGAATGCTTATGAAAAAAAAAAAAAACATATCTACACATAGGAGTATCTGAATATACACATAAGTGCACTCATCCACCTATGCTTACACAAGTACCTAAACTCTATGGAAAGCAAAGGATGCTCTGTTTTCATCATGAAGAGGTCACTTTCTAGCCACCCACTCATAGCCTCCTCTATTCTGTTTCTTAACAGTATTCAGTATTCAGTCTTGTCTGGCTGAGCCTCTGATGGCACTTCATGCAGTCAACATGTTCTTACAGTCCTCTTTCCAGTGTATCATATTTTCTAACCCTGCACTGGCTTTTCTCTTTCTTCACAACATAGTTTCAGCTGTTTGTATTCGAAAGTCAAATGTTCCCTTGCCCTTATGAGGGTGGCATTTGTTTCACACTGCTACAGTGCAGTTTTACTATGTTTAGCAGGAAAACTACAAAACTTAACAGGCACTTTCAGCATTTAATTTTTTGAGGATAAAAGCCAAAGCAAAACAAAAATAAATTTCAGGAAGAGGTCATATATGGAAAGAAAATAAAAGTTAAAAATAAGTTTCCTGATTCAGTATATTAGTCACAATGTCATAGTGTTAGGATGCAAATTTACATCACAAGGGCTTTGAGGGGGGAAAGCTGGTCATGATTTATTTCTTCTTCGTGCTTGAAATCATTAAAACCATTAAAAATGAAATGAAAAAGAATGAAAATTTCACCAGAAACGTTCAGAAAAGATGCTGTGGATCCTTTAATAAACGGACAAAACATCTCTGTTCACTAATGCTGGTGAATGTTTTTATTCAGTGGTTGGTTCAGATACTAAGCTTTCTGGTCCTCACACTCATGGGTATGTCTATTGAAAGCATAGCCCATCTGCTGGCTTGTGCCTACAAGTCTACTTCCAAGAAAATAAGTCAGGTGGAGGAGGGCCATGAGTCCAGATCCAGCTTAGATACAGTGTGATTTCAAGTAGGCATGGCCTCCAGAATGAAACTAGAAAATGAGAGAGGAAAGAGAGAGGGGGGGGGGAGAAATTTCTGGCTTTGCTTGGCAGTAGCATGAAAGAGGGAGAAACACTTCACTCTCCTCCCCATGGCAAGCAGGAGCGCTATCCCTGCGTCATGAGATCAGGTGAACTGGCCACATTTCTTCAAAGGCTACAACACTCAGGAGAGTGGGCCCTGTACCTCATTTGGGCAGCTGGCCCTGGCTGCAGAGATTGCAGTTAAGCTTGCAACTTGAGAACCTTCTGACTATCAAATGCAGATACCTCTCAGTCCCAGATCCAGGGCTTTGACTTGGCCCACACCCATCATCTACACTATCCATGAACTGCATGAATGGATTGGGCCTGTAAATCCAAAACTACCTGATCTCCATGACCGAGGGCAACAACAGTATATCCAAGAGTAGTCCCAGTGACATTTCAGCATCAATAGAGTAGCAGAAACCAGAGACCTCATACTAGACCAATGAGTCATTGCAATGAACATTTGCAAGCAAAGAAATGTGGATAAAAGGGTACAGGGTAGAACACACTGTGATACACTACAGCTTCCATATTGAGATTTTTTTTCTCTGTTGTGGGGGAGGTTGCAAGGGCAGGTAGGAAGGGAGGGCAGATGAGTGGGCCTGAGGTGTATGATGTAAAATTCACACACACACACACACACACACACACACACACACACACACACACACAAAAAAAAAAAAAAAAAAAGAAAGAAACAACAAGAAAGAAAAAAAAAAAAAAAAACAAAAAAGAAAAGAAGAAGAAAGAAAGAAAGAAAGAAAGAAAGAAAGAAAGAAAGAAAGAAAATACTGACTTCTGATCCCTGCTTCAGAGGATCTGAAGGTTATGCTTGTCTGAATGTTTATAGAGACCATTACTGTTTTCATTGAAAGTCTCAGATCATTCTATTTTACCAATAAAGACTCAGGAGCCAGATGTTGTGGTGAAAACTCTGCTAGCTCAGAGAGACAGAGAAAGCACCCAGATGAACTTCCTACTCAGCTCACATCCTAATGGAGAACACAAAAGGCTCACTAGCTCAGCTGAAGGCCCAGGAGGAAAAGGCCAAAATACCCAAGGCCAAAAGCTTGCTACCTGTAGACCCAAAAATCCAAAGGCAGAGGAGCTGAGGAGCTCAAGAGCTAAAGAGCTAAGAACCAAAGAGACAGAGACTCCAGCTACAATCCCAAGCCCCGGGAGCTAAAGTTCCAAAGATCCAAAACCTCTTTAACTTTTTTAAAAATTATTATAATTTATTCAAATTACATCCTGATTGTTATCCCTTCACTTGTATCTTCCTGGTCCACCCACCCTCCCTCCCTTGCTCCCTCCCCCTCCCTATTCCACCTCCCTTAGACCTCTGACCTAACAAATTAAGAATACAAAGCTCCTCGAAGGAGTGACATTTGTATTTATTCAATCATTTGCAAAAAGACTGTAGCTGAGCATGTTATAGTGGAACAAAGATCACCATTTATAATGAGGAAAGGTGCAAAACCTTCTCCTTCCTCGGCACATTTTTAAAAATTCAAGTGTAGCTGATTAACTGCATTGTCTGATAGATTAAGTTCAGGGAGGTTCCCTGCACAGATTATCAATTTCATATGTCCATGACTTTCTGGTTGACAAAAAGAATCAGTGACCTTCTCAGAGCCATTCCCTTTCCTAACATTTTGTGGAAACAATAATGACTGGGCCACCAAGAATGTTCAATATAGAAAAGCTCTTACCACCAAACCCAGTGACTTGAATTCAATCCTTGGGACCCGTACTGTGGAAGCAAGTACTGTCTAATGCTAAGTTGGCCTTATCATGTGTGCGGTGGCATGTACACACATACACACACACACATACACACACACACACACACACACACACACACACACACACACACGAGTAAATAAAAAAATATAATATAGGTAGCAATGATCACATACCTAAACCTCACTACAAGGCCTCCCTGGTCTGTTCTGAAAGGTGAATTAAACTTTAACAAGATAGCAAATGCCACTGAACATCCTGCCACACCTCCTGAAGGGATCACTATTACAGAACTGGAAGTAAATGAGACAATTTAAAGGCCCTCAAATGGCAGCTAGCAGAATAAACATTAGCAAGGCTGTCTCTTTGAAACGTGGTTGGAGTGAAAATTTTAATAGAAACAGTCCTCTTCGGGGTGAGAGAGATGGCTCAGGAAGGAAAGTTTTTTTGGTGCATGAGGAGCTCGGATTCTGAGAAGGCATGTAGAGTGACAGTTGTGCTACCATATGCCTGGATCATGGTGCTGGAGAAGTGGAAACTGTTGGGCTCTTGGTGACCTCCGATTTCGGTGAGAGACCATGTCTATAAATAAGTGTAACGAGTATGTGAAAAGCAACAGAAAACATTAACCTCTGACCTCCACATGTGTACATTCACACACAAGCACATGAATGCACATATACCATGTGCACACAAACACACACATACACACACATACACACACACATGTGCACACACACATTCACTTTGAAAATAAAGAAAATGAAATTTGTGGTAATTCTGGACAAAGATGGGGCTGGGGCTGATCACTTGCCCACAGGAGTTATTAGGCTCATTCTCTCAGAGTTTAGCCCTGACACCATTTTCAAATAAGGTTCAATGGAAAGGGGAAAAAAAGTTTCTTTCTGAAAGCAATTGCCAAGAAAGAGATGACTGCACATGAAGTCTTAGATTTCAAAGATAACAAGCAAATTATCCCACTACCTGATGGAAACCACAGAAAGCCACTGACTTTATTCACTCGGCTGTTTGCTGAATGGTTTAATTGAAACTAAACTTAAGAAGACAGTGATATAGTTTAAGCTTTGTTTAAAAGGCAGGACATTGCTATTTAAATACACACCATCTGGTATGAATTGTTCAGAAACATACCTGCTTTATTTTGCTATAATTCAGCATTAAGGACTGTCAGAGTATCGCTGCCTATTGCTGTAATGAAATACCATGACTGAAAAACAGCTTGGGGAGGAAATGATTTATTTTGCATATGTTGCTACATCACAGTCCATTATTGAAGGAAGTCAGGGCAGAAACTTGGAGACAAGAGCTGATGCAGAAGTCATGAAGGGATGCTGCTGGCTGCCTTGCTCATCATGCCTTGTTAAGCCTGCTTTCTTATAAAACCCAGGACCGCATACCCAGGGGTTGCACCACCTACAATGAATTGGGTCCACAACATCAATCATCAGATGAAAAAAATGCAATATTGTCTTGCCAGTCCACGGGGGAGATTTCCTGAGTTGAGTTACCTCTTCTAGAATGACTCTGGCTGGGTCAAGTTGACATGAACCTGAGCCAGCACAGTGACCTTTCTAATACATACATACATACATACATACATACATACATACATACATACATACACACGCATACACACACACACACACACACATATATTCAGCATTACTGAAGCCTCCAAGTACACAGATGCCAGGAGGCACATGCCAGCCCACGCTACCCACATGTATGGAGGCACAGACCAGGTTACAAACCAAATGTAATTAGGCACAGAAATCTACAGGAAGGCTCACACCAGCATGTCCAGCATGTTGGTGAAAGCAAAGGCTCTGGCATCTCACGTCAAGGCCATCTTAGGACATCTTGACAAAAGAGTGGCATTCTGCCAGAAACAGAAATAATGTTATAACAGAATAGGTCAATGTTGAATTTGGGACTTGCCAAACTTCTGATGTCACCATTTTCTGCGGATTCATATCGCACCCCCAAGTCCATGGTCAGCATGTTACGGCTGAACTGTACTCAGTATTGTTTAAAATAGATCTTATAGACTTCTGTATCATACATATATTTCTAGCTTTTAGATGCATATCCTGCTACTAGTGCACTACCCGACATTTATCTGAAGCCATGACTAAGAGAGGTACAACGAGAGAGGAATGTCCATGAATAGAAAAGATGATTTAGCTGAGTGGAAGATGAGTATTTAGATCTAATGGACCAAATCTGAATGTGTAATCCAGCACCTTGTTACATTGTTAGAGTGTATGAAGACATGATAGGGACTCGCTCCTCAGAAACATTTCTGATAATAAGGTACAGGGTACAGCATGGAAGACAGAATGCAAAGGCAAACACACAGCTGAATCCACTGGGGAGCTGTTCCAAGTCTTTTATCTCATAGGAGCACCAAGGGCCTCTCTAGCTGAACTGGATGCTCTTGAGTCTAGGTTCTAGAAAGCTTGAGAAACAGGAAGGGACTTGGAGAGCAGGATGTGCGGAGGATGAGATAAAGTTAAGAAAGAGGGTTAACAGTGCCTCGCATAATTACAGCTGTAAAGGGGAAGAGCATTCTGGGTGACAACCAGCAAGAGTGACAGGCTCGCCACAGACAAAAGCATAAGGTCATTTATCATCAGGAGCTCATGAATTCACTAAGAGCTGTTCAACTTATATATAGACGTTGTGGAAAGCTAGTTATATTTCAAAAATAAACTGAGTTTTCTGAGAGAATTCATGTTCTATTCTATGCCCTCTATAAGTAAAGACTGAGGATATAAAACAGACTAATTTTAACAAATGAAAAACATAAATTGTGTTAGCATTTAGACTTTTTAACCTTCTTTGTATATAAAGGAACCAACTAAAATATTCTTGAAAATAAAAACAAACACACAAACATAATAAATTAAAAGTGCTAAGAAAACACTCTTATAGACACAAACACAAGACACAAAATCTATGCATTGGCATTTGGTTGGAGTGGGTGCGTCCAACATGATTGAGTGATTCCTACTTAGTGCTATTAATCCTAGCAGATGCTATAAAGATAATTTTAAGGAAACTCACAGAAGAAAAAAAAACCAATGCAGATGAGTGGAGACATAATTTTCCTCTTTTGTTGTTAATTATTTTAACAACATTTCTTTTGGAGAATTTGATAAACGATCCTGAAATCGGAAACCACGTGTTTTTTTCTTTCTTACAGATGATTCCATAAGAATTTACAAATGCATATGGAAAACCGTAGCTGCATTATCAAAGAAAAATGCTTAAGAATACAAATAATAAGGCGTTTGATTTTTGCACACATTAATTTATTAATTTCCCAAATTCTTAAACATCAAAAAATTATTTATTTTTTTATTTTATACATGTTTGTAATTGTTTCTTTTATTGAAAACACTTTTTTGTTTCATACAAAATATTCTGATCAGGGTTACCCCTCCCCCACTCCCTCCCAGATCATGCCCACCTCCCCACACATTGAAATCCATGCCTTCGTTCTATTGTTCTTTAGAAAACAGACAATTTATATGTTTAATCCCTTATCACTCACTGTAAATCAATAAACATGTCCATATTAAAGATTTTGAACATTTTCTCAGGTTCCTCTAATGTAGTATTATATATAATTACATAGTGACATAATGACATTACTCCTAAACAGAGATAGTATGCATTAATTTGCCCAGATTATGCTGGCACTACTACCATGAGAAACAGTCGTTCCTATTAGGAACATAAACTCAAAATGTTCACGTATTAAGATACTAGTGATGGGCCCCCAACAAAACAGTCACAATTAGACAGCTTTAACAGATTACTTTAAATTAATGAATATTACTATTAATTGACAGACAGTAAAGAAGCTAATATAGGTAAAGGAAAATACTAGCTAAAAGAAAAATATTAGTATTTTTATTAGGAAACACACTAAGACCTATCTGATGTGAACCTAATGATTAATATTCTATGCAGAAAATGAGTAACTAGTTAGTATGACTTTAATAAAACATACACCTTGCTCCTGTAACAAGAACTGCGGATCAAAACACAGGCAAAGGACATTCTGATGCTTGTTTCATAACAAAACAGCCAACAAAAACCAAATGTTAGTTATATGGTATAATTTAAGGCTAAAAAGGGTTCAAGGACACAATCTCTATGTGGTATATGTGCCAGCTTTACGATCCACCAATGGGCCATCAGCAGCAATATATTCGGCAAATAGAAATCTTTTCTTTTTTTTTTCTCAACATTTTCAATATTAATTAATGTGCTTACTCTTCCAGCTTTTTATAGTCTCAGTCTCAAAAAGAATAAAAGCAACTTGTTATATGACCATGTAACTGTAAAACAATATTCCATACTGGATAAAATTGCCCATTTTGCACAGTTTCATATGTTTCCTTTACTTTTTAATTTTTAAATAGAAAATTTATCAATATTGATTTGTAATGAATTAATTGGATAGCAAGCTCTTGGAACTATAGCCTGACTTAGACTACAGGGCTCTTTTAAAAAGCAGTACATATCTCATAGTCATCAGGCTTTTCTTCTGTCATGGATTATTTTGTTTTTTTGTCATAAATAAGTGCATAAAATATATTTAACTCTAAATCGTAAAAATGACATGAGCCTCCACAGCCTCTTTTTGAGGGCAGATTCTGTATGGAATTTCACTAATTTGTATAATTTTTTCCCTGAAACATTTTGTTTTGTTTTATTTTTATTTATTTTTAATGTATACTTTCTTTATAATAATTTATTACATTACATCCCAATTGTTATCCCCTCCCTCTTATTTTCCCATTCCCACCCTCTTCTGCCCTATCCCCCTCCCCTACACCTCCTATAGGAGGCCACTCCTACCCAACTCAATGGCAGCATCCTATTAGTCTCATCAGGATATCCCACAGCCCCATCTTCTGTGTGCCTGTGTACCTCATCTTGCCAAGGGGTAGTGAACAAGTGCTCAACATCCCTAGTGGACAGAGAAATGCAAATCAAATAGACCCTGAGGTTCCATCTTACAACTATCAAAAATTCAAGTGACAGTACATGCTGGAGAGGATCAGAGAAAGGGGAGCACTCCTCCACTGCTGGTAGGAATGCAGGCTTATACAACCACTGTGGAAATGAATGTGGTGCTTTCTCTGAAAACTTGGAAGAGTGCTACCTCAAGACCCAGCTATACCACTCCTGGTCATATACCTGAACCATAGTTTAAATTGTATCATAATTTACTCAGATAGTATCCTGATTGTAATCTCCTCACTTATATCTTCCAATCCCATCCTCCTTCCCTCTTCTACTTTATTTCCCTCCCCTAGACCTCTGACAGAAGGAGACTTCTTTCCCAACTATATGATTACAGCCTATCAGGTCTCATCCAGATAGCCTGCTTCCCCTTCCTCTTCTACCAGGCTTCCCCACGAAGGGGAAGTGATTAAATCCAGGCCATCAGTGCATATCAAAAGCACTCCCACTTTCTTTGCGCTTGTGGAGAATGAGCAGTCCATTTGCCATATCTGAACAGGAGGGTCTAGGTTTGCTGCATATATTGTCCTTCGCTGGTGCGACAGTTTGTACAGGCCCCCCTGGGTCCTAATCCCCTGACCTTGATGGTCTCCTTGTGGGGCTCCTGAACCATCTGGATCCTTCCATCCACCCATTCTTCCATGCTACTCTCACCTGCAGTCTGGAAGCAAGTCCCAACATCTATCTCAATCCCCCACTGGGTGGAGTCTCTCAGAGGACATCTATGTTTGGCTACTAACCACTTATAAGTGAGTGTGTACTATGCCTGTCTTTCTGGCTTTCCTCACTCACGACGATCATTTCTAATTCCATCCATTTGCCTGAAAATTTCAAGATTTCCTTGTTTTTAATAGCTAAGCAGTATTCCATTGTGTAAATGTACCACAGTTTCTTTATCCATTCTTCAGTTGAGGGACAACTAGGTTGTTTCAAGACTCTGGCTATTACAATAAGGCTGCTATGAACATAGTTGAGCAAATGTTCTTGTTGTATGGGGGAACATCTTTTGGCTATATGCCCAGGATTGGTATTGCTCGGTCTTGTCATAGCACAATTCTCAATTTTCTGAGAAAGCACAAGATTGATTTCCAAAGTGGTTGTACAAATTTGAGCTCTCACGAGCAATGGAGCAGTGTTCCCGTTTCTTCACATCCTCACCAACATGTGCTATCACTTGAGTTTTTGATATTAGATATTCTGATGGGTGTAAGATGGAATTTCAGAGTTGTTTTGATTTGACTAAGGATGTTGAGCATTTCCTTAAGTGTTTCTCAGCCATTTGATATTCCTCTGTTGAGAATTCTGTTTTGCTCTTTACCCCAATTTTAATTGGTTTATTTGATTTGGTGGTGTGATTTCTTGAGTTCTCTGTATATTTTGGATATTAACCCTTGTAGGATGTAGGGTTGGTGAAGATCTTTTCCCAATCTGTAGGCTACCATTTTTCTCTATTGACAGTGTCATTTGCCTTATGAAGCTTTATAGTTTCCTGAGGTCCCATTTATTAATAGTTGATCTTAGAGCCTGAGCTATTGGTATTCTGTTCAGGAAATTGTATCCTTGCCAATGAGTTCAAGGCTCTTATCCGCTTTTTTTTCTAACATATTTAGTGTGTCTGATTTTACATTGAGGTCTTTAATCCACTTGTACTTTAGTTTTATGTGGGATGATATGATGCCACAGTCAACTTGATACCTAATCCTCACAAAGCCCCAACAAAGATAGAGAATTTAGGACCAATTTCTCTTATGAACTTTGACACAACAATACTCAGTAAAATACTTGCAAACCTAATCCAAAAACATATCAAAAATATCATTCACTATGACCAAATATGTTTTATCCCAGGTATGCTGGGTGGTTCAATATACAAAAATTCATTAATGTACTCCATCATATAAACAAACTGAAAGAAAAAAACCGCATGACCATCTCCTTAGATGTTGAAAAGCATTTGACAAAAAATCCACCCTCCGTTCCTGGATAGATCATGGATACAGAGCATATAACTAAGCATAAAGGCAACGTAGAGCAAGCCGATAGACAATATCAAACTAAATGGAGAGAAACTCAAAGGAATTCCACTAAAATCAGGACTAGACGAGGCTACACACTCTCTCCATATCTCTTTAATAAAGTACTCAAAGTTCTAGCTAGAACAATAAGACAACAAAAGGAGATCAAAAGGGATCCACATCGGAAAGGAAGAAGCCAAAGTATTGGTATTTGCAGATGATAGTATAGTACATATAAGCGATGCCCAGAATTCTACCAGAGAACTGCTATAGCTGAAAAATACCTTCACCAAAGTGGCTTGCTACAAGATTAATCTTTGAAAAATCAGTAGCCCTCCTGTATACAAATGACAAACAGGCTGAGATATAAATTAGGGAAACTATACCTTTTACAATAGCCACAAGTAATATGAAGTATCTTGGTGTAACTCTAACCAAGCAAGTGAAAGACTTGTATGGAAAAAGTCAAGACTTTAATGAAATAAATTGGAGAAGATATTAGAAGATGGAAAGATCTCCTATGCTCATGGATCGGGAGGTTCAACATAGTAAAAATGGCCATCGTGCTAATAGCAATCTGCAGATTCAGTGGAATCTGTATCAAAATTCATACACAATTTTTTTACAGACCTTGAAAGATCAATTCTCAACTTCATATGGAAAAACAAACAAACAAAAATACACCCGGAATAGTTAAAATAATCCTGTATACTAAAAGATCTTCCAGAGAACTCTCCAGCCCTGATCTCAAGCTGAATTATAGAGAAACAGTAATAAAAACAGCATGGTAGTGGCATAAAAATAGTCTGCTTGATCAATAGAATCGAACTGAAGCTCCAGAGGTAAACCCATACACATATGGACATTTGATTTTTTTACTAAGACACCAAAACCATACAATGGAGAAACATAACATCTTCAACAAATGCTGTTGGTCTAATTGGATGGCTACATGTAGAAAAGTGCAAATAGACCCTTATTCATCACTAAGGTTTTTAATAATAAAGTTGATAAAAATAATTTTAAAAGTTCTTTAAAAATCTGCTATCACTAGAAACACAACCTTGAATTTTAAAAATCACTCAGAAAAGACAAATCAAGTGTGTTCCGAACATGGAAGGGCAGCCTCCCTGTATGTGAGAGTACAGTATAGAGATCAGAAGACAGAACAAGACTTCGCTTAGTACCTTTCAAATAAGCTGGAAAAAAACAACATTTTACCTACAAGTGTGATACTTAATAGATTATAGCAATTAAAAGAAGCCATTACTTTTACATAACAAAACTGTACTTTGTAAAAAAAAAAAAAGAGAGAAAAAAAAAACTGTACTTTGTTTCTTTTCCAATACCTGTATACTTTAATAATCATCTGTTCCCCAAAGAAAAGATCTAAGATTCACCTCAGACCAAAGCAATACCGGTTTAGCTTAGGGAAGAACCCGCTCTATTATTCATTTAGGTTTGTTGAATTGAGCTAAGAAAATGACAGTGTGTACTGAAATCCACTGGGCCCAGATAAACAATGGATATTTTAAATATAACTACGTTATAAATCCTTGATTTTCCCAGCTTGTCTGCATTACAGATTCTCTAGATTTTTTTCAGCTGCCCCTTATGCTTTCATAAGAAAACGTAGGGCAAACAAGAAAGGATATCTTCTGTGTGTGGCCGGGCGAAATACACAGGTGCATCACAGGTGCATCCGCACATCCACAGTCCACGGCAGTACTCACATCTCATTTGGCCACAAGCAGCAGGCAGATAGTCTCTTGTTCTCTAACTAACTTTAATCTTTCTTTTAAATTTATTTCTAATTTTGCCTCTTTACATCCTGATTGTAGCACCCCTCCCTTTTCTCCCCTAGTCCTTAGAAAGGGGGAGCCCTCCTCCCTTATCATCTAACCCCAGCCTATCCCCTCTCATCTGGACTGCCTGCATCCACTTCCTCTGTGGCCTGGCAAGGCCTCCCAGCCTAGGGGGAAATGATCAACTACTGGGCACCAGAGTCCATGTCAGAAGTAGCCCCTACTCCCCATATTATGTGACCCACAAGGAGATTGTGCTGTCTACAGACTATATCTGAGCAGGGGTCTAGGTCTTCATCATGAATGGTCCTTGGTTGATGCATCAGTCTCTGCAGCACCCCACCCCCACCCTAGGCCCAGATTTGATGCCTTCATTGGTCTCCTTGTGGAGTTCCTATCACCTCCAGGTCCTTCTATCTGTCTTTTAAGTATGAGTCTGGCCTAGAAGGAACATGGCTGAATGCTTCAATCTCTTCTATGTTCCAGCACACAGCATTGTATTTTGTTAGTTCTTACCCAAGATAGGGTGAAACTCTTCAAAGAGATTTGGAGGGAGGAAAGTGCTACGGATGTCAGGTGAGAATTACAAAAACATCAATTTTTCCACTGCCATATCATTTGTATTTTATCTGATGTGGAGGGCTGGAAGCAGGCCACAAATTGTTCTGATGAAATGGAAAGTACCTGGTGTGATTTAAGAGACCCTGAGAGATGAGCTTTGAGCTTCAGGGGATTGCTGGGTTGCACTGCACCTTTAAAGGAAAGAAAAAGGCACTGCTACATTTCTGGAGTGAAACTGAAAAATAAAGATGTTCTTTTTTTTTCTGACTGCTCCTGATAATATCTTTTGGAGATATCTTTGGAAAGCAGATGATTTTCCAATACTATTCCTTTTCTGCAGGAATATTTCATATGACAGTGAAATCTGAGTGCCAGAAGGCAGATAGTTTAAATATATAGCCTCAGTTTAGAATGGAATATTTTATGTTTCATAAATCTTTATAGGCTATCATCCTATGTGATATATTTCTGAGAATATTCCTGTTACTTAAGGCAGCTTTCATCATAAAAGAAGTTAAGTATGGTAATGTGTCCTACCTGCTGACTTTTAGACTGAATGTTCTAAATGCCAGAAGGCTTAGAAGAAGGAAAACAGCAGTAAACAGTGTTTCACCCTCATGTTTCTCTAGGTCTCTGTACTGGGGTCACCAACTAAATAACAAAGGAGAAATGAGTTTCTCTTTTTATTTTCTCCTGCTTTTGAAATTACAAAGTAATTACATAAATTCTCCTTTTCATTTTCCCCTCCAAACTCTTTCACATACCCGTTCTTGCTCTTTTTCAAATTCATAACCTCTTTCATTGATTGCTATTATGTGCACACACACACACACACACACACACACACACACACACACACACACACATGCACACACGCACACACCTAAATATAACCTGTCTTTCTTTATAATGTTAGAGGTTAACCATGTCATGAATGCCAGCGTAATTCCTAACTACATTCTAAAACGTCTGTCCTTATGCCCACAGAGAATTTTTGCTTTTCTTCTTCAAAGAAATTTCTTTTCGTGACACATGGAGACCATTACCGGAAACTACGAGCAATCAAAATGCAGAGTGTAAATTTCTTAGTGATGATCAATGGGATCTTAAAACAAAACAAAACAAAACAAAAAAACCCAAAGCACTATCTAACTGGGCATGAAATGCACGCCTATACTTCCAGAGTCAACAGACTCCTGAAGCAGAGGCAGGGGGATTGTGACTAAGCTGGATAAACAGTATCATCCTACTGTGATGTAGATAAACAAGGAGGAAACTTTACACCCTCTGGTTATTGGAAGCCACGTCTATGAGTGGAAACTGCTCCCTGAAGGACTGAAGGAGCACCTGCCCATTCTGCCTCTCATTTGTTTCGCAAATGTTAGGAATTCCTAAGTCAACCTGTTATTCTCAACAGAGCAAGAAAAACAATATGCACTCAGCCCGAAGTGGAGAGTTTGATATGACTAGAGACAGCTTATTCCTTAATATTACACATTTAGGAATGAAATCTATCTACAAGAGATCCAAAAACAAACAAACAAACAAAAAAAATCAAATTCTCAAAAAGCGCTGTCAATGTCATGCCATCTCTTTTTCTTTTTAAAACAACCCTAGAGTCTATGAGAGAAGGAATTCTGACACTCATCATGGAGTTCCACCTCCCAGTCAGGGATGAACTGTCAGCCAAGCAGTTGACATGCCACTTCCATGAGAACAGGAAGAGAAAAAGCATGCAGAATATATAAAGAGAGACAACACGTGAGGAAATTGTTCATCAGCTGTTGTAATATCTTTTGATTCATGTTAAAAAATACACTCTCAGAGAAATAGTGAAAATAATGCCAAAGAGGTACTAAGTGGGCATCAAATATGTGGCTGAGTTTATTGTTGTTTTGTTGTGTAACTGGAATATCAGATCAACTCAGAGCATGCTACAAAGCCATAGCAGTTCTATGAAAGGTCCAACTGCTGAAGTAAAATAAAACCTTTTTTACATAAGTACAACAAACTACAAATTTTAGAGCCAGGAGAAACTACTTGAGCAGAACAGTCAGAGTACAAATAATTTCCCAGATAATTCACATGTTTATTTGCAACTTAAAATGATTTGTGCACTGGAGAAAAACTGAAAAAAAAAAAAAGTTCCAGAACTTTTCTTTTCACTTTCTTCTTAAAGTAAAAATTTTCAACAGTTGGAACTTTGAAACTAAATCTCTGGACAGGCAGTTTGAAAGCCTCATATAATTTCATTGAGAGCTTGAGAGGCAAACAAATCTCTGAAGCAAGTAGGATCTATGTTTGTAAAGAAGCTTATGGAAGAAAACATCATTCTGAAAGGGACACAGATAAAAGTTGGTATCCAGTGTGAGTTATGATGCAGAACGTTTTATATGTGTCACCATGTTCTGTGACTATCAGTGAACTATGATTTCAAATTAAAACTGAAGAGGTGACCAAAATAATAGTCTTCAAGGAATTTATAAGCTCTTGCAAAAATATTAAAGAAATACAGGAGTACAACGATAGTGAATTGTTTTTTAACCAAAGTATGCTAAAAATAAGCGATTTTATGTACTGGACATATTTACTAGGTTTGTATCTATGATATTAAATGGCATCTACAACTTAAATTGAAAGTATGAATATAAAATAGATCCTGATAGAACTGTTTGGAATGTTTATCTAAGAGTAAAAATAAATAAATGCCACTAGATTGTAATACCAGAATTTGTTCACAGAGTAATGTGAAGTCAGTTTTGAACTATAAAAGTTGATGTATGCTGTCCTGGGTACTGGGAAAGCCTAAGACACAATTCTTCCCAGAACTAGACTCCCTTATCTCAACTATCAACGTGAACAATATTAAAAACTCACTCTTGGAATCCTGTAGCCCTTCCATACCACCCAATGCAGAAGATGTTTTCTTGTTCTTTGCTCACAATTAACTTATGGTAGTAAAAAAAGCATGGGTAGAAAGCCACCAACCGAAGTGCCATATGCATCAGAGTCTAGGACAGTCCATTTAGCAAAGAAGCTGACCCACATTCCCACCTTAATTAACTGTGCTAGCACAGATTATATACTGGGTCGCCCATCCCCCAGAGGAGCACAAACACATGTCATGAGATGAGACTTTCCAAAGGCTTAAAGTTGACCTCAAAGAAGCCAAAGATAAAGGCCTGAATTCTCTTAGGTTAGGATAATCTTTTGATGTACTCTCTACGATACAAAGCTGAACTGGGGTGTCCTGGAAACAGCTTGCATCTATAACCATTTGGAAAACAGTATCTCCCCTATTCCCAAATTCCACTGAAGGGACACCTATTAAAATAAGTTTAAAAATGTGTTAAAGAACACACACGACTAGACTCCAGGCCAAAAAAAAAAAAAAAAAAATACTTTAATACACCATGCTTACAAAAAAGAGTGAGATGTTATTTGGGGAGAGAGAGAAAAAATTAAATTGATTCTGAAATATATTAGCGATGGTGGTTAATGCAGAAGTATGGTATGTTCTACTTGATTTACTTGATATCTTACCTACAGACTACTTGCATATGTCCTGAAGTACAGACATGTATGTTTGTTCCCTGGTTCTAAAGAAAGTCTACATGTATGTTGTGTTAAATTTGCTTTGCCTCTTACACAGAAATGGTCACTGCCTAGTAAGGCATGTCAGGGGGCAGTCACTTCACCTGGCTATGGAGGACAGTAGTTCCAACCTGGCTAAACTGGGATGAAAAATGCTACAGCAGATTCACTTCCCGTATGTTAATGTGTATTTCTGCTACAGCACTATTGGAATGCCTTTTACTGCAGGCTGCTCTCATATTCAGTTCCATCTTGTGCAGACCAGTGATTTGAAACTCTTCTACTGGATTCTCATTATGCCCTCCTTTACAAAGAAACATTTCCTAGTATATTGGAACTTACCTGGGGTGTAGATTCTTATTTCCTTATTATGTTGAAAGAATGCACTTGTATTTAGACTAATTTTGTTATAGAGTTTCATTGGCTTACTGAAATTGATTGCAAAGGAAACCTTCAAAAATGATGCACTAGCCACTCAATCATGAAATGGTTTCAGGATGCTGGGAAATTTCCTTAGAAAATTGAATTTCCTCAGTAATAGTTGGAGTCTATTCTAAAAGAATCAGACTTGGTTGTAATCCTTACAGTCCAATCTGTGCCAGAAGTTTCATAATTATAAAGCATACTTTTTTGAAAATATAGTTTATACAATTAATAAATTATATATTTTTATGCTCAACATTATTTTTATGTGATGATAGAGACATAGAAACTAAATTAAATTATAGATTTTTCTAGACTGTTGTCTGTAAGTTTTAGAATGAGAAACATTGAAATATCAATTCTAAATATTACAAAAACAAAAATAAAACAAAGAGTATTTTATTAGAGTCTAGGGGTATCAGCTTTGGGCAGCAGCTGAGGGTAACTTCGCCTAACTCTTCATCGGGAACAGTGGCCTAATTTTTCGGCTGGCCCAGCCTCCCTTGCGTTGTTGCCACAGCCCCCATTTAGGCTTCTTGCCCAGCTTTCGACTACATCCTGCCTTGCTGATGACTTGTTGGTTATGATCAACGTTCAAACCTCAGCCTACAGCAGCAATGCCCATCTCCAGCACTGTGTTTGCCTCTTAGAGGGTAGTTGGAAAATGGCTGTTCGGTTCACCTTCTGAAGCAGCATGTCACATGTCCCTTTAGCTTGGATATACTGGGCTTCTTGACCAGCCAGGCTCACTTTCTACATTGTTGATGAGGGTCGCCACAGGCAACGCCCCAAGAGGATGCGTATCCCCTTCCTGAGAAGCTACTGACATCCTTCCTTTAAGGTTAGAGTTCAGGAACCTAGCTCCTGCCTTCATAATGTCCTGTGGCAACGATCAATCGTCTCCAGCTTCCCGCAACAACCAGAGCTATGTCTGCAGCCTACAAGCGGACATGACAACCATTTCCTCAAAGGGTCATGGCTTAGTTTCCTTCTCTGGCCAGAACAGTAGAAAGTCGATCATTTGATAACTTTGCTTATGGCCCCCACCAATACCATGTACTTGGATACAGCCTGTATGGTCTCGACCCCCCTGATTTTCTCATCTTCACTGGTTTAACTGTGTACTTGGTATGACTCTTTCAGGACACAAGCTTGGCACTACGGCGCACACACAGATGCACTGGTCTGTGTGAAGGCAGCCCTAAGGCTGAGGGCAGTTGAAGGCAGACATTGCTCAGTA
Source organism: Acomys russatus (assembly GCF_903995435.1). Taxonomy (NCBI): domain Eukaryota; kingdom Metazoa; phylum Chordata; class Mammalia; order Rodentia; family Muridae; genus Acomys; species Acomys russatus. The sequence goes on along the minus strand of NC_067166.1, from coordinate 28,300,804 downwards.
TCTGGGCAGTAAAGAGGAGAGTCGGAACCCGGGAGGGAATGGCCAGGGATGCAGGCTCAGCACTCTCTGTGTTCAATGCACACAGAGCCAGAGGGTGATCCGACTCCTCTGGTCTCGGCTCGCTTTTACTTTTACCCCTAAACATTTTAATTTAAGTAACAAAAAATTTTAACTTCATGTGTACACTCTAAGACTTTGAATTTTTTTCATAGGACTATAAAACAGTTAAATCCTGTGATATAATTAGGTTTAAAACTCTAAATTTTTTTAAAGTGCAAAACTATCCAAGCAGTACTACCTACAACTAAGCATAGGACTACTTAATGACTCTGAACTTTATCCGAGAAGCATCTGACCTACACATCACCCCCTCCAAAAAAATCAGACTTTACCCTCACACACAGTTATTTATGAAACAGATATTTAAATTCCAATGTCCACTATGTTTCTATTATTTTCAAAAAGGTAGAAATTTGTTACAAATTGCAATATCTTTACAATGCCAACGATTGAATAAAATAAAGATTAATATAATTTTGTGTCAGGTTTAATCTGCTTTTTAGAAGTAATACAATGGAAAATTATAAGCTTAAGAAAAAGTCTGAAAACATTGGGAGTGTCTCTAATAACAAATTGTCATTGATTAAAATATCATATTGGCAGCAAAGCTGTGCCTTATTCTTTCATCTGTTTATAACATCCTATGCCAAACTAGTTGTCACACCTACAATACAGGGCATCCTATGATTTCACTTCAGATGAACACATTCTAAGAATAAGGAGACCCCAGAGATTTTTAACTATGAGCATTCACTTTGAAACACTAAATTTCAGTTTCTAAATAAGTTTCTGTTGCTGCTGATTACGTGAAATAAATATTTTGCCTTTTATTTGGTCAAATGTCTGCTCTCATTGATAACAGAACACTGGGACCAATAGATTAAAGAGAATTTCTATTCAAAATATAAACTTCACACACAGAGACACACAAACATAGCCTTCCAAGCCACTTTAGTGCTGCATATGTAGCAATACCACTTAAAATAAAGGTAATGAATTTGAGGGAGGGTTATGGGAAGGGACACAGGAAGAAATGGGAAGAAAAGGATGGAGGAATGATTTAAGGACAATACTCTCAACAGAGTGAAAATAAGGAGACTCTTTCAAACTATCTAAATGCGTGTCTTGCCAATTACATTGTAACTTGACAGGGTGGGTCAAAGTCTCATGTAAAGCATAGAAAGGATACAAGGCAGGTTCAGAGAGACAGCTCAGAGGGGATGGGACTTCACTACCAAGCCTGATGTACAGACATCTCTAGGAGCAACATGACAGAAGGGGAGAACCAACTTTAATAAGTTTTCTTCTGACTTCCCTGCCCCCAAACGCACACACCACAACACACACACACACACACACACACACACACACACACACACACACACACACACACTCCAAGAAATGTAATAAAGAAATTAAAATGAAATACAAAGGGCAGTTAGTTAACACTAGCACATCTGGAGTTCTTTAACTGAATTTATTTGGTTTGTGAGTAGTAATAGATTAAAACAGTGTTCCTAAGAATTAGAGATAGAAAGGGCAGTTCATTTCTAGCTTTTCCACTATAAGTCTGCAGCATGAAAGGATAGCTGAATATAGACATCTCTCTTCTCCGTAAGTTCTGCCTTCTCTTCTTCCCAAGAAGACAGGCAAACCTAAATCTAACCAAATTGATATTTTAATTGAATTCTCAAGTAGACTTATTTTTTCATTTTTTAATTAAAATACGGCTATGTCACTTTTCCCTTCTCTTTTCTTCCTCCAAACTCTGTCGTGTACCCCACTCCTTCTAAAACTCATGGCCTCTTATTTTTTATCATGTTTATACACACACACACACACACACACACACACACACACACACACACACACACACATATATATATACAACTCTTTGACTCTGTTTAATGTTGTTTGACTATCTATTTAGGGCTGACCAGTTGGTACTTGATAAGAAGTTGAGGACTGATATCTTGGAAATTCTAATTCTCCCTCCTTCAGCACTTTTCAGTGTCTCTACCACTTTGTTTAGAGTTGGTGCCCTGTCAGTTTTCCATATTCTACATTGGCATGTCAATTGGTGTTGTCATTGTTCAAGTCTTGTTTAGGCGGCCATAACATTGAGATTTCATGGGTGCCACTTCCCTGGCAAATTGTCGTTATTTACCTTGCCCTCTATCTCTTACATACATCGGCTATGTGTACAGATAGTCAATAAAGCCAATGGCATGCTTGTGCTAACACAACGAACAAGACACATGTCATGGAAATGTGTACAGCTTAGTTGCCCGCTCTATACTTGCTTTTTATCTCCTCCTATTCTAAAAAAAGCAATACAGTCCACAGGAGGACAACCAGCAGCCAGAAATATAAAATGATAGCCACTGTGACCTGACAAAGATGTTAATTCTTTATGTCTTGAAGAGCTCAAGGAGGCAATTTAACAGCACTTCAAAGTAAACACTATTTGAAGAAGATTAAATATTTTCCAAAAGACTAGAATGATTAAAAATATTTAAAGCTTTTGGTCTATTAAGTTTAGAATAGATACAAATAGTCCTCCATACTTAGAGCTCAGTTTAGGACATATAGGGGCTGAGGCAAAATGTCAGACATAGTAGTACTGCACACGGGTAACTCTAAAACTTGGGGGGTCTGGGATGAACTGCTTCTTAAAGTTCCATTAAAAGTGACATTAAAAAGACCCTGTCTCAAAACAAAACAAAACAAAAACAAAAACAAAAAAAAACCAAGCAGAAGTAAACCCAGACTTTCTAACTGTACCATTAAAGATATTCTCACTTTCCTCCACCATGCCTTGTGGCTTCTTATAATTGATATATGCAGTGGTCTAATAGATATTGGTCTGTAGAAACCAATGGCAATCTCATTTAACATAAAAGCTGTTTCTGGAGGGAGCATTTTATTGTTGCATTATATATGATATTGTGTCTGTGCTGAGGATTGAATACCCACTAGAATCTGATTTGAATTTTAATTAGCCACCCAGAAGAGGTTACAATAAAAAAAAAAAAAAAAAAGCAAAATCCTGAAACTCATCTGTGCTTAGAGAACTCTTTTTTTCCCCATCTTTCTTCTCTTAGATTGCAATTATGGAAGCATGTTCAATGTGTCGTCATTAAAAGTATATATAGAGAGAGATGCAACAGATCTGATATAAAGAGATTTATTTTAGAAGTGTGGGGAGAGAAAGAAGTCAGGAGAAGCACCCCAGGGTGGGACAGAGAGTGAGACAGACAGAGAAATTGCAAGAGACAGCAGGTGGAGAGACAGGGTGGTAGGTTAGCCCTTTTTATTGTCTGGCACACACCTGGCAGCTGCAAGCGATACATCCAACCTAGAGGCAGGCTAATGGATAGTTTGTAAACTAACACCAAGAGCCTTGAGTAACTTTTACTTGAGGTCTCATATATTAGGAAGTGCTTGAGAGATCCCCTAAGCATTATCATGTTTGAAGAGCTAGGTAGCCTCCTGCCTACAATCAAACTTGGGCAGACTTTTTCCAAACATTTGCAGATCGCACTCTCCACCTCTCTCACCTAAGTTTTCCCTTCTTTGTTGAAAATCAGTATTTTCCATCAACCTTTTTAGATATCTTAAAGTGAGTGTCTGAAACACATATGTCTGGAAATCTTTCAAATTCTATTAACTCAATCAGAAATGTTTTGTTTGCCTTGCTTCCCCGGATGAAACAATGAAATTGCATTCTTAGCAAAGTCTACTATGCTAGAGACCAGGAAACTGGACCAAGCCACATGTTTACACAACAATACTAAGATGTCTCATAAATTGAGCAAGTCCATGCTCTCCTTGCCTTGTTCTCTGTGCCATCATTACTGTGCACCCTTTAAAATTAAACTGTATTTTCATTACAGGCTTCCTATGGTTTAGATGAGTATAATATAAACCTGGGAAATTTTCTATAGACACAAATTCTGAAAATTATCAAGTATTGTCAAACCTCACTAACTTTTAACATGAATGTCCAAATATCTGCAATTTTTTACTTATTACACCAGAAATTTCATATCTGAAATCAGTTTCACAACTGATTTATTCCATCTTATAATGAACTAAGTATAGTTAATCTTTTAACATTTGGGAGCTTGATATCCCCTGGTAGAACCCTGCATCAAGCAGTGGAGACTTAAAAAGAAATGGTCTTTTTCTGTATTTCCTTTTCATGAAGGAATATAATATTTTATTTTAAACTATTATAGTTTGTACAATGTATATTAATGAATTTAACACAGTTCTTTTAGGCATAGACATTAAGGTCTTTAGTAGGCTTATGAAGTTGAATGTTAGATTTGAAATTTAATTTAAAGTTTTATGTCAACAGAATCCAGCTTCATATATTAGGAAATGTCAGCAAATGAAAGTATATATTCCTGTCTTCTGTTAATTTGGTATGACAACTTATCACCAGATTTCTCTTTGCCTGATATATTCTAAACAGGTCTGAGTCCATAAAGAGTTCCTTCCAGGTTAGTACAGACCAAATCCCTGCTGAAAATAATAATAATAATAATAATAATAATAATAATATAACAATAACAGTAACAGTAATAACATCTATTAAGTAATTACAAATTAGATATGCAAAGACTCTAGATTGAGCATTGCTCTGTATTCTTTTATTCAGCAAATATTTACTCAAAAATAACATTTGAATTTTTTTTTTGTCACATTAAAACTTTATGGCCCAACCATACGGGGAAAAGCACTTTGTATATGTCATGCAGGACAAATGATCTTCAAGTAGAACCAGAAAAAGACAACCAAATATTCTTGTTTTTTAAAAAAAGTATTATTGCATAGGAAACAGAGGGAGCCCGGAGCAAATGAAGTCCTCAGTGAATGTGTACTGTGATTAGGGCATAACCGTCCATGTCAAGGACTCTCAAGACCTAGGACCTGTGGCACAAATGTCTAAGCTAATACCTATATGAACCAGGCTCAAGAGAGGCAGCATGTCTCTCACTGGACGTAGGAGTATGAGAGAATGACTGTTTAGGGAAGATTGTTCAGTACAACCAAAGACTGATAACTACAGCTTCCTCCTCTAAGGTATCTAAGACTATTCACCCACATAGACCTCTTACAGATAGTAGCTAACCCATCCCCCTAAGCTGTACATAAAAACCAGGAACAGGGGGTAGCTGGCAGAGAGCCCTACTTAATCCTAGCTTCACTGTATACGTTTCTGTCTTAAATTTATACTCTCTAACTTTAGTGAGGGTTGTGGGATTCAGGCTCTGTGTGTGTGTGTGTGTGTGTGTTGCAGTATTTATCATCATCATTACTATCATCATCATTATTATTATTATTATTATTACTATTATTATTATTATTAGTTTTTACATGCCAATACATCTATGCACCACATATGTGTCTGGTGTCCACAGAGCCAAGAGGAAGAGGTCATTAGGTCTCTAGACATGGAATTACAGATGGTTCTTAGCTACTATATCAGTGCTGAGACTTAAACCTGGATCCTTTAGAAGAGCACTTAGTGTTCTTAGTTGCTGCTCCACCTCTCCAGTCTCTGGTGTTTCTATTAATCACCACAACACTACCACATTGCCTAATACTTTAGAGATATATGTATACACATACACATGTACACACATATATATGTGTATGTATGTATGCATATATATACATAGATATATATACATACATATATTCTTTCTCAGGATTCCTTGGTCACCCTCAAAACTGAACCAAATTATTCTAGAAGACTATATTTAAGCACTCTCTTAATTAACCACACAGTGGGTAAAGATGTGGGTTAAGTTTTTATTATGTTCTGGAGGGTTTTTTTTCTCCCTGTCCCCTTCCCTTTCTTTCTCCTTCCATTCTTACCTCCTTTCTTCCTTCCATCCATTCTAACTCTCTTTCCTTCCTTTCTTTCTTGCTTACTTTGTTAACTTTATTGTCAGTCATCTCCTTGGTCTTACAATCAAGTCAACCGCAGACAACAGTCATATTTCAGTTATTTGAAGGCAGGTGAATGTACTTTTCTTTCATTCATTCTTCGGGAAGTTATTATGTGCAATATGCCAACTATTTTCATATTACATTTGTGAATATAAGGCCACATGTTGAAGATGATGACTGGACTTTGCATGGTGCTTGGATCTCTAAGTCATTCGATGAAAGGGAGAGAATTTGGTAAGCTGCCAGATCAATGTCATGGCAGAAGCAAAAAATCAATGCTTGTGTCATTATAAATAAAACAGAAGAGGACAGACATGTAGCAATGACAAACCTACCTTTTCCTACCTAAAAGTTAATTCTTGAGTTGTGTGATTCTTAAAATTAAGTATTGAAAACTCAAATTAAGGTATTTATTTTAAAGTATCTGAAATATGTTTTATTTGAAGAAAAAAAAAGGGCATGGATGCTCTAGTTGCCAAGATACTCTCTCTACAAGTATGAGGACATGAGTTTGATTTCCAAGACTCAAATAAAATGAAGGCACAATGGCACATGCTTGTACTCCTGCTCCAGCAAAGAAAAGACAGAGAAAAGAAGACTTCTCAAGCTCTCTGGCCAACCAAATCTAGACTGGGCTGTGAAGCTCAAGTGTCATTGTGTCAGAAAACATGGTGAACATCTATAAAGAGTGGGGTTGGCTTCTATCCTCCATGTACACACACACAGATATACACATTCATGTGTGCATCTATATGCATCTGTACATACACATACCCATATTTAGGCGTCCTACACAATAAATATTACTCTTTAAAAAATTTATAAGGTGTGCTACACACAAGAGAATGAACAGACCTACTTAGAGAAAGGGCTAAATAATCATGTTCTTTGTTCTTCTTTATTAGGTTTTTCAAGGCAATTTTGACAACGACACTCACAGGAAAAATGTCATTGACCCTCCCATCTATGCAAAACACATAAGAATCCTTCCTTGGTCCTGGTATGGAAGGATTACTCTGCGGTCAGAGCTTCTGGGCTGCACAGAGGAGGAATGAAGGAAGGGACCACACATCCCACCAGGCTTTTCTTTATATCCCTACAAGTATCTCCACGAAATGAACTGTGCAAAGTCTGATGGAAACTGAATGTTGGGTTTTTTTCCTCATGAAAAAGTGTTCAAATTATGGTAGGCTACTAACAATCTTTCAAGGAGTTCTAAGTCTGCCTCTTCAGTAATTTTGTTTTTATTGTGTAACTCTCCTAAGTAACATCACACCATCTGTGAATTACTCTCCTTATTCTATGAAATATATACATTGGCTGATGTATAATAGGCAGAGAAAGTCTCCTTTTTACGGCAAAACAAAGAAACTCATAGTCATCGGAAAAAGGGGTTAAGAGAGAACTATGGTCACTGTTCAACTAACTATTATAAAATATTACAATGTTAGCAATAAGTTTTTTTCTGTAATGAATTTGGATTATTTTGATTGTTTCCCTGTGCCTAACACTGTTAGTGTTTATTAAAGAGATTTGGAGAAGAATATATGATATGCACTACCAATCAATATAGCAATTTTAATTTTATTTTCTTTACTTCTAAGAAAAACTAAATTCTTTATGTTCAGGCTTATATTGTTTATATGCTAGATAAATAGGCTAATATTCTTTTTCATTGAATTTTCATCCTTTGTTTACCTTAAAATAATGTGTTTGTTTATATAAATAGAACATTTATTAATATACATTGAACAAGATTGGATCAGTAAATTGTTCTATATTTAATATCAGTACACTGAACCTGGGTTTTTATTTACTGAAGGAAGCTGTATATATTTCATTACAGAGGCTTCCTTGTCTGAGGATCCCTTGTTATCATTTAGTGAAAAAGAGCAGCAAAAATACCATGGCCCTTGAATTTAAATCCTCATTTATTTGAAATAATAGAATAATTCTCTGTGTAACTAAGATATTAGCAAATATTTGTGACCCCAGTGATGCACAGCTTGACCAAGTGTACTCAACACTTTTTGTACATTTCCACGTTTTCTGTGAAATGAAAATTTCAATGTTAGTTTCAATGGTAGTTTCCCGAGAAAGCACATTGCATAATTAGAATTGTGAAGCTATATATTTACTAATGACAAAGACATAAACCATTTTCAAGATGAAAATTGATTTCTATTTCTTTTGCTTCAAAAGTTCTACAAAAAGATAAGCAATTATCATAACAATTTGTTAGTGATAATGGAGGCATCATTGACATATGTCTCAAATTAAAGTTTGCTCTGCCTCCATAAATGTCCTCCACACTTAATTTATAAGCATTGCAAGTATTTACTTTATAAGGCTTAGACACAGAATTATTGGAGTTTTAAATTGAAGGTCCAGGAAAGAAAAGGGTGGATGTGTATGAAATGCTAAATCCCTGCAAAACACTACTATATTTTATTTAATTTTTTCCTTTAATATGTGTACTGCACAAGGAAAGCCACCACTGTTATGTCCTGTCTGTCCATGTGTTCACAGCATTTCTCAGTGATGTAAATAGAGAGCGCTCTTCAATCACAGTGAAGAATTGAAAGAGAAAGTCAATTGCGTTACCATTTTAAATGATAGCAAATTCACTGTTCTGTGGTGGATATCAGGCCAAATGTTTGTCCCACACCCACATGCTTACAACATCAGCTTAAAAATCTGTTGATTTTTCAGTATATAAAATGCAGAATAATTTTCAACATTTTTTTCCAAAACAAAATTGCTATATCCTCAATACTATAATTCTAGATAATGTTTAAAGTTATCAGTATAGAATGTTTAAAATACCATCTACAATTAAAATAGCATTGTATAGAATTACTTATGTCCTAAAAGTGTAACATTTACTGTCTAGGCAAGGTCCTTGATTCTATCAAGGAAAACCATACTCCTGAATCGGTACGTGTTTTTCTTTGTAGATTCTTCATCCTTAATATTAAAATTTAGAAATTATGAATAGTATATGTGTGGAGATACTCTTCGAAACTATTCTTGACTTCATGTGACATTTTCAATTTTGCTCTCCTGATACCCGTTTAAGATTTATTTTCCAAAGCAGTTGATACCAATGATACCTGTTACCACTTAGAAAGTCAGTGAGAGGCTCTCTCTTCCTGTGCACTTTCTTTCTGCTCAGTGTGCTATTTCCAACATAGCGCGCTCAGTGGACACTCCTTTGTGAGCAAAGATGCTTGCACGGAATGTAATGACAAGTAGCTGTGTTTTTTGTTTGTTCGGTTGATTGGTTGGTTTGGTTTTTTTTTTCCATCATCGTATGAAATGTTTCTTTTTTAAACGTACACTTATATTGTCACACATATATACAATAAACCACATACAGCAAGAAGAACTATGAAATAGTCAGCAATTATATAAATGTTACATTCATAGTGTTTTGGCTATTTGTTTTATATCGGTTGTATCAATGGCTTCAAGCTGAAACATGATTTTTTTATTTAATTTTATTTGCAAGTCAAATTTTACCAACATCAAGCACAGACTCACCAGGTCTTCACTGTATTACACCATTGTCATGATCTAATTTTACAATTTAGGAAATTATGGATTAAATCACTTTTAACATATCCACTTCATGTATTTTCTATTGTAATCATCTGTCATAGACATTAATTCCTACTTTACAGTTGACTTTCTCTTTGCGAATGTTTTCATAAAGATAGGTATGAATTTTGAAGACCAGGTATTAATGACTGTATCCTTGCTAGACAACAAATTATGAAATATAACATTGAATGCTGTCGTCTGGTCTATCTGTAATAACAGAAATAACCAAGATACACATAACTTTCCCACCTTTCAAGCTGTGTACTCCAGTGTTGTTTTTACTTTGTAGATATACTTAAGTCATGTAGGATGTTGTAAAATCAGTATGACCCTGTCTAGTCTTCAAACTTAAAATAAACTTTTGAAAATCTGTGTTACTTTTGAAGTGGTTGTGATTAAACGTGTTTCTAAGGATATACAAATTGTCTGTGGAAGGCACACTAACCTTGACCACATATTAGCTTAACTTTTGCTTACACAGATCAACTAAATAGGCAAAAAGAGATTATAATTATGTACTTGTTTTCAAATATAAGACCATAAAAGTGGAGTTTTCAAAATTATTAAAATTTGTAACATCTATATTTTTATTTGCATAAAATTTGCAAAATATTAATAATTAGTCACTATCTCTTCATGTATACTTCAAGTAGTGAACTACAAAACTGATAACTCTATTGTTATTCATATGATATTTCTATTGCTTCTATTATTTTTTCAATTTATAATACTCAGAAATGTACCGAAGGAAACTGATTGGTAACAAGCACTAATGTTCACCAATATTATTTATATTTGTCTCTCACCCTAACTGTTGCTTTATGAAAGTCAGAACACATGGGTTCTTTGTAAACCCTTTTTCTGGCTCTGTCGAAGTCACCAGTAAAATAAGCATGTTCAGTTCCCACATTTTAATATTTTCTTAGGATTCAAAAAATTAGAGTACAATTAAAGATATTAAAAGTTGCTTTCCATAATGTAAATGTACCACAGTTTTTTTTTCCATTCTTCTACTGAGGGACACTTAGGCTGTTTTCATGCTCTGGCTATTATGAATAAGGCTGCTATGAACATGGTTGAGCAAATGTTCTTGTTGTGTGCTGGAGCATCTTCTGGGTATATTCCAAGGAGTGGAATAGCTGGGCCATGAGGAAGCCTTATTCCCAGTTTTCTGACATAGCACCAGATAGGTTTCCAAACTGGTTGTACTAGTTTGCATTCCCACCAGCAATGAAGGAGTGTTTTTCTCTCCACAGCATGTGGTGTCACTTGAGTTTTTGATCTTCGCCATTCTGATGGGTATAAGATGGAATCTCAGAGTTGTGGTTTGCATTTCCCTGATTAAAGACATTGATCATTTCTTTAGGTGTTTCTCAGCCATTCGATATTCCTCTGTTGAGAATTCTCTGTTTAGTTCTGAGCCCCATTTTTCAATCGGGCTATTTGGTTTGGTGGTGTTTAATTTCTTGAGTTTGTTATATATTTTGGATGTTAGACCTTTGTCAGATGTAGGGTTGTTGAAGATATTTTTCCAGTCTGCAGGCTGTCGCTTTGTTCTGTTGACAGTGTCTCCTGCCTTACAGAAGCTTCTCAGCCTCATGAGGTCCCATTTATTAACAGCCTGGGCTGCTGGTGTTCTGTTCAGGAAGTTGTCTTCTGTGCCAATGTGTTCCAGGCTCTTCCCCACTTTTGCTTCTAACCAGTTTAGTGTTTCTGTTTTACATTGAGGTCTTTGATCCACTTGGATTTGAGTTTTGTGCATGGTGACAAATATGGGTCTAATCGCATTTTTACATGTAGACATCCTGTTAGACCAGCACCATTTGTTGAAGATTCTATCCTTTTTCCATTGAATAGATTTGACTTCCTTGTCCAAAATCAAGTGGCCATATGTGTATAGGTTCATTTCTGGGATTTGATTTGATTCCACTGATCAAGCAGCCTATTGTTGTGCCAGTACCATGGTGTTTTAATTACTGTTGCTTTATAGTACAGCTTGAGATCAGGTTTGGAGATTCCTCCAGAAGATCTTTTATTGTACAAGATTGTTTTAGCTATTCTGGGTTTTTTGTCTTCCCATATGAAGTTGAATATTGAACTTTCAATGTTCTTAAAAATTGTGTATTTTGATAAGGATTGCATTGAATCTGTAAATTGCTTTTGGTAAGATGGCCATTTTTACTATGTAAATTCTCCCTATCCAAGAACAAGGAAGATCACTTATATATGGAAACTAGCCCAAGGGGCATCTCTCATGAAAATCTTCACTTACCAGGAAAGTGGGACAGAAGGGAAAACTTCCTATTGGGACTCTAGGTGAGAGAAGCATGGGAGAATGGGAAAATAGAAGGACCCAGAGGGTCCTAGAAACCTATAAGTAGAACATTATGATGGGCAGATCTGGGCCCAGGGGTCCTGCTTAAACTATGGCACAAGCCAAGGACAATATGTGCAGTAAACTTTGGATCTCTGCCCAGATCTAGCCAATGGACAGGACATTCTCCACAGTGGAATGGGAAGTGGAGTCTGACTTTCACACAAACTCTGGTGCCCCATATTTGACCATGTCCCCTGGATGGGGATACCTTGTGGCACTCAGAGGAAGAATAGCAGGCTACCAAGAAGAGACTTGATATCTTATGAGGATATACAGGGGGAGGAAGTCCCCCTCAGTCACAGTCATAGGGGAGGGGAGTAGGGGGAAAGTGGGAGGGAGGGAAGAATAGGAGGATACAAGGGATGGGATAACAATTTAGATGTAATATGAACAAATTAATAAAGTATATTTTTTAAAAGTTACATTCTTCCAGCTTCTGTGAATCTCTAGTAGATCAAGTTTCAAGATTTTATACTGCAAATGTTCTTATTTAATTGCATTTTAATATGAGGAACCCATTAGGGCTTCCATTTTGGCCTAATATTTGTATACACAAACATATATAAATGAAATTTTATTAAGTAAAAACAATTATGAGAACATTCTCAATAAGCTTGATAGTGAATTATGAAAACAACTATATGAGGTGAATTTTTGTGATAATAGCAGATTACTGCACAGAAATTTTTCCACTAGAAGGAGAGCAGCTCACTCAAGATGCAAAAATGAAAAGAACACTTAGAATACTACAGTGAAAAGCCTGACCAGGGAGAAATGCATCAAAGAATAGTGTGAGTCAATTCAACCTAAAAAAATAGCTACAATTTCAGTTTTGAGATGTGAATGGAAATTAAAATTCAAGTAGAAAAGAAAAATTATTACTATCCCAAATGTAATGTTTTCCCTTTCACCAATATTAGTTTTTTACAAAATGAACAGTCACATGTACTCTGTTGCCTGATATTTGACCATGTCCCCTGGAGGGGGAGACCTGGTGGTACTCAAGAGGAAGGATAGCAGGTTACCGAGAAGAGACTTGATACCCTATGAGCATATACAGAGGAAAGTAATCCCCCTCAGGAACAGTCATAGGGGAGGGGAGTAAGGGGAAAATTGGAGGGAGGGAAGAATGGGAGGATACAAGGGATAGGATAACCATTGAGATATAACAAGAAAAAATTAATAAAAAAATTTTTAAAAAGGAAATTTAATTGTATATTTGCGGAAATATTCCTAATGAGATGCAAAAGGACTGTTTTACTCAAAGAGGGAAAGAGAAGGATAAAGCATTTTGACAGTGGAAAAGCATCTCAGCTATTCTAAAACAAGAAGCACTGCTAACATTTGTCTTTACAAAGTTGAAAATGCCTGGAGTAAGTAGCAATTTCTCTATTGATTTTGAAGGAGAAAATAAGACTCTTTGATACTCTTCTCGTAGCCACCTATAGCTCAGACTGGGCATTTCTCCATAGCTGCCAAGGAAATTGTTTTCCACAGTAAGCAAGTCATGCTTAATCAAAGAGTTATTTCAATTAGTTGAGTTTGGTAGCAGGAAGGAGAGAACACTTTTTATAAGGGCACCTAGTTCACTTTCCTTATGACTTGCAGAGGTTTGCTGAATCATATGAAAGCATTAGTTCTATGGAAAGATAGTATAGTCATGCCAGCAAATGCTCACAGCACATCTCATTGCTGAGCATGGCATATGGCGATTGCTTCTGATATGACTTTATTTTAATGTTCTTCAAGGTATGAGTCATATTATTTCATATTTATATAAAGTCCCATGACACTCTTCTTAGGCCAACACATCAGTGTGTTAGTAATGATGATGAATTGCAAGGTAAGCCTCAACCCACTGCCATCTGCATAGAAGCAGCACAGTGGGGCTAGTGGAGCACTTAAACCACGTGTTCCTTGTGGCCCGAGAGGAAAGCAGACTCTGACAACCACATATGCATGGAGATATGTGCATGGAGACAATCCTGAGAAAGATATCCTGTACATCTGATAAAAAGAGCAGGAATGACTAGAGTAAAAATTACACCAACTAAGAAAAGTCTCCCTAGATTTAGACATTTCATATTTTCTATTCTTGGTGATATAGGAAAGGCTAAAAAAAAAAAAAAAAAAAAAAAAAAAAAAAAAAAAAAAAAGACAAACCAAGAAAATGTAAAAGCATTTCCTTTCAGCAAGAAGCTCTACAGACCAGTGATTCTGACCAACCGGATTGCCTCTGTGCTTTAAAAGGCCAAAGTATTTTCTACCTGGGTCTGAGGAGAGGACTTATGAAATTAAGGTGGGGGAAGGGGGGATAAAAGGTAGCAATTCGCAGAGGCAGCATTAGATGTGCTGGCTGGCTTCTGGCCTGTGGAGGTTGCTTTTACCTTACATATGTTAAGTAAATAAATGCCTTTTTCTCCCAACATCAGGTGTGTATTACATGGTGTGAATATGCTGATCAGATGCATGAGATATGGGACCTGGGACTCTGAGTACATATTTAAACAATAGTAAAATAATAATTCAAACTATTAATGCAAAGAAATGAGTGGGCTGAAACTTAAACATGTCTATACTCCAGGACACAAAATAAATGGAGAGAGAGGGCAAAGGAAGGAGAGGCAGGGCTATTTATAAGTTTTTAAAAAATCAATTGTAGTCTTGACTGTGTATATGTTCTTGACACAATAGCTCACAGAACAGCTTATTTTTATAACTCTTGGACAAAACCATAAGCACTCAGAACCAATTCAACACTATTGCTGAGCAGCACTGTACACAGTTGGTGTCTGCTTGGCCACAGGGTTTTTGAGTGCTTAGCAGCCAGCGTGAGTTTCCAGACTGAATTAAATGGATCCTGTCAATAGGATGATGCTGGTGACTTGAGCTGGAAAAAAGTTTGGTGCTAGAAGCCTGAGAGGATTTCCAACAGGAAAATAAAACAATAAAAAGAGAATTCTGTGGCTCCCTTTTCCCTGGAGGGCAAAGTTCTTTGTTCTCCTCTTTAAAATATTCTGTTGGGACACTGAGTGTTCTTTAGTAGTTTCCTTCTTGTTTTTGCTGAGGAGCAAGCATCTGAGTATCACATGTGACTTGAAAGTTAGGTATTTGTGGCATGGGCAAAGGTATAACTTTCACTTGGGTTTAAACATAATACAGATGGTAGTTTGCCTGTTTATCATAATAAATTTGAGAGAATGTTTAAATGGACTTTATATACTTATGTCTAGTTTAAAAGTTCATAATATGATCCCCTCCTACACCCTAATTCCAGGTTTTCATGTATTCTAAAAGTTCAAGCTATAAAATTATATGTGTGTTCCTTCTCAAATTTAAGATTACATACTTATACCTCTGAATTATTACATTATGCTATAATTCACATCTTGTAAAATATTAAAATTTAGCCTTTTGAAATGAGATATGATAGATATTTAATTTCACTCAGAAATTTAGACCCAACAAGGTAGGAAAGATGTTTACTTCAAGGTTGACAAATATAAATAGTCAAATCACTATGAATGCAACATTTATAACTCATGATTGTCACATGGTTCTCCCTGCTGTATGTAGTTTGTTTTAGGTATGTATAATAAAATATATGTGAAAAAAATAAAACAGAAAATAATTTAGCCTTTCTCCAGATTTATGGATACAAGCTAATACATTTCATAAATAATACAATTCTTTTTTTAAAATAAGACAATTCTTAAAATTTTGGTTACACTTCAGAAAAGATTAGGGTATTCAACTGATGTTTTATTGGTGGTGTTAATTATTAATTCACAGTAATAAAGCATCCATTTCGTACCAGCCGGTATATGTAATTTTGAAAGTATAGAGATGAAAAATATGATTTCACATTTGTTTATAGGATGGAGATGAAGATGTAAGAAAAGGAAACAAATATAAGTTCTATTACACATAGGAATCTGCATCAGTCAATGTAACAGATGAGAAGGCACACTGAAGCAGTTAACAGCTGAAAAATCAAACCTGATTCATGATGTGTACTTCATGTAACAATGTAATACTCATGTGAAGCCTAAGAAGAATAGATTAATATGTCCTCTTTGTAAGAGAAGAAACAGAAGTCAAAGAGACTAGAATTTTACCAAATTGTAGGACTTTGCTTTCTATCTAATCTTAGGGCCACCCTGTGGCAGTTCAATACTCATGTTCATGTTTTAACTCAATGTGCATGGAATATATGCTTCATTCCGTACTAGAATGAACATAATGGTGGGAAGGAATCTCTAGCCAAGTAGTTAGGAATTGCTTCTTTTACAATGTCTTATACAGTTCTATATATTTAATGTACCTTTAATACCTAATAATGCATTTTTGAAATAATAAATCAATGGTTAAAAATTGATCACTACATGATTATACTTTAATTCAAAAATGGCTGACCAATGAACAAACTATTGAGCTATATTTGACAGCATAATTTTTCATATGGTAAATAGCAAAACCAATACACCAAAGCAACAATTAAAAACATGATCAATTGATTACCCCTATGTGGAAAGAATGATATCCTGAGTTCACCAGTAAAACTATTGATACCAACCATCTAAAGTTCAGTGTAGTTCAATGTACAATGTACAATGTTTCCAAAAGCATTCAACACAAATTATATTTTAGATTCTTGGTTTGACCTTTTCTGAACATTAACATGCTGTGAAACTTTTTTGCAATGCGCATAGTAATGGTGAGCTACAGTTCCAGCCAAGCACCCATGAGGTGAAACAACTCTTTCTCAGCATCTAGTAACTCCCAGTATTCTCAGAATACAGTCATTCAATAAAATAAAAGAGGTAGTGCCCCTACCTCATGTAATAGGTAGTCTCCTATTATAAAACTTAGAATATGTAGATGTACTGCCTCACTGCAGGCTGACATAAAGCCCGGAGCACTTAGAAGGTAAGCCAGGCTAAGTAACATGTTGCATATATTAAATATATTCAACACAATTTTTAGCACAATGTTTTCAGTTTATAATAGGCTCTTTGTAACACATCCTCATCCTAAGTTGAGGAGCATGTGTGTTCAAGCAAATAACTGAAAACTGAGCAAAGTTACACATGCCTTTAATCCAAGTACTCAAGATGTAGAGAAATGCAGCTTTTGTGAGTTCAAGACCAGCATTGTTTGAAAAAAAAAGGGAAGAAAAAAATGAGAAAGAACAAAAACTACTGAAAACAACGTTCTGTGGATCATACAGAAATACAAAGAAAATTCAAAGTTACTTTGCCTTCACTCCTACCTCCCACAAGAAGACAATTTTGTCCACTCTTAGCTTTCCTTACTTGCGACTTGTTTTTGTTTAGGGTTGAGAACTTGTGGGCTTTTCTCTATCTGCTTTGCCAAGTCTATTTTTGCTGTCCTTGTTCAATTCTTGTTAGGCCATTTTGTTGGTGAGCTGTCTGTCCTCTTTTTTATATCTAACATTACTGAGATACACAATGTCACAACAAACTGCCTGATACTATGGCTCTTACAATCTTTTTGTCCCCTCTTCCACCATGTCCACTGAGTCTTAAGAGTTTTGTAGATGTATCCATTGGGCTGGATCCCAAAACTCTGCATATTTATTGGTCATGATTTTCAGTAACGGTCTTTGTCTGTTGCAACAAGTTTCATTGACGAAGGAGGAAGAGTATATCAATCTGAGCGTATATAGACAGATGTGTATAGTGTAGTTACAGATTAGTCTGGCTTAGTAAGGTGGAGATCAAGTTCTCCTTCAAGATGCATGGCTTTACTGTAGATAGTTGGCAAGATTTCCAGTATAAGGCATGGCTTCCCTTTTGTTGAGCAGGACTTAAGTCCAATGAGAGAGTTGTTGGCTACCACTTGGTGCTTGTAACACCACTGCATCATTAGGGTTATTGTGACACACTAAATATCCAATACCAAATGGTCACCTCTAAAAACAGACATATCGTAACACTGTATTTATTTAGTATGTTATATTTAGAAATATATGTATATACATGTATGCATGTGGCATCAATGATAAAAGAGGATGTGGATTTGAATGACATTAAGGAAGGATGTATGGAATGCTTAGGAGAAAGAAAGGAGAAAGGAAATGAGATGTACTTATAATCTCATAATAGGAAAAAAAAACTTAAATATAAGGCTGGGGAGTTAGTTCATTCAGTCAAGCGTTTGTCATGAAAGTATGGGGACCTTAGTCTACACCCCAGACCTTAAGGAAAGTGGCTATGATCTTTGAGGGAGGTTTAGACAGTCAGGACCACAAGGCTCACCAACCAGGTAGCATAGTTTAGTTGACAAGCTCCAGGCCAATACAAGACCCTCTCTCCAAACATAAAGGATGCAATGATTATAGAACAGCACCTGAACTGACTTCCTCCTTCTATATGTATGTACATATACTCCTCTACAAGCACAAGCACACACACACATGAGCGTGCATGCGTACACACACGCACACACACACACACACATGTCTATATACAAAGTAAATGTGGTGTCATCACAATAAAGGATCCAGTTTTCAACAGGTTTTAACTAGAAATTGTCCTTTTTGTTCTTTTATAACATTTCAATTAGTAGAAATAAGGCTTAATCAGTTACAAATAACCCTATACAACCCCGTGTAATTGGTAAATTAAATTTCCATACTTAAGTTAATTTGCTAATTCTGTCCATTGCCCATCATGAATATATCGATGAACCGGAATAACCTGAAAGAATCTTAGACATTTGTGATTGAGGTACAATCATCTCCAGGATGTGAATGTTTAAATATTGATTTTTTAAAAAATTATTAATTCTTTGAAAAATTTGTACAATGTGTTTTGACCATATTCGTTCCCCTCTCCCAACTTTTCCCAACTCCAGTTCCCTTCATTTTCCCACCCAACTTTGTATCCTTCATTGGTTAGCATTTTGTAAGATTTTCTTTATAGTGAAATGTTGAACTAGCTAAGACTGTGTTTGACAAGGTGACTCACTGGGCAAAGACACTTGCCACCAAGACTGATGACTTGAACTGAGCCACTGGGAGTTCCATGGTGGAGGAAGACACTCCCTCCCTCAAGTTGTTCTCTATCCTCCACAGACACACTGTGCCATACTCATATATATAACACAAAATATATAGTATATATAAGTAAATGTAATAAAATATCTAAATAGATTTTAAAAAATGACTTTTTAATACCACTTGTAAAATATGTTTTGCTTTTTTTCCCTCCAAGACAATAACTGGGTACTTTAATCAAGAATTATCAATACATACAAATTAATAATATGTGTACCTTTATAGGTTTTGACTTACATTGCACAATTTGAAAAATAAAATGGGTTGAAAGGCAGTGTATTGCTTTGGAAAACTTGACAAGTGGTCCTACTACAACTTTCTTCAGGATGCTGATCTTCATCAGTGACAAAGTGAATAGATAAACATTAAAATATTAAAAGATGCATTGATGTTACATACTAGTCTGAATATACTTTACCCTTTAATCACATGGGGAAGCAATGGTTTTTATATTAAAATCGTATTTCTTGTCTTTGGAATATCTCTTGTCACTTTAAATTTTATGTATACTGTCTAAATAAAAATTAAATTGGCCTCAATCATAATGTGAGGCTTGAAATAATAACTGTGACTGGAATGCGATTTACCTTAGTGTCAGGAACATTTATTTAGAAGAAATGCAGTCCAATGAAGTAATTTCAGTGTTTTAAATTAACTCTTAATAAAAAGAGATGATTAATTTGGAAACTCTTTTATTAACCTTTCTACCTATCTTGTCTCAAAAGAATTAGTTATTCAAAGGTTCAAACATTATGACATTATTCAAACACCAAAGGAATATAAACTTTAAATCATTGACATATTCTGTTTGATATTTTGAATCTTATATAAAATCTACTAATCTAATTCTCTGATCAGTCCTGAAAGACTACAGTAAATATTCTCCCAAATCCTCCAACATCCATTGGCAAGGAACAGCTCCTCCCACCTTGTAGATATGTATTGTTAGTGTGGTACACTCAAGGTGGCCAGCCGTTGAACAATTAGTATTGGAGCTATCAGTAGGTAACCAAATCAGGTTTGTTTTACTCTTTCCTTCTAAAACTCAACTCTCAATGCTGGAAATCAAACAGCACTCCTGTGCCCAGATTTTGTCTTAGCTCCTTACTTTATTTCTTCTAGAAAAATATATATGGGTATGGGTGAATATAAGTTTATACATATGTATGTGTGTGCACGCATGCATATACATACACACATACATATAAGTGCAATGCACATATGTAGTTATACACAGGCATACACATGTACAGTATATTAAAACTGATCAAAATCCCCAATTCTCTCTACCAGGTTTCTAATTTAACAGTTGTGGTTTGATGGAAGACTAACATGTCTTATCTCTCCTATTATTCTTCTCATGCTGTCAAAGCACAAGATGAAACACCACATTACTAAAAGAAGGGAAGAAAATGAGAGGAAATAAAGGGCAGGAATAAGGAATGAAGAAAGGAAAAGGGAGAGCAAAAGGAACTCCATGTGCCCATGTGTCTGGAAATGCCTACTGCACATAGAATCCCTTAAGCCCAGGTGGCCCCAGCAGTTTTCAGCTAAGGTCATCATTGCTGCTCACTCAGCCAAATGGAAGACTATTACTTTACCTAATGGGGCCAATCTCTAGAATCTGTGAGTGCCTATAGTTCACTGGCATTCCAGTGCAGCCACAGATAGATAAGGCATCCGCAGTGGAGTCTTTCCCAGCTGAGGGAGAAAGGAACTTGACCTTGCACTCTGTTCTCTGCTGTTTTTCTATTTTTGTTTTATCACGGGAACAGTGTTTTACTATGGAACAATCCTGGTCTGGATAGTAGGGAGCTAAAAAGCATATATCTGAGGGTCTAATTTCCTTGTGTTCAGGAGAGTATATAAACTATACGCTTGGTACTGTTCCCCTTGTCCTCTTAGATGATTGCTGGACACTAACATAACAGCAAAGAAGCCAAGTAAACTGGCCCTTGCTGAGCAGACTTCTGGAAAACTCATAGTCTCACCTTTCTGACTTTAAAAAAGGTCTGGTAAGTAAAGATTCCCGTGGTCCTCCTCAAACTAAGGCACCAGCCAAGGAAATATAGGCAGTAAGCTTCGAACCTCTAACAAGACCTAGCCGACGAACAGTATATTCTCCACCGTTGAGTGGAGAGTGAGATCTGACTCTCACATGAACTCTGGTGCCCCTTTTCTGAGCACGTCCCCTGGATGGGGAGACCTGGTGGCACTCAGAGGAAGGATAGCAAGTTACCAAGAAGAGACTTGATATTCTAAGAGCATGTATAGGGGGAGGAGGTCTCCCTCAATCACAGACATAGGGGAGGGGAGAAGGGGAGAAGTGGGAGGGAGGGAAGAATGGGAGGAAACAGGGGAAGGGCTAACAATCGAGGTGTAATATGAATAAATTAATAAAATTAATTAAAAATAAAAAAATAAAAAAGGTCTGTATGTAGTTCACTCGTTATTTTCCTTTTCCTTCTTCTGTGGCTTTCATCAATTCTGCCTTCACACTGAACTCTTTTTTCATCTTACAGTTCACTATCACTGTGAGTGCTTCTAGAATCTTGTGTAAACAAACCTGTGCTGGAGCCAACTAAAGCATCTCCTATTCCTTTTTCAATTTTGTTATATATATATATATATATATATATATATATATATATATATATATATATATATATATATATACACACACACACACACACACATACTCCCTAGCATTGATCTCATCATCAGCACAGCTACTGTCTCATGCTGCTGTCCCTGTATTCCATGCTTCCTCTTCTGCATTCCTGACATGTATACTCAGAGATAAGTAAAACGCCTGTCTCCCATCCAATCACCAAGTGCAAGAGCACTCCCATATGCTGCTTTTGTTTATTTGTTTGCCTGGTTGAGGTTTTTGGCTTTTGAGACACGGTCTCAAGTGTAGCCCAAGTGTGCGCTGAACCCACAACCATTGTGTCCTTTCCTTCTGACTTCTGAAATGAAAAGTTTTGCACCACCATGCTAATTCTCCTATCTGAGCTGAAACCATGAGGATTTCCTTGTTCCTATGAGGGTAGTTCTGTTTCTACCCAGAAAACTGCACAGTGCAGATGCCTGTCTTTTCTGTCTTTATGTTCAGTGAGCACTGGCCTTTCCTAGGGGCTGCTCCTCCCACACCCTTCACCCTCACACATTTGCCTCCTTTAGTTCCTTTCCTGCGCCAAAAGGGTTACTCATTCAAAGAGCTCCCTCTGTTGGACTTGCTCACTAACAATGACCTGAGCTGGAAACTTAGCAAAGTTCAGATTGTTGACAGGAATGGGCCTTAGGATGTCTAGAAATAAATATAAAAATGGCCTCTCAATGATGAGATAGCAAGGTAGAAGTTTTCATTTTGAAACCATAGAGTAATAATCATGTCCCTTTAGACTTATTTATTATGCAGCATACATCTACTTCTGACTGATGCTATGCAAGGCTAATTCTTTTTTGAAAAGCATGTAACGTGGAGGCCAGAAGGAGAGAGGACATGCAGATGTGAAGAAAGTGTAGGATGGTGATTCAATTATATGGTTAGGCCAAGTGCTCTAAGGTAGAATACAATCACACTTTTAATTTTAATTAATTTAATGTAATATAATTTTGTATTTTGCTGATTGGGAAAAGTATCTAGAAATAGAAAACAAGGTCCCATAAGATCTTGACTGAGAATGGACTATTGGGGTGGGTGGGGGCACCCCTGGGGGGAAGGAGATGTTGTAAGGTAGGTAGTGTTATATATGTAAGGCATGTAAGGGCGTAGAGACATGTAAGCGATGGCCACTGCAGAAATGAGCCAGTAAGTCTTTTCCATGGCTCTATCCATCTAGGTGGTTTAGGCATAGAGCACCAGAGCTGACACTTTAACAGCACCGCCCCCACACTACCTCCACCAACACCTGTATCCAGAGCAATGAAAGCTTCTGCTTCCAGCAACAAAAACTACTCCATTCTGCCCATTCTCCTTTCCAGTGATTTCTTCTCTTCTTTAAGCATGCCGCTGGAGGAGTCAGCCAGCTACGGCTAGCAAAAGCGAGGCTCCGAGTGTGTGTGTGTGTGTGTGTGTGTGTGTGTGTGTGTGTGTGTGTGTGTGTGTGCGTGCGTTCACTGTAGCCTCATTCTACTTATGTAGTCTGCTTTTTATATCCCCTCCAAAAAAAAATCAGAACAGAATGGCGTTTTGTTCAGAGAAAAGCTCGGGGTGGCATTGCTAAAAAACTCCTGTTGGGATCTTTCAGTTTGTAATATATTTTGACCTAGTGAGCTTTTTTATCTCTGCCTCAGTAACCTTCACCTTATCAGTCAGCGGGAGCCAGCCGTTTTCCTTCAGGTGCCATTCTGACAGGCACAGCAGACAGCCCTCCACTGCCTATCATAGTGTTATCCAGACTTCCTCGGAGTGAGGAAGCTTTCTGGGGCTATTTACTCTAGCAGTAGAGGAAAAACCCCTGATTCAAAGACTGAGCTGTTATTTCTTGCACTCAGAAACAGGCTGGAAGAGCACACTGAAGCATGGCAATCAGAATCCTTCATCCCCCACACTCAGCACGCATGGGGGTCTCCTAAAGTTATACAGTGTGCTGCAGCAATATCTATACATTCATATAGTTGGAAGATCCAGAAGTAAGGATTAGGTTTAAAATATCAGCTCCTAACTAGGCATGAATTTGGCTTAGAACAGGCTGCTCTAGTTGTGCAGAGCGACTGCAATAAACAGGCCATTCATAAAGCACAGAATGTGTGTTCATTGTGGCTACATATTTTTCTTAAAAACCTTTAAAATTATACCGTGAAGAATTTGGGCATGAATCCATTTCAAACCTGGTGCTGTCTCAGGGGTGGCCAACATAAAGATATGTGCCAAAACGCCACCATGTGGGTTAATTTTATGACCTGTTTCCCCACCTTGTTTTTTATTTATTTGCTTCATCTAAAACAAAAAAACAAAACAAAACAAAAAAAACCTCACAATGTGATAGTCCTATTCACACCTTCAGACATAAAAAAAAAAAAAAATACACTTGTTTTCTGTATACCAAAATGAAAGTCATTATTTGGACATGAGCTTATACTCTCCCATTTCACAACTTATATTTCCACAAAATCTGATATTAGATTTCTGATATTATCTTTTTATAAGGTCACCAATAACTATGATACGGGCTTTGAAATAGTCCCTTGTCTCAGCTATACAAGAAATCAAGGAAAAGATTATTAATAGGCAAGCATTATGGGAAACGAGAAAGGACGGCCCTAATATTTATTGTGCTTATGATGTGACAACCCTAAAGATTTCATATATTAATATCATTTAATTCTTTTAGGGTCTTATGAGGTTGGTAGCAATATTATTTCCATGATATACCTAGAGTCTTTAATGCCATCAACTTTAAGTACCCTGCTACCATGGAACAGACCCTGGCCATGAACCTGAAATACTTGAGCTCAGATTTCATATGTTAAATCATTGTACTGGCAACAACCTTTAATAATTCATTAAATTATCTGCCTTCTACACTGGACTATTTATTTACAGATTGGAAGAAAATAGAAATACAAAGTTTAGCATCTTTTCCAGGAAAAGGTTTAGCTCTGAAATCAGTTTATGGCGTTAGATACACACAATGTAACTTTCCCCAGTGTCTTCTTTTACATAACTAGAATTTATAAACTCCGTTCTATTGTGTATATGACTCAGAAGAATATTCTTAAATTGCAGTAAGATTCTTTGCAAATGTTGGCCACTGAGGACTTTAACATCTTCTTGTTCAAGGTAGAGTGCTAGGCAAATGACAGGACAGATTAGATCAAACGATGACATATCTGCTTCTAGTAAAACAAGGCATGCTGGTTTACAAGGCTTACTCTGTCCCAGTTCCTCCTATGCCTCATGCAGCTTGCTGTGCATTTCCCTATCTTTCAACATTCTAGAAATAGACAATAATGTGTGCAGCCTCTAGGGGCTTATTTTTTCAGCTCCAATCCATTAAGCAAATGCATTTCGCTGATGGTGTTCAAGGCCATTGGTCTCCCTTCTCTTCTTCCCCACCCCATTGGCAAAGGCATGCAAGTAGAAAAGAATACAGTGCACCTCCGAACTTCCCACCTTTGATGACAGAACTTCCATCCCACTCGGTGTTTCACTCCTGAATAAAGACAGACTTTCGAGCAATTTCTTCCTTCAAAGGACTAACCATTCATTTTTGTCTGTGTTACACTAAGGGCGAAGGACTGTTGTGTAGTCCACGTCTGGGAAATAAGATGAAGTGAAGTGAGCCCTAGTGAGAGAGATGAGTTAATAGTGCAAGGAGATACAGTAAAGACTCCCATATTTTGCACACAGAGGATTGTGAGAGTGCCAAAGAAGATAAGTCTTCCAGGGGAAATGCTGCAAGAAGTGCAGAATCACAGCAGTGAGAGAGTAACATTGGAGTGACGTGTTAAAAAAAAATGAATGGAAAGAATTTTGAGACAGGGCCAAGGCAGAGAAAGAAGGATTTCTTCTAAGAAAATGGTGCAGCGTATTTGAAAGCTCCAAGTGAAAGTGTAAGGTAAAGTGGGAGGATTTGAATTGTGGGCTAGGACGTCCACAATCAAGTGTCAGGAAAGTGAGATGAAAACATGGACTGGATCTAGGTTTGGAAGATCTTTAAATGCCTTTCTCAAAGGCAGGACTTGTGTAATTGGACTCAATGAAGACTTTTCAACAGAGCATCTTAGAATGTCGGCTGTGCTACCACAATTAAGGTCAAAACAACTGCTTAAACAAGGCCATCTCACCAAACAACTGGAAAATAAGCAACCCTGTGCTTGTGGAGCTTCAGCATGAGTCTCAGATGCCTTTTGTCTGGTTGCTGCCCATACTTATTAGCTTCAGATTATGGACACAGCATCCACCATCTACACTAGTATAGAGTGGAGCCAATGAAACAGAGCCAGTGACCCACTAGTTGTTTGCATATTTGTACATCTTTCACAAGAGAACCTGGGAAATGTATTATTCAGCTACAGTGGGCTATATCAAAGAAAGAAAGGGTGAATATTACAAAACAGATGGCAATCTTTCTCTTCCAAAATGATGTAATTAGTTTAACAAAATGTTGAAACGTTGCTTTAAAAACTGAAGAGAGGAGAAGACCAATTAGGAGAGTATTAAGCAGGCTGGATGTGGGTCAGGGAGCCACATTTAGGCAGAGACTTTAGAAACTGCGAACTAGGAAGACTTTGCTGTAAGCCGTACATCAGAAAATCCCAGAAGCTGGCGTATCCAGTATTGAGGCAGCGATAGCCCAAAGCGTGGCTTTCTGCCGACGTTATTAAATTGCTCCGCTGAGCAACAGCAGCCTAAGAGCCACTTTAGGCAATCCTCTTTGTGATCCTACATTAACTCATGCTCTCTTCTGGTCGCTGTGAACCCAGTTGCTGTCCCTTTTGCTCAGCATCACAGTGCCCCCGTGAGCCCAAGGCAGTGCACCAGGCTCAGGCTTGTTTGATGAGTGCATGGAAAAGAGGCCATCATTAGCAGTGGGCTCTTCATGATCTACTGTCCCTGTAGCACTTCAGTTTACAGAATAGTTCTAGCCAAACTGTTATCAACTTTTTTTTTTCTTTTCCAGACTGACTGATACAGTACATTGTGAATTATGCACTCATAAAGCCATTTGTTCGTGTTCTTCAGTGTGAGGAGGGAAAAGCATAACCTTCACCCAGCTGTCTGATGATTCCCGAGACCTAAATTAAGCACATACATTCATGTTTCACTGCTAATGGTATTTGGCCACAAGTCAAAAATTCTTTCACCCACTATGTAGACTCAAAAAGAAGACTATAGAACATAGTCCTATTAAACCATTTAGTTCTTTCACGTGCCATTTTAAAATAAAGCTGATACGAATTATTTTTGACCAGCATACTGACACTTATAATTTACTGAATGATTACGTAAGTGGACAGGAAGCAGAAACTTCCCCAAAAATCTACTAAGTATGTAGAGATTGCATCCAAATTAGGGCTTACTGAAGTATTTCATTTAGGATGAACTATTCCTATTGTCAAGACTTTTATTCAATAAATGGGATAATTTGGCTCACAGTACTTTACTTTTGATCCTCTGTGAAAGGTATTCTCTGTGACTATAGTATCCATATTCCCATCCTGTTCAACTCCGGAAGCAGTCTACGGTCATTAGACATCAGCACCAAGTGTCGTCTCAGGTTTGAGTCAGTCAAACTGAATGACCTGATGGATTGGAATAATCGTGGGTAACCTCCAAGTCCTCAAATCCCTCCTTTCTGGCATATTCCACAGTTCTGAAAGCTGTTTCATTTTCCAAGATCTTGTCACCGTCAAAGATGCATGACTCCTTAGATATTTCAGATTTTGTGGTCCCATTATCTGTTTGGCAGCATCTTCACTTATTTTTGGAAGCAAAATAGAGTAATATTACCCTAAACTCTATCTTAACAGCACTTAAGAACCCCTCCACACGTGTTTACTGAAGACCTGGCACTCAGCAGATCAGAATGAAATTCATGATGCAACTGAGTACGTGGCCTCCAATTTTAGTTTTCGCTTCCAGAACAATGCTTCTGAATGTGTCCACTCTTAAACTACTCCCACCGCCTTGATCTGGACTGGTGTCTCCACAGGAGAAAGCCCAGGACCGTGCATACTGCTGGCATGAAAACTGTGTCTCCATTTTATTACAGACTCCTCAGCCAGCATTGGCTCAGGAGTGTCTCTTGGTTCTTATTCTCGTCCGTCTTCATCCCTCCGTGATGGTAATTTAAGCTACTACTAATTTCTTAAGTAGTTGAGGCCTATGCAGAGTCCAGGGAATTGAGGTGACTATAACCCCTTCATACTCACAACTTGTGTCCTCTGATGCGCTCAGAGATCATCCCTTTCTTTCACTCTCAAGAAGCTGTAGTCATCTTGGATAAAACCAGCTCCTCTACAACTGGTCAAACTCAACACAATTCCTGGACCGATGGTCCACAGATCTTCCAGCCTGTACTCTTCACAGTCCCTCACTCATCACTCTTAAACATCTTGGTATTGTCAAAAGAACACACGAGCCTCACTCACTGCCAAGTCTGTCTTTGTTCCTTTTTGACATCTAAAAAATGCTATCTGTGATTTATTGTATTTGTGCCTTTATTAGTAATTACAATGCATACAAATATAATTATACTATTTGCATTGTAGGCTCTGTATAATGATAATGTGAAGTAGATGGTATAAAATTATTGCCTGTTTTAGGCATACCGGTAAATGCATATGCTTTTCATTTCAAATTACTATTTTAGGGTAAAAAGGTACCCCATACTAGTGATTTGTAAGAGAGTAGCCATTAATCAGTTATTTTGTAGATAATCAATTAAATTAAAGTGATAGCAGTTATTTTTAAACATCAAAATATTTACAATTACTGGGGCTGGAGAGACAGCTCGGTGGTTAAGAGGACTGTCTGTTCTTCCAAAGGTCCTGAGTTCAAATCCCAGAAACCACATGTTTGTTCACAACCATCTATAATGCGATCTGGACCCTCTTCTGGTATGCAGGCCAAGTACTGTGTAAATAATAAATAAATCTTTAAAAATATTTACAATTACTATTTGTTATTGCTTAAATCTGAACTGTTTGCCACATGCTCATGTTTTGAATGCTTATTCCTTAGCAAAAATGGTTTCAAAACACTATTTTGAAAGTGGAGGCATTATGAAGTGTGGCCTGGCTGTCACAAATGTTCTACCAGGACATTTGGAAGGTTATAACTGTTTCTGGCCTTAGCCTCTGTTCTCTACCCCTGGTCCTTCCTCTTGTCAACAACCACCATCACATACTACTGCCACTATGGACTAAGCATCTCTGCCTTGCCTTCTCAATTGTTATGCCTTGTCTGAAACCACAGACTAACATGAACCCATTTTCCTCTATTTGTCAGTCAAGAACTTGGAATAAGAAGGTAGTTCCTACAATCCCCTGTGTCTCAATGAATATTAAATCAGTTAAAAAGGCCCCTGCCTTTTCCACTCCTCTAATATTAGCAATGATCAAAATAATATCAAATCGAGCTTATATGTTGTTTTAATAATTTCATTATTTCTGACATAACCTTTACCCCATTTTTATTTATTAAATGCTTTCTCTTTTATACACACTTCTCATCCATTAGCTGAAATGATAATCTATTGGTAATAAATTTAAATGGTTAATTTTGATTGTCAACTTGATTGACTTGAGACATATGTAGGTGCCTGGTGTGTCATTGAGGACAAGACAGGAAGGAACACCACAGTGATTAGGGAAGAATAACCCAGAATGTAGGCATCACTTTCAAGAGGTTGAGGGAGCAGATAAGGGAAATATATAGCAGAAGAAAAAAACACATGCAGCATGTTTGAGATACATATCTTTTCGGTGAATGTGTCTGTTGTTTTTTCTGTATCTGTAAACAGCAGATGGAAGTCTTCATTCTTTCAATGTGGATGTGCACAGTGATTTTCCAGGAACCTTCTAAGCTCAGTCCAGGATGAAGTTATTGTCCCCCTATGTTCTTTAGACTCCTAGCATCTTGGACTGAATAGCTACTAGGTTCTCTGGCTCCCTCACATTCATATGGCCTTTGTTAGACCACATGAAACCCCATTTTATTATTTACACAAGTTATTAACAATTGTGAAATTGTCTCAGAAACTCTCTTATGTAATAATGTTTAAAAATAAATAAAAACAATAGAGCCAGCAAACTGTAGGGGTTGCGAGGAGGGCTAACCGACTACATGAAAAGCCTAGTTATATTGGTTAACACAATTTGGGGGATGATAAGCAATTTTCTAAAAATCTGCAGAGATGTATTTGTACATAAAAAGAAGAGACTTGGAGTTGCGCATTTTAATTCCAAGTGTTTCAATAGAAATATTTCCTCTAGGGAATTCACTTTTTTTCCTATTATGTTTTTCAAATAATTAGAGAATTCTTTTCCATATTATTAGTGTTTATGATCCTACTAATTAAAGTGCTAATGCCATCTTAAATGTCTTCACAGAAGCATCTGGAATAATATCCTAGCAAATATCTGAGAATCATTAAGTAGCCAAGTTGACACATAAAATTAACAATCACAGAGCTACAATATGTCAGCTTTTTAATAGAGCATGTTTCTTTCAGCCATATTTAATCTTCACAGGGACAATAATAGAATTATCTTTCTGCTTAACACATACCACTATCTGCATGCAAGGAACATATGCAGTGTGTTCTCTCATATGTGACACAAATGCCTCTCACAATGACTACCCTGCAGGTTCATAGCCTATAAGTTACATTTAATTTAAATATTATGATAAAAATGAACAATATGCTTTGCATAATATACTCTACTATAAAAACACATGCCTTCATGGTATCATAAGAGAAGTAGTTGATAATTATAGAATCATCATAGTTGACCTTATTATTTATGTATTAATATCTATCCTAAACTATTATTTTAATATTCTCCTTGCAATTTGCTGCTTGTGATTCCTTGTTAAATGTGACTTAAAGTTTATTTCTGGGATAAAATATAAAAGTGACAGGGTTAGTTAAATTATAAGAGAAAAATATCATGAGGAATGTAAAAGGTATACTTATAAATAGATACTTGATTTCAAATTCAAGGGTGCTTAATGGTTCTTTGTTTTCAGCCTCTATAGAGAACGTGCATCCAAGGAGTGCCTCCAATGTCTCATTAGAGTGTTAATGAAATCAGGTTTAAAATGTAAAGTAAAATAAAAATGACATTCAGTTTTATATACTGTGAAATAGGAATGAACTCAGTCTCAAATTGTTGTGTGAAATATCAAACCTTTAGGTCATTTGCACTGGATAATCTAATTTTTCATAAAAAAAAGAAAAGCATTGTGTAGCCACAGGGGAAAGGTCTATTGACATAGTAGCTTTTACTGAGTAAATTTAATTCTAAAGGTCACATTCTCTACATATTTCCAACAAACCAAACAGACTTTTATGAACCTAAGCAAATTAATGGACCCTCTGATGTGAACAAAAATAATCTGTAAACTGAGGTTTGGCCAAAGGGTGTGCACGGAATTTACCTATAAATACAGACTGGGAGTAAAAACTCCAAAGTGAGGCAAATGTTTTAGGACTGGAAAAATAACTTGTGTGAAGACTTACACAGAGACACTTTAGATGTTCTTTGCCTGTAGTGTTGACTCCTGTACTTTGCCTGTAGTGTTGACTCCTGTACTTTGCCTGTAGTGTTGACTCCTGTACTTTGCCTGTAGTGTTGACCACAAGTATTTTCCTTTCAGCCTCAGAGATGTATGAGTGTTTATATGTATGTGAAGTGTGCAGACGTAGAACACTAATTAGAAGAAGAAGGCAAGAAATCATCTAATAAACCTAGTATGTCGCCGTTCCCTTTCATTGGCGCAGTTAAACCTAGTTCGCCAACGTCTAAAAGAATCTTCACTCTGCTCATTTCATACACTGTAGAGTGAAGACTGATGAAGACCAGGCAGCCATCACTGCTGGAAGATAATTGAAATAAGGTCACCTAAATTGTGAGCCCGATATTTCATTATGCATCTAACACTTGTGCATTATGAAAAATGCAGTAAGACAAAGCCCCAAAGCTCACTACATGAACATCAACAGCTGTTCTCTAGGCATTAGTTTAATGAGAAAATGTTATATTTTATGGAATGTCTGCTTTCAAATTTCATATAACATTTCCAAAAACATGGCCTTCGGGCTCTGTTCTTTCTCACTTTAACATGGTGGAATCATGCATTCTAGAAAGCAAGCTCTGCCCTACCCTGCCTGGCCAGGGCCAAGTCTCCTGCCTCCATTTCTGTCCCACCATGAATCAGTTTTTCCTTGAAAATTAGCAAGATTCTTATATACAAGCAGATAGCTTACTAATTTGGAGCCAGACTTTATAGAAATTAGATATAGATATGAAAGGCATGGTGGTGTTAAATTAAGCATTCTGTTGGCGTTCAAAGAAGCCAGGATACAAATTGTACATTTTTGACACTAGGAAACAGACATCTGCAATTTTCAGTATGTTCTGAAGGCTAGACTTACTGAGATGCCTTGTTTTATGGCTTTCTCGCATAAGGCAATTTGTCTGAAAAATCTTAAAAATAAATAATAAGTAAGTAAATTTCTCCTCCTACTCCCTCTCAAACCCACTCCCATCCATTCTTCCTCTATTTCCCTTCAGAAAAGGGCAGGCCTCCCATGGATATCAATCATCCGTGTCACACCAATTGACAGTAAGACTAGGCACCTCCCTGGCTTATTAAGACTGAAAGAGGCTACTCAGTGAGAAAAAAAAAGAAGGATACAAAAAGCAAGCAAAGGAGTTATCCTTCTGTTGGACATCTCACAGGAGGACCAAGCTATACAACAGTAACATATGCAGAAGATATCAGTCAGACCTATGCATACTCTCTGAACATGAGCTCAATCTCTTTGAGTCCCTATGGGCCAAGAGTAACTGAATCTGTGGGTTTTCTTGGAGAGCCCCTGTCCCCTCTGGCTCCTACAATCCTCCCAGCACCACCCACCCCTATCATAAGGATTCCCCAAGCTCTGCCTAATGTTTGGCTGTGGGTTTTTGCATATGTTTCTATCAGTTGCTGGACAAACCTCACTGATGGCAGTTATCCTATGCTCCTGTCTAGGAATATAACAAAATATCATTAGGAGTCCTTTTATTTGCTTAAAAAAACAAACAAACAAACAAACAAACAAACAAAAAAAAAAACGAGAACACCAGAGTTGGTTGGTTCTACCCTAGATGTCTGTGTTATCAAGCTTCTAGTTGCTGGTCCTCTAACAGTGTCAGGGGTGGGTTCCTGGCATGGGCCTCAAGTTGGACAGGCCATTTGTTATCCACTCTTAGAATTTCTGTGTCACCTTTACCACAGCACATTCTGTGGGTAGGACAAATTGTAAGTTGAAGGTTGAGAGGTTGAGTTGGTGTCCCAATCCCTCCACTAGAAGTCTCGCCTGGTTACAGGAGATGGCTATTTCAGGCTCTATATCCTCCATTACTAGGAGTCAGCTAGGGTCACCCTTGTAGATCCCTGGGAGTTTCCATTGCGCTAGGTTTCTACCACTCACCCAAAATATCCCTATTTTGAGTTGTTGCTCCTAGAACCATCTTCCTCCATCTTCTCCCCAATCTGATCCCTCCTGTTCCCGCCTTAATTCACCACTCCCAGTTCACACAACTATATCTATTCTACTGCCCATTCCCAGAATCATTCATATGCTCCCCCTTCAGTACTCCCTGTTATTTAGCCTCTCTTGGTCTGTGGATTATAGCATGATTAGCCATTACTCTACAGCTAATAACCACTTATAAGTGAATACATACCAAATTTCTCTTCATCAGTCTGGGATAACTCACTTGGGATAATTTTTTTTTATTTCACTTATTTGCTTGCAAACGTCATGATACTTTTTTTTAACAGCTGAGTAATACTCCACTGTGTAAATGTACTACATGTTCTTTAACCATTTTTTGGTTGAGGGACATCTGGGTTGTTTCCAGGTGAACAACTGTCCTTTTCATGAGATGAAATGCCCTAACCAATAGTATAGCCAGATCTTGAGGCAAATAGACTTTCAGTTTTCTAAGAAACCACCGCATTGATTTCTTAAGTGTTGGACATGTTTGCACTCCCACCAGCAATGATGGAGTATTCTCCTTGCTCAACATCCTCACTAACAGGAGCTAACACTTGTAAAGTTACTGATCTTAGCCCTTCTGACAGGTGTAGCATGGAATCTCAGAGTGTTTTGATTTTCATTTGCCTGATGGCTAAGGATATGAACATTTTTTTCAAGAGCTTCCTGGCCATTTGAGATTCTGTCGTTGAGTATTCCCTTTTTAGATCTGTACATCATTTGTTAATTGGGCTATTAAGTTTGTTAATGTCCAGTTTAGTGAGATCTTTATTTTGAAAACTAGCCTTCTGTCAGATATGGAATTGGAGAATATCTTTTCCTAATCTATAGGCTGCCAGTATTTCCAATAGACAGTGTCTTTTGCCTTACAGAAACTTTTTCAGGTTTAGAAGATTTCATTTATGAATTGTTCGACTTAGTGGAAAATTGTGAGAGTGGCCAACAAATGACTGGTCCACCTTGAGAAAGTGTTTATCAGTTATATAAATTTCCTGGTAGAATGTTTGGGGTTGCTTGTGTAAACTATCCTATCATCTGCAATTGATGATGCTTTGACTTCTACCTTTCTGGTTTATATCCCCTTGATTTCCTTTAGTTGTCTATTGCTCTAGCTAAAACCTTAAGTACTATATTGAATAGATATGGTGAGAATGAGCAGCCTTGTCTTGTCTTGTCCCTGATTTTAGTGCAATTGATTTGTGTTTCTCTCCACAAAATTCGATGTTGGCAATCAGCTTGCTCTAAATGTCCTTTATTGTGTTTAGGTATGCCACTTCTATCTGTGATCTCTCCAAGACTTTTGTCATGATAAGGTTTTAGATTATGTCAAAAGCCTTTTCAGTGTCTTATGAGATGATCCTGTGCCACCCTTACTCCAGCACATCTTCTTGGCAGGACAAATTGTAGATCAAAAGTATTGTAGCTAGGTTATTGTTCCAATCCCTCCACTAGAAGTCTTACCTAGTTATAGGAAAATAGCCAGTATCTTTTTATTGAGGAATGGAGTCCACTGATACTGAAAAATATTCATGACCACTAATTGCTGATGCACTTAATTTGATGTTGGTGGTAGTTCTCTCTCTCTCTCTCTCTCTCTCTCTCTCTCTCTCTCTCTCTCTCTCGCTCCCCTCTCTCTCTCCGCTCTCTCTCCGTCTCTCTCTCTCTCCGCTCTCTCCTCTCTCTCTGTGTGTGTGTGTGTGTGTGTGTGTGTGTATGTGTGTGTGTGTGTGTGTGTGTGTGTGTGTGTGTTTCTGTTCTTTTGGTTTTGCTTGTTTGAGATTATTCATTTCCTGTGTTTCCATGGGTTTAGTTTATCTCCTTGGGTTGGGTATTTTCTTTTAGTACCTGCTATAGGGCTAGAATTGTGGATAGAAATTGTTTAAAATTGATTTTGTCATGGAATGTCTTGCTTTTTCCATCTATGGTGATAGAAAGTTTTGCTCTGTTTACTTAGTCTGGGCTGGCATCTATGATCTCCTAGAGTCAGCAAAATATCTAGCAAGGCCCTTCTGACTTTTAGCATCTCCACTGAGATGTCAGATATAATTCTAATAGGCTTGCCTTTATATGTTATTTGCCCTTTTTCCTTTACAGCTTTTGACATTTTTTCTTTGTTCTATATGTTTAGTGTTTTGTTTATTATGTGGCAGAGGGACTTTCTTTTCTAGTCTAATGTTTTTGGAGTTCTGCAGGCTTGTATCTTTAAAGGTATGTTCTTTAGGTTAGGAAATTTACCTTCTATGATTATGTTGAAAATATTTTCTGAGTTTTTGAGGTGGGAATCTTCTCCTTCTTCTATTCCTATTATTCTTAGATTTGGTCTTTTCATTGCATCCCATAATTCCTGGATATTTTGTGTCAGAAACTTTTTAGATTTAACATTTTCTTTGACCAACTTATCAATTTCTTCTATCATATGGTCTGTACCTGAAATTGTGTCTTTATCTTTTGTATTCTATTGGTGATGCTCTCATCTGTAGCTCCTGTTCTCTTCACTAGGTTTTCCTTCTCTAGGTTTCCTTCAGTGTGTGTGTGTGTGTGTGTGTGTGTGTGTGTGTGTGTGTGTGTGTGTGTATTGCTTCTACTTCTATTTTTGGGTCTTGAACACTTTTCTTCATTTCTTTTACCTGTTCATGTATTTTATCTTGGCTTGCTTTAAATGATTCATTTGTTTCCTCTGATTATTTGTTTGTTTTTTCCTGCATTCCGTTTGGAAATTTTTTCATTTCCTCCAACTGTTTGCTTGTGTCTCCCCAGGTCTCTCTTTTGGCTTTATTCATTTCCTCTTTAAGTACCTCTATCATCTTTATGACATTGGTTTTAATGTTTTTTCCCTTTGGCTTTAGTTGTGTTGGAATATTCTTGGCTGCTGTATTAGGATAGCTGAACTTTGGTTGTGCCATATTTCCCTGGCTTTTGTTGAGTGTCTTACACGGGCATCTAGGTTTGGAATAAATATAAGTCTAGGAGGTGATTTCTGAGGGTTTTTCTTTCCTTTTCTTTTTTATTTGTGTTGGATGGGTGTTTTGTTCCTTGGTTTCTGTTTCCTCTTTGCATTTCTTATTTTCCTGGTCTGTATTTCTGGTGACCCACTTGACCTCAGGTCCAGCAGGAAGTCTCCATCAGAACTGGGACTGGTACACAGAGAGACCTTTTCTCAAAAAAAGAAAGCAAACAAACAAGCAAACAAATTAAAAAACCCAAAATAGAGTTGGGACTCGATTTCTCATAGTTCACATGAGTTTTGGTCCATGAGGGGATTTCTGCTCTTCCTATTGGTCTGGCCTATACTTCAGCAGTAGGCCCTGCAGCAAGGATGGTTGGCAGTGGTGTGTGGTGGTGTCAGCAGCTTGGGTTTTTAGCTCCAAGACCAGAGAGTGGGAGGACTGAGAGGGCAGATGGGACTCTAAGACGTTCTGGCTGGTGTCGCCTGTACCAGAGAGTGGATTTCCATCCTAGGTAGAGATAGGGGCATGATGGGGGCAGAAGGGAGCATAGAAAAGGGTATCTGTGGAGTGGGTCTTTGTTATACAAACAAATGGTATGGGAGGGTACAGAAGGCAGGTGGAACTCTTACCTGTTTTGGCTGCTATGTCTTGCATCTGAGCAGTGGATAGCCACCCAAGTAGGGACAGATGCTCGGGAGAGGTGTCAGCTGTGTAGGAAGTTTTTCACGTTATATCTTTCATATCATATCATATTTTGCCAGTAGAAGAAAAAAATCAATTTTCTTATGTGTTGATATTTCTCTTTGCTGACTTATACAGTTAATTCATCTTCAACAGACTTCTCATGTTTAATAATTTAGCAACTATATTTTAATCAAATGTGTATAAAATATATACGCTCTCCACAGGAATGACCACTACCAAAACTTCAAGTACATATAAGTATATATACATGCATATTATACTATATGTGTGAGTGCATGTATGTGTACTTCATATACATGCACATATTATTTACAGTACTTTAATTTGAATTATAGTGACTTAAGCAAAATTCTATTATTTCTATAGAATGCTTTAACTTATTTTTGAAAAATATGTTCTCCAATTACTTAACATTCTTTCATATAAATTGTTCATGCTCACATGAAGAAAGTTGCTCACAATTAATGTTAATTTAAAATTTTAGATGGCTAACAATTTTTTGTTTATGAACTGAGGCAAAAATCATGGTGTTTAAAGTGAAAAGCTGATTTTGTACTATTTTCCAGCAGAGCACTTGAGTAGATCAATGACAAAAGCAAATTAACTGTTTGGTAATGTGGATCATGAAAATAGAACCTTTCTTCTTGGTCATAAAGGGCAAACTCTCCATGAATAGTAATTATTAATGGTCTTCCTCACTTGCCACTGCAGTCTCTCCTGCTAAGCATAAATCGCCCCAGTCGTCAAAGCATAATACAGTGGTATTTATTTGCAATAAGTGATATCAGCAAAAGCCAAATTATAATCTTGAATGTCAGGGATTTTATAGTATATTTATTCTCTAACCATAAAAAAAAAATACAGAATCTATATTTGAAAGACAACACACTGGTCAAATGATCTCACTGCATAATTATTTACCTTCTTCATTCATGTAACTCTCATTTAAGAAAGTAGCATTGGGTTAAGTAATCTGAATATTAAACTAACAAACTGCTTCAATCTTACATTCCCTAAGTATGTTCTTTCCAAATCATAGGTCAGTATTTTTCTTCCACGTCAATGTGCTTGCTCATGGCCACCGATACAATTATCGGTCATGGTGACAATAATTTGATGTGCTTGATGTGCTTGTAAAAAGCTGGTTGAAATTTGTTGTATGTTCATGTTACAGCCCTAAGACCCCCTTCCTTCTCATTACTTTTCATTTTTCAATACGATTCAATTACTTAATGAGAGGAAATACCATAATACTATAATGAACCAATTAAGGTTTCCCACAGAGCAAGCAAGCTCAGTTTGAGTCTAAGGTAAAAATTTCTCCCTCTCTCTCAACATTTTTTTTTTGAAACATTAAGGAAGTGCTCTTTTCATTTGCATTTCCTACTGATTATATAAAAACAATCTGCGTTTGCCAGCTGGGTTTTTTTTTTATAACCCTGAGACTTAAAGGGAGACAAAAAGCATCAATGTAATATTCCTTGAAATATTATGTTTTAAATTGAAATTATTGCTATGGACACTACGTGTGAGATTAAATACTGATTGTTAGTATTATACAAATGATCCTTCACGTTGGTGGACTTGACTTGAAAAGTTTCCTAGTCTTCATTTTCTTTGACGAATACCCGCTATGTAATTACATAATTGTGACATGATTTACATACAAAGAGATTATGAAAGACATTGACTACTGATCTTCCTGGCTAGGATCAGCAAAGAGTTTTCCCTATACAATCAGGAAATATTTAGTGAGCAATAACTACATGCTAAGCAGTGTGAGTATTATATATAAAGTAAAATTTACTTAACGCCCTTAAGAAATCAACAGCTGGCTGCAGAACTGACTACATAAGTTTTAGGCCCCGTATTAAAGGATATTTCAGGGCTCAGTGTTTTGAAACCTATTAAGAACCTCAGGACAAGAGGTGCAGTGTGTGGTCCTGGGCAATAGTTAGCATTCCTGTCATTGCCAGTACTGTCACAGAAACAAGAGTGCTTGTGAAAATAATCACCAAGTAGCTTCTGGAAAGAAGATCGATGTGTAAAATGCTAAGAAATTAAAGATTAAAACAGATGTCAAAGATAAAATGACTTAAAAAGAAGTGATGTTGACTTCTCCTAAGAATTCTGAAAAGCAAGTTTACAAATGTCAGGGCCCCAGGGTTTTGCTCATTTTAGCAGAGAAAGCAGACACATGTCAAAAGAGGAGACATCATTTTTTTAAAACTGAAGTGAGCATAAAATGGTTTCTGGAATAAGTCTTTTAAGTTTTTACTAAGGAATTACACTTAGATATTTTACATTGATTTGACATGTAGCATGGTTCTTTTAATTGGCAAGGAATTTTCTTTCCTACATAGAAACATTTTATGAAACACATAACTTGTATGAATTAAAGG
Source organism: Acomys russatus (assembly GCF_903995435.1). Taxonomy (NCBI): domain Eukaryota; kingdom Metazoa; phylum Chordata; class Mammalia; order Rodentia; family Muridae; genus Acomys; species Acomys russatus. Next base: position 28,261,439 of record NC_067166.1, on the reverse strand, counting down.
CAAACCTTTAAAACCATTAAGTTATAATCAAGTATAAGTTATTAGATGTTTTGAAATAAAAATTGGATATATGTAAATGCTTCATAAAAATAAACTCATTATACCTATAAAGTCAGATTCAGCCAGTACATCTCGTACAGAGTTTTAATTCACATTTAGCATTTCCTTTTTTTTTTTAGACATGTGAGATATGAAAAATTAGACATCATTTGTTTTCTTCCAATATGTTCATTATTACTTAAAATTTGTCCAGAAGAAATAGCCTTGCATCCCATCTTACAGACATTCAGCACACATATCCTTGAGTTCTGGGTTTTCTGAGACTCTCATGGAAACCAAGTCTGTAAAAACATGGGAAATTCCCATTCAATGAAACTTTTAATTTTCCAAATGACAGTGTTAACAGTCTATTAAGGAGTGGTGGCTGCTAAAACAGTGCTGCTTCACTCTGCGTTTTAACACGGACTATGGTAGTGGATAATGGCTTGTGCTCAAGCGAGGGACAAGTCCAGGTCCCCGTACATGCCTGGTGGGGCCTAGCTGTGATTGGAGTGAGTGGAAGACAGGAGGATTCCAGGGAACCAGCCGGCTAGCCAGTCTGGTCAATTAAGCTAGCTCTGTGTTTAATCGTCAGACACTGTCTTCGTGTAAAAAGTGGAGTTCAATGTCTGAAGACTGCGAAGTGATCATCCAGCCACCGTGCTGGTACACACAGCACATACAAATGAAGAATTTCCTGGGGTTCAGCGATAGAAATCAGAGAGAAGCATGCTGAGTTGGCGATTTCCATGTTGTATGAACCTCCGCTAACAGATATAAGATTGTTGTATATTAGCAATGAGTTTGTACAAATAAATCTACTTGTAAAGCTCTGAGTCACTAGCTGGAGATGGGGGCGTGGCAAAGATGAGAACAAGGCAGCCTCGATTGAAGAGGCAGGACCAACAATATGTAAAAGACACTAGTGTCAACACTGCCAGAGTGAATGCTTTATGAGACTTCTCCAAACTCAGAAAAAAAAAAAATATATATATATATATATATATATACAGAGCCTGTGGGCCAGAAATACATATTGCAAAGAATATTGTTGTCACTGTTGTCATTGGTGTTCAAAACCATTCAAAGCCAACTGAAGTTTGCCTCTGGAGGAGAATTTAAGAAGTCTAATGTAAGGGAGTAGAAGTATGTTGATAGACACCACTTCACAATTGAATGCGTGTAAGTGTTCTGTATGTGAATATGTAGGTAACGTGCTCATTATGGGGGCAAGGAGACTGCTTTTACTTCTTAAGTGGAATGAATTAAAATTTGTTATAGAATCAGAAGGAAAAGAAAAGGTGGGACTATGCTGGCACACGCCTTTAATCCCAGCACTTGGGAGCAAAAGGCAGGAGTGTGAGACCAGCCTGGACCCCCAGGGCTCCACAACACAGAGCAATCCTGTTTCAAACAAAACAAAAAGAGCAAAGGGGGGAAAATAGAATTCCTGAACCCTATCTAGTCCAGAATTTTCCCAAGCTTTTCAACGATAACAACCAACCAATGTATATAAAAATAAAAACAAGAACAAACCACTGGATCTCAGAAATGCTTAATCAGCTTACAGGAACCACACTGGAAGATCCAGAAAGTTCTCATCACTAAGAATGTTGGAAAGTGCTGGTCAGGTTCTGTCTGGTGGGAATTCTTCTTCTTCTTTTTTTTTTTTTTTTTTTTTTTTTTTTTTTTTTTTTACTTTTTAAATCTTTTTTTATTATTATTTTTATTAATTTATTCTTGTTACATCTCAATGGTTATCCCATCCCTTGTATCCTCCCATTCCTCCCTCCCTCCCAATTTCCCCTTATTCCCCTCCCCTATGACTGTGACTGAGGGGGACTTCCTCCCCCTGTATATGCTCATAGGGTATCAAGTCTCTTCTTGGTAACCTGCTGTCCTTCCTCTGAGTGCCACCAGGGAATTCTTTCTCGTAGCACACTTCACTTATAACCAGTCGTTTTCCCCCTCAGAATTTCAATTTTTTTTTTTGTTCACGAATATATTCAGCATCGTAGAACTAGGGGCCAACCTGACTCAAAGCATTCCTCTTGGGACACTGAGATGGCTTACTTAGTTAGGCACTTGCCCTGCAAACCTGTCACCCTCAATTGAATCCCTGGATTCCATGCTGGAAACAGAGAACTGAATCTATCAATGGGGTTTTCTTACAACTTCCATGTGACTATAATAGCACACCCATTTCTACACACACACACACACACACACACACATACACACACACACACACACACACACTACAAATTAAATGTCAAGAAAACCCTTCACTATATCTACCAATCCCATTACTAAGCAGTTCTCTGAGACTGCCTCATTTTAAAGCATTCCTCTGCAAAATGGAGACAATGTTTGCCACTCCATGTAGCTGTCTGGCTGAGCAAACGGGATGTCATGTATAATGTACTTTGCACATGACGGTCACAAAATAGACAGAGTTTATGCCAGGCATAATACAGGCAGTGATCTTCAGCCTTGGTTGCATTTACACACCTCTTGGGATGTTTTAGAAGTCTCAAACCCCAGCTCACACACTTGCCAGAGGAAATTAGTCTGTCTGGTAATGGGAATACAGGCATCAATATTTAAAACCTCCTCGGATTATTCAAAGTGTTAGGGAATAAACTAGCTAAAAAATTGTCAGACTACCCAATCCAGCAGCTGGTGAGTTATGATTGATTACACTGTATTTTTATTTATGAAAAGGTACAACTCCAATTTTCAATAATACCAATAAGTGTCCTTTAAACATAAGGAAACATAAGAAAATAAATGTCTATTTCTTAGATTCTAAGGCAATAAAAACTATATTTCCATGGATACTTTCTGTGCTGAATCTACTTAAATATCTGTATTTCTGTGTAGAGTTTTCAGTTGTCACATATGTGTTGTCTATGGTAAGTTTCTGGTAGAGTTTTATCTCAGGAGACATTACTGAGCACAGTTTTGCTCCACTGCAAGCAGTTGAGGGGAGAAAAGCATCTGAATAATTAGAAGGGAAGTGGGGAGATTGAGAGTCCCTGAGGAAAGCACTTCTGTCACAGCCAATGGAAGCAGATGCTCCCACAAATCAGGCTCCAGAGGATCCCCCATCCCTTGTAACAGCAGATGCTGGAATAGGAACCGTTAGCAGGCACGATTGTATCCAAATGTTTATTCTGATTTCACCTGTCCCCAAATCTCAACAAACTTCAGATGGGGGCTGTGATTCATCATCATGTTTATCATAATTATGAGCGAATGGAAATTCAGATGTTTTGTTTCCATCATGTTGACTCAGAGCTTGCCACTGTTTTTAGCCATGTTACTGATAACTCAACCCTTTGTGAGTAGAGGATTGAAGGTTGGTTTCTTATTTCAAATCTCTCTATCACATTAGTCTGTGAATCAAAAGGCAGCCTGTCATTATATGTAAGTTCTAGTGATAGTGATTACAGTGACCTAAAATTCCCCACCAACTGTTTCTTCTTAAGAAACATAAATTTACACTTGTACTATCTACCTAGCTGTCTATCCACACATAGAAAGCACCGAAAGAATAAATTAACTTGGTGACCTCTTCAAAATGGTATTGATTCAAAGATATATCAGCTGACAACCTGCCCTCTGAGGAAAAAGTGCTTGCTGCCATTCACATAGAAAATAAATATTGTGTAGGTCACTATCATCCATGTTTCCAGGGTTGTTTAACAATACAACCTGTTACAAGGCTGCAGGCATCCTCTAGAGTGGTTCCCTTGGAGTAACTATCTTCCTTGTGCTTTGTTTCATAAACTTCTTTTCATGTGCAATCAATAGATTTTTTTCCTCCTTTGCCAGAAAGAATTAGTACTTAAGAGCTTAAGAGAATCGCTAATATGAAATAACTCTTAATATTGTGCTCTTTCTTGCAAGGGTAAATCACAGCATAACAACAGAGGAATTAGGGGATTTTGAAACAATTCAAACCATTAAAAAAAAAGCAGTACGTGAAACAGGAATTAAAGTAGGAGAAGGAAGATGAAATATTTAGGGGTCTGATTTGTTCACATTTCATAAGAAAGATTGATCAGGATTATTTCAAGGTAGGAAATCAGTCCATGAAGTTGAATCACAGTATCCAAAGTCGCAAAAGGCAAGATAACCTGAAATATCAACCTTTGGCGTAGGCACTCATAAGACTTAATGAACTCATGTGTATTTCTGTTCCTTGAGATACATACATGCAAACAGGTGCGCAAAAAACACACTGCATAGGTCCAGCATAATAATAAAACTTAGCTGCACGTTGCGTAAGACAGAATTGGATGCAGTTGCATATTATATATGAAAACCCACTTTGTATATTACTTATCAGCACTTGGGAAGGTTACTATTGGTTGTCACATTGAGGAGATAGAGAATCACAAGTGACACCAGCCTCTGGGAACAACTTGAAGAATTATCTACAGTAGATTACTCTCTGGACTTGTCATGGGGGTATTTTTTTTTAAACTACCCTAACTGACATGGAGAGATCCACCATGAGTGTGGGGAGAGCCCTCCCCTGGCAAACCCGCATATAAAGGCATTCTCAAGGGGGAGATTTTGCTTTGTTTCTTCTTGCCTTCCCACTTTGCTGGTGAGTCCTCCCATTCTGTTCCTGAGTTTGTCCTACTCTATTGCTGCTGCTGTTGCTGGTACAGTTGCTTCTCTCCTTCAACACTACCAGAACTCACTGTCTGCAAACCTCCAACATTGAATCTTCCAGAACCTTGTTAGAAATGCAGAGCCATCCAGCCCCATGGGCTTGGCAGCTACAAGTCCCGTGTCTCTCCAATATAAAAACAGCCAACCTGAGGAATCATGTATGTGTGTATATATATTCATTCTTCTGTTCCTCTAGAGAACTCCAGTACACAGCTATTTAGATCTGTAAAACTATACAGTTCACATGGACAATTTCATATTTATGCATATTTATACATAAAAAGCTGTATATGCACATCCACTCACCATTTAAAGAAGCATATTTTTTGAAGAAACCTCAGATGCTTCCATCGGTGGTTTTAGATTTTATCTTATGGGTAGAACCTATGTATGTCTTACACCTTTGCTTCTTCCAGTTTATTGGATATTTGCATTGTAGCTGTTCTTGCTTACATTATTTCTAAGGTAAAAACCACAGATATAATTAAAAATTTAGAATAAATTATATTTTATACTTAGGTATTTGTTGAATGGAATAATTATTATATGAAAAATAAAACAAGACAGGAAGAGAAAGGAATGTTTTATTCATAAGTAGGCATAACCTTTCTTCTATTTTTCTTTGTTTTCTCCTTTGTGCTCAATTATTTTTAGAATATTGATATCCATCCTTAAAATAGCAATTCTAAGGTCAAAGTAGAAGTATAATGATCCAAAGAATAAAATGTCATGTATCCTGTGATTATAGCATTGCAAAGATATTTATTTAACGATGTCAAGAGTGACCTTTTTCATAAGTAGGATTTTTAAAGATAACTGCTATATTTTGTGAAAAAAATGTCTGTGGTGAGTAAATAGAATAAAAAGCATAGAACACAATACACAGTCTTTAATGTTGGGGTAATAAGGACTGTGCAACTCAGTAGCCAGACAGGTCTAATAGAAATTTACTTCAACAGTTATTTTGAAATGGTATCTTTGAGATCCAGTAGGTCAAGCTGCCTATTCTTTGAGATAAGGTAACACTTTTCAGTTGCCAGCTTGTTGCGCTTTGAACCACTCCTAGGATTCCGAGACCAGCCTTCATAAAAGTACTTGTAAATGTTTGCCATTTTTTTAACACAAAGACACTAATCTCCATGGATTTGTTTTGTTTTGTTTTGCTTTCATGGACATTCTTTCCCTTTTTTTTTTCTGTTTTTATTTTACAGTCCATATAATTTGACATAACCACTCTTTTTAAGCACCCATTTTAACACTAGCTTTTGAATAATTTGAAAATATTGCTACTATACTCATAGTTTAATGTCTTAACTAATGACCAATTAAAATACAAGTAGTCATTTTCTATGCAGAAATGGTATTGCTATATATAAGATGTGACTTTTTTAACATTTTATTTTTTTTAATTTTTTATTAATTTATTCTTGTTACATCTCAATGGTTATCCAATCCCTTGTGTCCTCCCATTCTTCCCTCCCTCCCATTTTCCCCGTATTACCCTCCCCTATGACTGTTCCTGAGGGGGATTTCCTCCCCCTGTATATGCTCATAAGGTATCAAGTCTCTTCTTGGTAACCTGCTATCCTTCCTCTGAGTGCCACCAGGTCTCCCCCTCCAGGGGACATGGTCAAATATGAGGCACCAGAGTAAAAGAAAAAGTTTCAATCCCTTGATTCAGCCAACTTGTAGTCTACTGAATTGGCCATGCTATGGCACATGGGAAGTTTCTACTTAGGAGTGCTATATGGGGGTAGAGTGAGTGACTCAAAAATTAAAACAAGCACAATATAGTAACAAAGTACAGAGTTTTCTTTAAAATCTTGAGATAAGACCAATCTACAACCTTACAATCTACAATCCACAATCTTACAATCTACAATCTATAATCTTACATTTATGTAGTTGAAAAGTCCAAATGGGTCTCACTGAGCTAAAATAAGATATGTTCTTTCTTGAAATTCTTTGAGAGAGCCATATCTCTTTCCTTTTGCAGTGTGTGTGACTTCTCACGTCACAATGACTCACAGTTCCTGTTCGTCTTCAAAGCTGTCTGTCAACCTATGTGCTCATTATTAGCAATTTCTTATTCTCTTGTATTTTTCATAAAGGACATCTTCGATTCCACCCAACGTAAGCATAAACACTAAATAATGTAATTTAAAGGTAATATTTAAGTATTAAAGCATTAGCAAATTAAACTACATGACCACTTTAATCCCAGCACTCAGGAGGCAGATGCAGGCGGATCACTGTGAGTTCGAGGCCAGCCTGGTCTACAAAGCGAGTCCAGGACAGCCAGCGCTACACAGAAAAACTCTGTCTCAAAAAACAAAAAAATAAGTAAAAAATAAAAAATAAAAATAAAGTCCATGGCCAGCCTTTATTCCTTCTTGCCATAGAGCTTATCATGCTGTTTGATTTCAGAAATCACAAAATGGACACTTTGAGAAAAAGGTCATTAGCCTTCCTATTATACCTTAGCCTGATATTCGAGGCTGTCTACGATGCAATTCTAAACTGTCTTCCAGACCTTATTTTTCATTCCTGGAGATAGATAGATAGATAGATAGATATGGATATATATGTGTATATAGGCTACATAGTGTCATATAATGAATTACATTGAGATTTAGTTGCTTAAAATAGTACTTATTACCTCTTTTTTTTTTTTTTTTTTTTTTTTGTCAATCAGTAATCTAGGAGTAATTTAACTTGGTCCTCTAGCTTAGAGTCTCACAGGCTAAATCAAGGTGGAAACTTTGCCTTTCTTGAAAGCTCCGTTAAAGAAGACTCTGCTTTCCTGATCATACATTTAGCTGCTTGTTGGTGGCAAGGCTTCCTCTTTTCCTGGTTATTTGTTGACAAAAATTACCCTGAGTTCTTACTGACCATGTGGTCTTCTCCATAAGAAAATGAATAGTTTAGCTATTGACTCATCAGCACATTGTGAGAAGAGGCACGGGGCAAGTTAATGTCAGAATGTAGCATTTTGTAACTGTATGACAGTAATTTATTTGTGTTATCACCATTAAATGGTAGCCAGTAGACAAGTGTAATCATATGCAATTGTAATTCTAACAATTAGAAGGTGCCGGCAGGAGGACTGCTGGTGTAGGCCTACTCTCATATTGAGTTCCAGACCAGCCTAGCTTATGAGACCCTGGCTCCAAAACAAAAAAGTAAGACAATCCAAGATGCCAAATGACACTATAATAATCAAAATGACAAGAGGGCACAAACACCAAGAGGTGGTTATGTGGGGGCAAGTTAGAAGTCATTAGTACTCTTACCTCAGATGCCATCAGATTCCACCATGAACAAAAAGTGTCATCCTGAGACATGTTGATTCTTAATGGAAAATAGACTAACAAAAATAAATAACAACAGGCTTGATTTACAGACTCAAATAAACATCCATACTATGTACATATGTTTACAAATATATATAAACAAAAAGAAAAATAACTAAACATGTTAAATTACACTATACTAATCAAAATTACATGAGGCACAAAGAGCAAGAAGTGGGTTCCTGGGGCCAAGTTGGAAGCTATCCATGTTCTCATCTCAGATGCCTCTGATAGATAGAGAGAGATAGAGATGATAGAGATAGAAAAGATAGAGAGAGATAGAGATAATGATAGATAATGATATAGTTAGATATACATTCTCCCAAGAGAGTCTATAATATATCAAATTCTCAATGTGTTTATGGTGTAAAAAGAATGGGAATTATTATTCTATATATAAGCTACTTTTAAGCTTGGTCTAACGTCATTCTAAATTCCTCAATGCATTATTCGCATTTCTACTGCCACTAACCATGTAGCAACTACAATTTTTAATGGATTCTGAATTTAATCTTTGAAATCACTAACTGCTCCTTCTTGGATATCAGAGTGCATAGAAACTAGATCTGAAGATTTCTAAAATGTTCACAATGGAAGTAAAGTACATTACACATTACATCACAGTCAAGGATTTGCTCTTATAAACCAATGAGGTAAAGTGGAGATCTGGCTCTGAAAAATCTCTTTGTTTGTCTAGAAGGTTCTGCTTCATGAACTCTTCTTCAAGTATTCATTTCTTGCTATTTTACCTTTCCAAGATATAATCTCAGAGGACATGTTTCTCTAAGAATTATGTGTTGTGTTTGCAAATGTGAAGAGTGACTTTTAAAAAAATGTTACCATGAAAGGTTGGCTAAAGTTACCTTTCTATTTATTTAATGACAATTTTTGGTGTGCTTGGCTGTGTGAGAACATAATCCCACTATACCTGTCCTCACACATATTTTCATACTTGGCCTTTTCTAGACAGTTGAGGTCAGAGACTGCAGATCTTTGGTTTCCCTTGAATTCTCAATGCATTGTCATGACAGGTTAAGGAACAGTGAAGAGTTATGTTGAATGGATAAGTGCCCAAAGAGCATCTTAATGAAGCATAAAACAGAAATCTGAGGGAGGAATGAAGGCACATCTAAAAAATAGGCAACAAAGGGCCCATCCTTGATCTTAGAGGTCCTTAATGAGTGCTTACAATATTCTTAGTTTCAAAAGTGTTATTTAAGAATAGTCTGTAGGGATGGTGTTTAGCCATTCCTGTTATGTATTAAAGCCTTTAAAATTCCAGCCTTCATTTAATAAGATTACTTTATTCACGGGTATCCTTTACCAACTTTCTGTTTCAAGTTACCTTTCTAAAACTGACTTAGGGAACATTTCATCATAAATGAAAGAACTGCTTGAGAGGAAGGATTGGGAAGAAGTGAAATAGGAAACTGGCTGCATTCAGCAGGGTTTCAGGCACTGGCCTGACTGGAGGCTGTGAGGGAATGACGAAATGACAAACACACACCAATTTATTGCATAGAGCTGAGTCAAACTGTTTTAGCCACTCTTAATAGGAACATCTTCCATAGTGGATTATTTTCAGGCCATAATTATCACAGCGGGTGTGGGCATCTACACAGCGGGTGCACGCTTTCTGAAAATACTGTCAACCTTTACATTTTGGCTGTTGAGGAAGGCCTATCATTCTATGAGTATCACAAAGAGAAGGCTTTGCCACTCCCACGGGGCTCAGGTATTGGAGTCCTTGACATGGCCACGCCCATGTCAACAGCTCACATTCACTCAAAGGGTCATTCATTCACTCAGGCCTTCCTCAACTCTCCACAGCAACTCGCAGAAACTCCCCAAGCCTGTCTCTAATGTGGGACTCTTGCTTTACTGTCTTAATTATCCAGTGAATATTAGAGTCTTTGGCTAGTTCTGGGTTTATACAAGGTCCTCTGCATTCAGGGGAGTGCCTTTCAATACTGAATAGTTCATTTCTGTGGTGAACAGCCTGGTCCTGGACCTGAAAAATTATTCTTTGGGATAAAGAAAATGTATGCCTCATACACAAACCAATACTGTTCTATACAAATCACTTTTTAAAATAGGGAGATTGGGACTGGAAGATGAGGAGAGAAGGGGCCATGACCAGGATGTAAAATGTATAAATAAATAAATTAATATTAAAAATGCCCCTCACAGGAATAGCTTTCTTTTTTTAATTATTGAAGCTTCATTAATGTCATGGTTGTGCTTGTTGGGAATTGCAGTGTTTGATCATTCAGAGCATATCAGACCAACAGATATAGGAGAAGGCATGGAATGATTATGACTGTTTCTAAATGAATATGAAAGAAAAGCATCTTCAACATGCAGAAAAAGCTAGAGAAAAAACAATACAAGAAAATGAGGTGCTTTGATAGCCCCATGTATCTAGTAATGAGACAGCGTTTCAGGACCGTTGGCAATGTTCAAATATTTTTTGTCCTGTGTCAGTCTCTGCCAGGGGACATAGCTATAAACATTTAATTATAAAGCTACATGGAGCAGAAAGAGAGACAGCCTCTGGAATCTGCATAATGTTAGAGAGCTGTGGCATAGCCACTTGAAAAATAAAGAATGTTAAAGAATATTAGCAGTATTTCACTGTCACTTTTAGAAAACGAGATTTAAGGCATTTGACAGGGTAGAGATTTTTCTGCACCTCTGAGTAAAGCATGCTATAAATGGTGGGAATTACAAAAAGGAAGAATATTAGTCTAGGGGCTATACAGTTGTCTAGATGTTGCAAGGATATGCTGCTCTTGCAGTGAACCTAGCTTTTATCCCAAGCACCCACATACTGCCTCAGAATCATAGGGAACTCTAGTTCCAACAGATCTTATACCTTCTTCTGCCCTCAGCAGGCACTACACACACATGTGTATACTTGTAGGCCTGCTAAATACTCATATACATTAAATAAATAAATAAATCTTTAAAAATTAGAAAAAGAACATTAGTTTATTAACCCTGTTCTTTGTGTTAAAAATACATCCACAACCTTTTTGAGGGGGACAGGGCAAGTCATCCGTATCTCTGACCATATTTAGATCTCAGTGAAGTGGAAGTTTCTTTGAAGATTAGGTTGTGTTATATGGTGTCTTTCTAGGAGCTGTCTTGTGAAAAGGAAGGTGATATTTTTTCTGGAAGATGTCTTGTGACAGCGCATGTGATGTCTGGAAGGAGGAAATAGAACTCCACGGACAGTGGAACAATCCTTTTTGCATTGCTACACTAATACGTGCCATACGACTCTTTGCTGGTCTTCGCTGGTCTTTACTTCACAGAAAGAAATGTTCCAGAGAGCTTTGCATAGTACTCTGGCTGATTCTGAACACTTCGTTTGACTCGTGCCAACTTGACCGAACCTTGCTGTCTCTGCTGGGTCATGCTATCTCTACAGATTGGCCCAGGGAACTACATCTTAACAGGTCTACCACCTCTTTTTCCTGTTAAAGTTCTTTGTCCCCTTCCTCTGGTCCATGGGTTAGAAGTGAGGTTGAAGCATTTAAGAACCTTAAAGTAGGTTGTGAAAAATCTAAGCCTAACTCTCAGGCTTGTTGTCTTTCTTAAGTAACACACGTTGGTTAACTACATGAAATTAAAAAACAATGGTTGAATTAAAGCAGCTAATACAGACAACACTGGACATTAGTCAGGAAATGAAACTGACTATTACATAAAAATGCTATCATTTCACACTACTATGACAAGAATAATGCCCAATTGATATTGAATATTTATCAACAGCATTTAGTAAGTATACCATTTTATAAGAAAATGCCTATGTCCAACAGGGAAAAAAAATCTATCAGGAGACAATAAAGACCTATGTTGAATTTTTATCTGCACAGTCTCTTGTACAGCCTTTTCAACAGCCCTGAAGTGATGCGGGATTTGTGGATTTCTGCTTATATGTTCACATAGATACTTGTAGTTTTGTACTTTACACAGAATTTTTTTTTTTCAAAAATTGTTTAACTATTCCATTCCAGACACAACTCTCCTGGCATCACTGAAGGAAGATTATCATTGGGAAAGTTGTGAGAATTTTGAGGAATGAACTCACATATTCTAATGAGGTTCATGGTTTGTTAGGGTTTAATGAGATAGCTCAGTAATTACTATATAAGGTTGAATCATTGCTAGCCATCTTAGTATAACAATGGATTTTTCGTTTCGTTTTGGTTTTTTTTCCAAACAGAGTTTCTCTATATAGCTCTGGCATTCCTGGAACTTGCTCAATAGACCAGGCGCAACTTGACTGACAGAGATATACCTGACTTTGCCTCCCAAGTGCTGTGACTAAAGACATGCACCGTCATCACCTGGCTAACAATGGATTAAAAAAAAAAACAGTTATGCTAATTAATCTGGCTTAATGTCATGTGTTGAGACAAAGCCCAAGCAAAATCTGAACTTAAAATGCCTTTACAAAAATCGAATGTTTGAGATGGATTGGAACAGATAAAATTCCTTCAAATTTATAATCCACAAATGGAAAAATATTTAGTAGAACTTTTCTCAGACGTGATAGAAGTCTTGAAAATGCATGTAATGTTATCAATAAAGAACTGTAAGATTGTAAAAAGGAGGAGGGTTCTTTTGGATGCCATACTGTAGGTTCCACTGTGTAGCTGAGTAGGCTTGAGTAGTTTGGTGTAGTGCACTCACCACTACTGCATGCTGTGAGCTCAGCTACACAAGCTCCAGAAATTATTATTTACATGGCTGAAATACAATGACAAGATTGCTTGTAAGTATAAGAAGGGCTCTTGAACTACTTTTTCTAACCTACAACTCTGGCTGATTTCCCAGGAGACACATTGGGAGTAGGGACCCCGGAGGCAAGACTTGCACCCAAAACTTCAGATGGCACACAGACCACAAAAACCCCAGGGGGCTAGCCTACTGGACTTGAAGTTTCACTAGTCACTATAACTACTCAGGCAAGAAGAGAGAAAACAGAAACATGGGGGCAGCGGGTGCTGGCAACCCAAAAACACTCACTAAATAAAGATAAACTCGTAAAGCAGTATCTAAACCTATAGTAACCAGAAAACACATATCCCTAAAGGCCAGGTTAAGAACAGAATCAGTAAGAGTAAGGGCTCTATGACACCAACAGAGCCTAGCTATCCAACTACATCAAGCCCTAGATATCCTAACACAGCCCAAACACAAGAAAATGACTTTAAATCTATTCTTACAATGATAATAGAGAATTTTAAGGAGGAAGTGAATAAATTTCTTAAATAAATACAGAAAAATAAAATAAAATACATGGGGGAATTGACTAAAACCTGAAGCATTTTTCTTTTTCCATGTTCAAGACCTGAAAAGGGAAATACAAGTAATAAAGAAAACAAAATCTGGGAGGATTTTAGATATAGAAAATGAGGGAAGAGAACAGGAACTACAGACACAATCATCACTAATAGAATACAAGACATGGCAGAAAGAATCTCAGGAGTAGAAAATACACTAGACAAAGTTGAGCCATTGATCAACGAAAAAGGATAGATCTAAAAATTCCCCAACACAAAACATGCAAGAAAATTGGGACCATATAAAAGAAAGCAAGGCATTCCACAATGAAACCAAATTTAAGCAATTACTTTCTTCAATGCCTATTATCCTCAAATTTCTTCTTTTCATGGACAGTGAGATATGACTTTCTCACGTACTCTGGTGCCTCACATTTGATCATGTCCCCTGGAGGGGGAGACCTGGTGGCACTCAGAGGAAGGACAGCAGGTAGCCAAGAAGAGACTTGATACCCTATGAGCATATGCAGGGGGAGGTAATCCCTCTCAGGAACAGTCATAGGGGAGGGAAATAATGGGAAAATGGGGGGAGGGAAGAATGGGAGGATACAAGGGATGGGATAAACATTGAGATGTAACAAGAATAAATTAATAAAAAATTTTTTTAAAAAAAGCAATTACTATTTGTGAATCCATCCCTACAGAAGATACTAAAAGGAAAACCCCAAACAAAGGAGGTTAACTACACCTAAGAAAACACAGGAAATAAATAATTTTACACCAGCAAAACCAAAAAAAGGGGCACACACACACATCAAAATAACAGGAATTAAAAATCACTGGTCTTTAGTATCTCTCAATATCAATGGACACAATTCACCAATAAAAAGACACAGATGCATAAATAGGATCCATCATTCTGCTGCATACAAGAAACACACCTCCTTCCCTTAACTGGGCCATCTTGTCTACCCTCAATAGAAGATATACATACTCTTACTGCAACTTGATATGCCAAGGCTAGTTGATATTCATAGGAGAGAAATATCCAGAGGGGAAGGGGAAGAGGAGGTAAGAGGGAGTGACTGGAAGAAGGGGGGGGGGGATTTGTTATCAGGATGTAAAGTAACCAAAAAAACACTATAAAATTGAAACCTTTTAATTACTAACAATTAAGCAATATTCCAGTTAATTATATATACTTCACAAGATGCTAAACTCTAATTTTTCTGAAGACAGTGACTTAAAAATTATTGCCCAAAAATATTGGAGGATATAGAATAGGACCCACAAGTTCAGGAAAAATAATAGTTTCACAATTAACCCAAAATTTGAATATTATGTTGTTAGTAGTATCTGATAGGTTTTTATAATTATAATTAATTGTTTATTTTAAGCTGTATCCCACTGGAGACTAATTTTATACTTTTGACATTGTATTCATTTGTTAACGAAGGCACTAAAATATGTAACCATGTCCAGCATTGTAACATGAATATAGCTATAACTAGAATTCTTATGTTCTTGCATAGTTGAAAATGAGTTACTGATGAAACACTAAAGACTCTTTGGTGTCATTAAACAGAACTGATTAAAAAATGCTATTATCACAAACAGTTGTGGGTAGAGTCCCTAAACTGTAAAATTTCCTTTGAGAAAATGAATTGATTAACTAATTTAAAACTCCATTAAAGTTCTGTTAAGACTCAGACCATCACATTGAACAGTTTATCTCATAAAATATAGGCTTTACATTTAAAGTGGCAAATATACACTTGCCACTATCTAGGCTGCTACACTAGCTACTATCTGTGTCCCTACAAGATCTAGTGAGTCCATAGATAACTGACCTAGCAGGTCAATCTTCAGTGACCAATGGCATGGTCCTGGGAGAGAGGAGATAGATAAGTTTGAGACCAGGAGGTTTTGCACAAAGCTATATGTCATTCCAAGAAAGCTTATTAAAAAGTACAGTACCTTATACACTATTTCTGGTGGATAAGTGGGATGAAGTCAGTGGATCATACAATTGGGGCAAAGTCAGTGGGAGCCAATCAAGCAAAGTTTCACAAGGGGAACAAACTATTTCAAGAACATCACAGACTGAGCACACAGCCACTGTTGGACTGATACTACAGCCCTGAAAGGGCAGAAGAGTTGGCTCCTCAGAACTAGAAGCTCCAACCCCACCCCTAAGGCCCTGGACATAGGATGTTACTTGCTCTTCCAAGCATATTTTTAGTTTTAGAGAACAAAATGTGTTCCTTCTAGATACCTCAAGTAAAGCTGTGGGTTAATCCAGCCCTCAACACTAGAAGCTACAGTACATGGTGGCTGCCATGGGTCATATATCAGAATGGCAGCATGGTAGCTGGTATATAGGGGGTGCCTGTCATTATAGAATAAATCAATGATTGCATGAACTCTTGAAGCAAATTTTAAATTTCCAAGAAATATTCTCAAATTACCTAGGAAAAAATAGATGCTGTCTGTTTGTCTAGATTCATTCCAATAACTAGTGAGAAAGACTCAATATTGCAAAGTCTATAGGTTTTCTACTAGACAGAAAACACACACCATTAAACAATATATGTAACCCTTCTCTGCAAAGGCCACTTTAAAAAGATCTTATTTTATCCTAATAGGAAAATTGGTGCTGCAAAACATTTTAATTAATGCATATCTGTTATAAATGCCATGAGAGTTAATGGTAGCAGTGTACCCAAGAGGTAGATAATGAGTTTAGTATTACTCACATATGGAAGTATATTTTTTGAATTTAAATTTAAACTTGAGGACTATAAGTTTGAATACAAATTTTTTATTGTCTGAATTTTTTTCTTTACTTGGAAAAGCATTTATTCCAATTGACACAGAGTTCACGCCTACAGAAATTAAATCCAGCATCTACTATTGTCAGTTTCTGTGTGAAGATTACTGTTGTCCTTTACGAGACTCAAATGACCATTTACTTTCTACCAAAGAGCAGACCTTAATAGGATTGACTCATGCAGCCACTGTGTTGAATCATTTTAAGGAATAAGACATCTGTGTAGGCGGACAAACTGGCTATTTTTTTGGACCTTAAATGCCTGACATCTTATACATTATTCACCAAAAAGCTTAGATTTTTTGAAATAACAATGCACATTGATTTCGTAGTTCTCATGAAAAGAAAAATAAAAACACAAATTTGTTCTCTAATGGAGGCCATTAGGTATTTCTTTGAAAATACTTATTACAAATGCTTGGAGGAAGAGTTAAATTCCAGGTTTCACAATAATTGCACACACTGATAAGGAAATGGGTTTTGGCATGTTTAATCCTGCTCATATCATTGTTCCTCAGTTCTTTGAACTAAAAGAAAATTAGTATCAAATATTACAAGGTGGGCAATTCCAAAGACAAACTTCCTGCCAAGGGTCACCTTGTGCCACAGGTGATAGACCTCCTGCTCCGCTTGACAAGAAGAGAGGCCACAGAACCCAGAGATGAGGTACTTCCACGGTGGCCCCCACTCAAATAATACTTCCTCATTTGCCCTGCTAAGACCTAGATTTCTAGTCTGAGTCCTAGGGAGAAGCTGAAAACTCAAGATGCTCCTCATCTTGAAGTCTCTGTCCGGGTGCTGCTGCTCCAGTAGAGGAAACCAGCCGCTGATTCACCAAGGACTTGGATCTGAGTCTTTAAGATCATTCTAGACCACACTGCTGATATGTCAGATCCCCATCCCTGCCATTGTACCAGTACCAAGTCCCACCAGCATCAAATGTGGACTGGAGACAGTGATACCAAGCTCTGCAAAAAGAGCTCAACCGATGACTCAAATATCCCTGTAAAGTGCAAGCTTAGCCCTACTGTTGAGTTGTGGTAGCACTGAGGGGCGGAGGGGGGGGGGCAAAGAAGCCACATATTTAGTAGTTCACTTCATGTTAGACATAGAAAATGAAAGAGACCCAAAGGAAACGTTACTTCTCACTCATGAATAAAATGTTTTGTCTTATCCAAGAGCACAAATATGTTTATCCTCTACCAAGTGTTTACATGAGCAAGTTGAAGAGATAATCCAGGCAAATGTCTGATTTTCCAAAAGTGGCTGTCCATTAAGGACACAGGGCATAGAGAGACGCAACAGGACTAGATGGCCGGAGTTTCACTAGCTGGTTCTCAGCTTGTTGGAGTCCTTTTCTGTTTCTCCCACCTTCCTATTTTCCTTCTCTTATCGCTGCAAAAGTTTCAGCTATTTGTGACCCGAAGATTTTAATAGCTCGATCTGAATCTTTTTCCTAAAAATATTACAAACATTAATTTTAATTACTTAACACATATACTTCTGAAATCAAAGCAATAGATAACATGACTGTTTCATGCAATAATCATTGCATCTTCAAGAATTTTTAATTGTAGTGGGGTGAAGACTAAGGAATGGATTTCTTCTTCTTCTTCTTCTTTTTCTTCTTCTTCTTCTTCTTCTTCTTCTTCTTCTTCTTCTTCTTCTTCTTCTTCTTCTTCTTCCTCTTCTTCTTCTTCTTTTTTTGGAGGGGGGCAAGGATTCCAAACCTCCAATTCTGCCTATTTATATACTTTCTTCCATGAGAGTGTTAGTCTAAACCAGTGGTCTCAACTTATGGGTTCTGACCCCATTAGGAATTGAATGATCTATTACAGAGGTCACATATCAAATATTTACATTATAATTCATAACAGTAGCAAAATTACATTTAGGAAGTAACAACAAATAATCTTTAAAAATATATTTTATTAACTTATTCATATTACATCTCAATTCTTATCCCATCTCTTGTATCCTCCCATTTCTCCCTCCCCCCCACTTTCCCCTTACTCCCCTCCCCTATGACTGTGACTGAGGGGGACCTCCTTCCCCTGTATATGCTCATAGGGTATCAAGTCCCTTCTTGATAGCTTGCTATTCTTCCTCTGAGTGCCACCAGGCCTCCCCATCCAGGGGATGTGGTCAAATATGGGGCACCAGGGTTCATGTGAAAGTCAGTCCCCACTCTACACATAACTGTGGAGAATGTCCTGTTCATTGGCTAGATCTGGGTAGGGATTCAAAGTTTACTGCATGTATTGTCCTTGGCTAGTGCCATAGTTTAAACTAGAAATTATCATAGTGAGTGAGTTCACCCAGAAGCAGAAAGTCAAATGGTATATACTAACTTATATCTGGACACTAGCCCAAGGGGCATGTCCCATGAAAGTCTTCACATACCAGGAAAGTGGGACAGAGGAGAGGACATCCTATTGGGACTCTAGGTGAGAGAAGCATGGAAGAATGGGGAAATAGAAGGATCCACAGGGTCCTAGAAACCTACAAGAACATTATGATGGATAGATCTGGGCCCACGGGTCCTGCTCACATTGTGGCACCAGCCAAAAATAATCTTATGGTCGGGTGGTCACCACAAATAGGAGGAACTGTATTTAAAGGGTTGAAGCTTTAGGAAAGTTGAGAACCACTGGTCTAAACTAAGTTATATAAAGAATAGGAACAGAGCATAATATATACCTTTAGGGTACAGATAACATCATCAACTACAGGTTTAGGTTGACAGCATGGACAATGGTTTCTTGATGCTAGCGGTTTATAGAAGAAGTCATGTGTGTGAGTTGCAATCAAGCTCACCTGTGGAGTTTCTGAAATGACTCCACAAACATTCCGTTTCATCATCTGTCAACTATAAGAGACACAAATAGAGGCTATAGAGATAGCTAATTAGTTAAGAGTCCTACTGTTCTTGCAGAACCCTGGCAAAGGTATCCTACCCTCCATAGCATGTGTCCATTCTAAAACCCTGTGTTTCTGATAATCCTAACCCAGTATAATGTTCTTGTCAATTTAGCTAAACATGAAATCAAATAAAAAGAAAGCCTCTAGGCACACCTGACATACTTTTTGATTAGCTTACTTGAGACAGGAAGACACATTCTAAATGTGGGCAGCACCTTCCAATGTCATCACAGATATTAGGAAGTCTAAAAGGTAAGCTGCTCTTATAGTTATGGTTTTGGGATTGGCATGACAAGGACTGAAGACATGACAGACATGCATAGAGGAAAGCTGGGGCTGGGTGGGATATGTGCTATGATCAGGATGCTCCAGGGTCCCAAAGTTCAGCTCACTTAATCCTATACAGAAGAAAAGAGAAGTGTATTTATGTATGGAGCTGAGGGAGGAGGTGAGCTAGCTCATCTCAGTAGGTTACGGTGGAGGAGCTGTCTCAAGCTACAGTCATCCAGGAGGGGGAAGTTGTGGTCTCTCTAGACATCCTGTCAACATCTATCCTGGAACCACCAGAAACAGGGTGTTGCCATTCTCCTGAGCCTGACCTGGGTAAGGCATTACAATTCCCATGTCCCTGAGTTATTGACATACTTGATATGGCTGTGCTCATGTCAAAAAATATATATTCACTTAGACTTTCATTCATACCTTAGGAAAAGCTTTCTGATTTTTGCCTGCTTGCCTTTGAGGGTTCGTCTCACTGATGGATTTATCTATCCTGATGACAAGTTCAACTACCCTGTCACTGCCACTGTTGCTGTGTCATCGCTGCTGTCACCATTCTTTGCACTAGAATAAGCCAGCTGCTTTGGCCTTTGGATAAATGTGGCATGCACTTTCCATAAGCATATTTTATTAGCTGTCATGTTGTATATTAGTTATCCAAACCACATACAAGGAAATTGTGACTGGAACATAAATCCCAATTGGGTCTTTGAATACATGTAAAGAACTAAGGTCTTAAAGTGTCATCCACTAAATAGATTTTACAAACGTAGAAGAGGATCGGAAAGATTTTAGAGGAAAAACTATTGAACGGGAGAAGAGGGTCAAATTCTTCTAACTGATTATAAAAGATCTATTTTTAACTTTTAAATGAGTTATAAGATTATATAAAATTGTTAAGCAATAATTATATATGTATATATTTCCACATATGTATATATACATGTTTACACACACATATGTATATATACATATTTACACACACATATATGCATATATTTGTGTATACATATACACATATGTGCATATACTTGTGTATTCATATACACATATATGTGCGTATATGTATACATATATGTACATATATGTACATAATTATTCATATATGTATAATTATACAGACACATGTGGGATACAATAGAATGTTTCAGCACATATTTACACTATGGGATCATCCAATCTGAACAACAAGCATATCACGAAACAATCAGCCACTTAGTTATACTAATGGTCCCACACCCATTTATCTACTAAAAATTTACTTGACACAGTGTTACTGGCCTTAACATTTTTTTGAGCATTAATGGTTTCTGAGCTCTGTGCAGTGCTACAAACACATGATCTCAATTCTTACAAATATTCAAGACACAAATATAATTAATGGTTTGTATCAAATCCTTTTGGAGCTCATATTGTATTGATGGTCATGTCATTGAAACTAAAATGAGATGACACTAAACCAATATATGACTTTCCCTACTCACAGTATAAGAGCTGAAGCTAAGAATCCACAAATAAAATAGGTGGGAAGATTCTATAACAAGAAAATAAACTGAACCTTCATTCTACACATGCAGAAACAATAAAAATGAGTACCCCATAGATGGTGTTACATAGCCATTTAGAACCTGTGTCTTACTTCCTCCACTTCTTCATGCCAGTTTATTTATTTATTTATTTATTTATTTATTTATTTATTTATTTTTATTTATTCATTTTACATTCAGATCATAGCCTCCTTCCTCCTCTCCTCCTGTTCCCACCATCCCACCCTCTCCCCATTTCCCCTTTTCCATTTTCAGAGAAGGGGAGCTACCCATACCAACCTACCCTGGTACTTCAAGTGGCATCAGGGCTAAGCACATTCTCTTCCAGGAAAGGTGTCCCAGCGAGCAGAAAGTGATTCAAAGGCAGGCAATAGAGTCCACATCAGGCACATGCCTCACTCCACTTGCTAGAGGACCCAGATGAAAACCAAACTGTTCATCTGCTACATACATGTATGAGGTCTAGGTCCAGTCCGTGCATACTCTTTGGTTAGTGTTTCAGTCTCTGTGAGCCCCCACGGGACTCAGTTAGTTGACTCTGTTGGTCTTCTTAGGAAGTTCCTGTTCCCTCCTAGATCCCTCTATCCTTCCCCAACACTCTTCCACAAGACTCCCTGAGCTCTGCCTAATGTTTATCATGCCAGGTCTTTAATATGTGACTTATTCACATTACATCCCAATTGCTATCCCCTCCCTCTTATCTTACCATTCCCATCCTCCCTCCCTGTCCAGCCTATTCCACTCCCCTAGACAACTGATGGGGGGGAACCATCCTACCCCAAATGTCTGGCAACAGCCTATTAGGTGTCATTAGGATAGCCTGCATCCCCTGCCTCTGTCTGCCCACTAGGACATCTTGACAAGGGGCAGTGACCAAATCATGGGCACCAGAGTGTATGTCAGATATTTAGTAGCAGTCCACCCCTCCCCCCCCCACATGGAAAATCCACTGTCCATCAGTTACATCTGAACAGAGGCCCTTGGTTCTCTGCATTCATTGTCCTTGGCTGGTGCATCAGTTTGTGCAGGCCACCTTTTGTCAAGATCTGCAGGCCTTGATGGCCTCCCTGTGGGAGCTTCTGCTCCTTCTCAGACCTTTCACCCCCCCCCTTCCCTACAACTTTGTGCTCACTCTAGAGTCCAGCTTTGAGTACCAGGATCTGTCCCAATCCCTGACTAGATGAAGTTTCTCAGAGGACATCTATGTTGGGCTAATATCCACTTATAAGCAAGTATATATCATGTGTATCTTTCTGTGTCTTGGTTACCTCAAGATGATCATTTCTACTTCTATCCATTTGCCTGCAAATTTCAAGATTTCTTTGTTTTTAATAGCTGAGTAGTATTCCATTATGTAGATGTACCACAGTTTCTTTATTCATTCTTCCGTTGAGAGGCATCTAGGTAGTTTTCAGATTCTGGCTATTACAAATAAAGCTGCGATGAACATAACTGAGCAAATGTCCTTGTTGTACAGCTGGGTCTTGAGATAGCACTATTCCCAATTTTCTGAGAAAGTCTCAGATTGATTTCCAAAGAGGTTGTATAAGTTTGCACTCCCACCAGCAAGGGAAGTGTGTTCCGCTTTCTCCACATCCTCACAGGCATGTGCTGTCACTTGGGGTTTTTTTCTTAGCCATTCTGATGGGTATAAGATGGAATCTTAGAGTTGTTTTGATTTGCATTTCCCCGATGACTAGGGATGTTGAGCATTTCTTTAAGTGTTTTCCTCAGTCATTCGATATCCTTCCATTGAGAATTTTCTGTTTAGCTATGTATTTCAGTTTTTAATTGGGTTATTTGTTTTGGTGGTTTTTACTTTCTTGAGTTCTTTATATATTTTAGATATTAGTGCTTTTTCAGATGTATGGTTGGTAAACATCTTTTCCCAATCTTAAGGCTGTCACTTTGTTCTGTTGACGGTGTCCTTTGCCTTACAGAAGCTTTTCTGTTTCATGAGGTTCTTTTTATTAAATGTTGATCTTAGAGCCTGAGCTATTGGTGTTCTGTTCAGGAAGTTGTCTCCTATGGCCAATGAACTCTAGGCTCTTTCCCAATCAACATAGTAAAAATGGCCATCTTACCAAAAGTAATCTATAGATTCAATGCAATCCCTATCAAAATATATACATAATTTTTTACAGACCTTAAAAGATCGATTATAAACTTCATATGGAAAAAAATTCTCTAATAGCTAAAACATTCCTGTACAATAAAAGATCTTCCAGAGGAATCCCCATCCCTGATATCAAGTTGTACTATAGAGCAACAGTAATGATAATGGCATGGTACTGGCATAGGCCAATTAATCAATGAAATAAAATTTAAGACCCAGATATAAATCCACACACTTATAGACATTTGATTTTTGATAAAGAATGCATAACCAGACAATGGAAAAAAGACAGGAGTTTCAAAAAATGGTGCTGGTCCAACTGGATGTCTACACGTAGAAAAATACAAATAGATCCATATTTATCACCCTGCACAAACCCAAGTGGATTTAAGAGTGCAACATAAAACCAAACATATAATGAGTACTATTGAGTGTGATTCAAAGTAAAAGTCACAAGCATTTCTTCCTCTTTTATCATTCAAAACTAGAGTGCCACAATAATTCATGTAGATCATACAATTTGAGTCACTCTGAAAGCATCATCATGTCCAGAAAATGGCTTGTTCTATTTGGACTATGGATGGTCTTGTCTTTCTCAGCTTGAATCTTTATATCTGTCTATTATGTTGCAAAAAGTTGAAAATATAGAGATAAAATATGACATCCCAAAACAAAATATAGCAATCAGTAATAAAAAAGGAAGAGTATGTTAATCAGGAAAAACAATTTCCAAGTGTTCAGTAACAGATGATCATGGCCAGTATTTCATTAGTTATATATATATATATTATTATCACCTAATTATGTGTGGTGTGGTGGTGGTGGTGGTAGTGGTATGTGGATGTGTGTTTGCATGTGCACTAACATATGAAAACACTTTAATGTTATGTGAAAAGTATATGATTTGCATCGGGGGTCTTTCATGACTCTTACACTTTCTATAGATAAGAGGAAGCCTGTATGCAATTATAGCTTTAAAGCATTTCCTCAGAAAATTAAATTGATATAAATGTTCTATGATTCAAAAATCTATGTGAACAGAGATTCTATTTTATTGACCTTCAGCTTTCTAATACCTAACACAGAATTGAACTATGTTGGACTCATCATCTTGAATAGATATAATAATACATAAACTACATAGCATGGATTATGTATAAGATAAATATAAAGACAGTATATATGCATATGGGAAAGTGAATTCAAGATTCTAATAATTCACAATCTTCCTCATAATTCATCCTCCAAAATATGCCAGACAGAATTTTAGCCCTAAAAATTCAGTGGTAGCCAGATTTTTAAAAAACCCTTATTTTCATAGAACTTGCATACCACTGAGGAGACAAAAGACAATGAATAATTAAATATCATAATGTCAGACAGTATTCCTTGCTTGAAGAAACACAAAGCAGAAAAGAAACGTACTCAAAGATGGGAAAATGCTGGCTTCAGGAGAGCATACAAAGGTTGCCTCTCACAAAGGGATTTTTAAAGATAATTTTTTCTTGTCCATGAAGAAACAAGGCAGGAAACTTTGCAAGTCATGTTGTGTTTCAGAAGTTCTACAAAAGTGAGAGCCACAGTGCAGCTAGACCATATCTAAATTGTTTAAAATTCCACACTATTGGTTCTTTTGTAATTACTGATAAAAGTTGTCAAAAGCAGATGTATTATAGTTATACAATGAAGAAAATTTATTCTCAGAGAAATTCAAAGTGAAAGGAACAATGAAAATGGTGTCCAAAAGCTAATGATCCTTGCAGTGCCGTGCTGATTGTAGCTCCGTCCTACTGGGGAGAGTAGTCTGGGATGTCACTTAGGCAGTGTAACTGGGACAGCTAGGCTTCCCAAGGCCACAGTGCCTTGGGGCATTCAGTATAGATGAAAATATATGTCTCTGCTTCATTGTTATTCATCACAGCCCCCAACAGGCACTTATAAAGCCAAACATCATTCACTAAACTCAATATCCATGAGCTTAAAATACGATCTTCACTCATGTGTCACTAATTACTACTCAACTAACGCAAATGTATTTATAACCCATTATCCCATAGAGGTTACCTCGGGGTACATGAAGAGACAATGTTATAAAATTTTAAAGACAAACCAAATTCCAAATAACAAATAATTTTCCTCATTAAAATGTCATGGAAAACCCTAAGTGTGGGGAAAAGAGCTAAATCTTTTAGAACTTCTATCAGTTTCTTGGCAAAGATTTTAGAACTATTTAAATAAAAACAAACACATTAGATAAAATAAATAATATGAACTTAATGGCCTATTGGAATTAATTTATCTCTGCAGTTCTGTGATCTGGCATCTATTGCATCTAAATAACAAAAGATAAAATTAAATATAAATGTTCACTAAAAAGGGCCAAGTAGTAGATGGAACATTTCCTTCACAGGTACAATCCTCAATCCTCAACACTTGGAAAAAGAAAGAAAACGAAAAAGAAAGAAAAGAAGATATAACTAAGAAATACTTGATGTGTTGGTGGAAAGGAATACATTTTTCAAGTTCTATCTTTAGAATGGAGGAGTTGCTTGAAATCATAAACATTCACTATATAAGCCATCTGAATAAAATAATTGAAAAGATGGTACAACAGAAAACTCTTTAAATTTGGTCTCATTTTATTGAAAACATCAACTGCACAGATGAACAGAAATGGAGATATTAGTAATATAATGGGAGATAAAGACAAAAATTATCTATTCTCTTTACATTATGGAATTATTAGACTGAATTATATGTATTGCATAATATATAATAATGTGTTTCTCTACAATAATATATAAATTTCTCATTACTTTATGTAATTATAACATATGCATTATATATAATACATATTCACTTACAAAAATGCATACACACATATCTCAAAATAAGTAGTCAGTTACGCTCTTTAGGCATATGAGTATATAGCCTTTTGTTGTATAGAAGGTATTGGTCAAATAATGTCATAATAAGGACTTAATAATCCTATAGCTAGAAAGAAGTCTCATCAGTTAGGAGTCATTCCTGCTCTTTCCCAGGACCAGATTTTTATTCTGAGCACCCATGTTAGGTAGCATACGAAAGCATATAACTCCAGCTCTTCTAATTGCTGCACACACACACACACACACACACACACACACACACACACACAAATTTTTTTTTAAAAATAAATATTTTCAACTCTCTTTGCAGTCCTTCATGTTTCCTTAGTGCTCTCCTCATTCAAGATATAACCATTTAAGAATGTCAGAGCCAACAGTGTTTCATTTAATTTATCCACCCTTCATAAACTAACTTTAACCATAAGATGGAATGGTTTCCTTGAAAATATAATATGTACCACATTTACTAAACTCATAATTCTGTATTTGTATTCTGTGCTCTGGATATTTATGAAGAAAATATAATGACCTCTACCAGGAAACAAGAAAGAGTTGTTCTCACCTTTATTGAAAGTTACTATAAATAATGTAGAAAACATGGGAAAAGAATTTATATGAGCCATATGGGTTCTAGAATTTTCCTTCTGGGAAACCTTACTGAGGATTTTAGAAACACCTGGAGGCAGAGACAAACAATAACCTGTACAGTGGCGTAAAATTATATACATGTTCTATACTGCAAGAGTTTTATAGAGGAAAATGAATTTGGAGCCAACCAAAAGAAGAAGCAAGATGGTGTAATGTAAACATGGGAATGGGGAATAATTCAAGGGAATAAAAGTGAAGCATAAGAACTAGGGTAGGTACTAGATGCCTACAGAGACCTCATCAGCACAGAATAGCAAACAAACAGCCCCTTCATGGAACTGATTCTGCAATCCAGGCCTGCATTTGACTATTGATAATGTGCATCTGTTGAACATGTTTGCAATTCTAGAAGATTTTGCCAAGAAAGTTCAAGCTCAACATCAAAATTTGAGACTGAAAGAATGTAAGTGTTAAAGATATACTGTAAAAACCTAATCTAGGGGTCAGTTTAGAATATCAACGACCAACACAAATAAAAACTAGATAATTTCCATATTTGTTTTGAGTTTTGTGTTTCTAGGATGATCTTTTCTGAACAACAAACCAGTGATAAAATTTACTAATAGCTACCAATTATTGGGCGCTTATAGAGTAGTTTTCTATGCTGCTTTAAAATAATGAATATTGTCAAATACCAGCCAATTCAGTGATTACAACTTTTATTCAAGATTCCTAGTAACAACATTCTCATTCTTGTTCTACAATTTGATTGCTCTGTGATCATGAGTATTGCATAACTACTCTTAATTACAGTTTCACCTACAACTGTAACAACGTAGCAGTCTCCTTCAAAGGTTTCTCACAAAGACGAAAGAGAACATTATAGGACATAATTGATTGTAGAAAGAATGAGCACAAAAGTTGATCACAATTATTACTGGTGATTTTTACAACAAAACATGTTTCACAACTTGTCTGGCAAAAATAAATGAGTATAAATAAGATTTATATGAGACATGACACCACAAAAAGTATTGTTTTGGTTTTTTTTTGTTGTTGTTGTTGTTGTTGTTTTTGTTTTTTGTTTGTCACAGGACTGTCAATGGAATTTTATTGTAAACTTTAAAGATTTTAATTAATTTTCAGTTTTTGACCCTACAGAGTAATTATAGTATGAAAATGATAAATAAAACTCCATACAGGTATTAGGGCTTTCAGAAAATTCATCCTAATATCATATGTTAATGATTATTAAAAAGTAAATTTATATGCAAAAATAAGAACTCCTAAAGAGAGAGTAATATTGCTGTGGAAAAATGTCTGAAATTATTTACTACTTTCGGTGCTGGATATGATTGATTTTTTAAAACTTCTAACCAGTTTTGCATACCAATAAACACCTCTGTTCAAATTTAACTATATATTTACCTTAAAGTAAATGCTCCAAGAAAAGTTTGTAAAATAATTCCTAAAACAGAAACTATTTATGTCACTGTGGCAAAACTTTTAGGGCACTTTTAATATAAGAATCCAAATTCTTTCATATTTCAATTCAGTTTGCTAGTCTCCCACAGAGGGTTAATCTATTGAGCTACACTGGCCTGCAATCAAGCAAGGGGCTTTCCAGGAAGTATATGTGAGTTTCCCTCCCCTCTGATTGGCACTGAGAGAAGATGATAGAAGGCCTGAAACAATATGTGGTTTGCTTTTCACAAAACATTTATTTACTGAAGAAGTAGAACGTTTTCCTCAAGAACAAATTAATGTAAGTCAACCATTGTGAGAACTCTGACCTTTGAAATTATACTTGCATAGTCAGATTTCCCTAACACACTGCATGTTTACAGTATATTTTAAATAAATCGATATCCTTTATGCATGAGTAGAGAAAGGGAAAGATAAAGGCCAACAGCAAATAAAGAAAACCCAAATGATTTAGCTCAGCAGAGGGGAATAATGAGCCAAGCTCTCCCCAGCGTCCAAGCCACTCTGGTATTTAGTTAGGCACTTACAGATTGACATTAGCTCTTGGAGGTCACTAAGATGCCATTTTGTGCATTTCCACAGTCAACTTACTCCATGCAGCATTCAAGTTGCTACTGTGGAATGGCTGCAGCGGTGAGGTGAGTAAATTGCATGATTAATTTATGGCTCGATCTCAGTGTTAGTTAATGTGCTCACTTAATTTTCCGGGAGGGAACAGTTATCAGATGCCCACCGGATTGATACAAACTGACAGCACCCAACAGTAGCAAATCTTCGCATCTTACAAACAAAATAGCAAATACAGAATGGTCTACAAATTGTACCAGTTTATGTCACCATTCCTTGGGCATCACCCATAAAGACCTTGAAATATTAAATTCTTCTCATCTTTAACTACAAATCAAAAGGTTAGGCAAATACCATCTGTATCTCAAATACTTTTTTAAACCATGAATTGCTGACTTTCACATATGAAAGTTTATACTCAATTCAGTTGTATTTTCAAATGTACCTTGGACTCCTACCTTGTTCTTGACTATCGAAAATTAACTCCTAAGAAAAGGGTGAGTAAATGGTGAGGTGAGAAAAAGATGAATTCATTTTACCGAGAGTAAACTAGGCACTGTCAAAAATGTTCTTAAAGATTCATTTATTATTTATGTAGTATTCCATTCAAACTTGAGCTAGAAGAGGGCACCAGATCTCATTGTAGATGGTTGTGAGCAAAAAAGATATCCTTAATATGTAATATTATATTATTAAAATATCCTTGTATGTAATAGAACTTCACCAAGCAAATGAATCATAATAGTCAACGGTCAACATGCATGTCAAATATGTTCTGTGCATTTTGACTATAGCTGTAACTTCATTTTCTCAGTCTTACAGGCAAAAAACGAAAAATGAACCAAGGAGAAGTTGAGTAATTTACTCAATGTTTAAAAAGAGGGGAATATAATAGGAACGCAAATTCAGGCATGTTTTCAGGTCACTATCCTGTGATTTCCTCACTGTCTCTGCAGTTCTTTCAGTAAACATCTCATGGAGTTCTGAAAAGATATGTTTTTTTTTTCCACGTGAGAGCATACATGAAAAGTTCACATTTGAACATTGGAATTAGATAAAGTACAAGGCTACTTCTTGCCGGAAGTCTTATTCTGGCGTTGTCACTTGTCTGCTCAAGAGAAATGAGAGGCTCAATTCTTCAGCATTACTATGCCACGCCAGGCATGCAAATGGGCCTTAGCAAAACAGCTGAAAAGTTCTAACGTAATTCTCCTTGGAGACTGTAAAGACATTTCTTTTAAGGCAAAGACAGGGTCTAAAATGTGCCATTAAAATTACTAGCAATCAGGAAAGTAAAAAGTACTGTATAAACAGAGTCAGACAAATAATGGAGAGAGTGAGCGTATATGAGGGTAAGACCAATGTGGTCATGCATTAGCTATCACATTAACTTACTCAAGCAGCACACATTTGCGAACGCTTAACCACACACACCTACACAATGCACAATAAGCTCATTTCCATTAATGCTTTAGCCGACTCTGAAGAATATTTCTGTGTAATGAGAGGCAAGTTTTGGTAGGTGCCCTGCTGATTGGCGTGATCAGTGCAATCTTGTATAAATAATTTGCAACTTTCCAGGTGTATCACAGATGGCAGTAAAATATCACACATGCGCACTTGCTATAAATTTTTAACTTAGTCAGTCGTTAATATCACATGATGCCCTTGCGAGTGCCACTGTAAGGCGCTGCTCTAACATATATTAAAGTTGTTGGGTTTTTTTTTCTATATCTTTTTCTGAGCTGCTATAGCTATTCTGTGTTTTAATGACCCATCAATGTTAAGAAACAGAAAATGTTGTCGTGCTAAAACTATTTTTTTTTTTTTTTGCATGCAGTCGTGCTTCAAAGAGTTGGCAATAAACTACGACTTTTGAGTGGACTGTGGACAAAGACGCTTGATCATGATTCAAGTTCCCAGTTAATAAGAAGAATTCCTCACTTATAATAAGAAATGCCATTTGCTTAGAAGTCTTTGAAAACATACATTCTAGAAATTTTAGCCCCAAGAGGGACTATAGCACTTACTTTTATTATTTTTTACTTCAATAAATGCAATTGTACATCCAATAAAAGCAATTATACATTGCTTTTTGCGAGTTAATTTAAATCTGTGTTAAAGTTTTAAGCAGCATTGCATAATTAGAATTCCTGGATTTGTTTCTTTGTGCATTTAGTATATTTGAGCATCTGTAAAATAGTGTTTTAAGGTATGAAAAATGCAAAGAGGAACAGCACTTCCCTGGTCCTCAGGGAGCTTACAGTAATAATGGGGAAAGATGTGTACAATTAGTGAAGAAATAGATGTGGTTCTGATGAAGATGAAATAGATACTATATGCACAAGTTCCATAGTAATGTACATTATTTACTTGTATTTACTGAAAAACAAAAAAGAAACTAATAAACAACAGCAATGTCCACAGAACAAGCAGCATGTGAAATCTACCCCCGATGCAAGAAAGGGAGAAATTGGAGTCCAGCAAGAACCACAAGTTGATTATCAAGATCCATTCCTTCTTTCCCCTGCCTGTCAGTTACATCATCCAATACCCTGCAAGGATCCTGCACCATGAAGGTCCATCTTGACTTCAAAAACCACTTGCACTACCTGGCAAGCCCTCTAGAAACTAACAATCAGCAGAAGGAATCTTCTAAGCCTACAAGTCCTAATTAGGGCTACTATTGCTATGATAAAACACCATCACCAAAAGCAAGTTGGGGAAGAAAGGGTTTACTTGGCTTACACTTCCACATCACAATTCATAATTAAAGGAAGTCAGTACAGAAACTCAAAACAGGGCAGGAACCTGAAGGCAGGATCTGACGCAGAGGCCATGGAGTTGTGCTGCTTACTGGCTTGCTCCCTCATGGTTTGCTCAGCCTGCTTTCTATAGAACCCAGGACCAACAGCCCAGGGATGGCACCACCCACAACAGGCTGTGCCCTCTCCCTTCAATCACTGATTAAGAAAATTCTTTACAGGTTAGCCTACCTCGTGATTTTAAAGAAGCATTTATTCAATCGAGGCTCACTCCTTTCTCATGATTCTGGCTAATGTCAAGTAGGCATAAAACTAGTACAAAAGGTTTATTTATAGTTAAGACAACTTCTAACATCCAATTTGCCATCAATAAAGTTTATCCTCCAGGCCAGACACAAAGCACAAGTCAGCTGATCAACAAACTGACATGTTGGAGTAATAAGGGAGCAAAGCAGCCAGAAGAAACACTGTCAAAGACCCAATTTCAGAGCCATTGTGAAGAGTGGATGGCACCTGTGTATATAACGTACTGTATAGGGCTAGCTTTTGACCTTCTAGCTCAGAGAGCCAATGTGTGAGGATCTCTGGGGCTTGGATGTTGATGAAGTTTTAGACATGGGTGCTGGTGACGATTGCAGCTTTTCATTTTAAATCTATTGCTTGTTTTTTTAATTTTAATTTTTATATATACTAAATGTTCTTTGTTAATTATCTTTCTTTTTTTCTAATTACTCATTTTCTTTGTCTTTATTTCTTTTGGGTTTGTCTGGTTCTTGTTTTCCTATGACTTTAACATGTATCTTTAGGTTATTTGTGATATCTATCTTTTTTACTGCAGGAATTTTTAGCAATATTTCTCCTAGACCTGCTTTTAATTCTTTTTCTTGCATCACTAGTTGGCTTTGATACTGAGCATTTACATCCACAAAGGTGAGGAGGTTGGATGCAGTTCAAGACCTAAGGTCCAGTTCCTTTGATGAAGATGCCTTAACAGAACATTATAAAATCTTTAGAACATTTGGCCATGGAGAATTTGGGGAAGTAAAACTGGCTAGGCAGTCACCCAGACAAGGATAGCAGTAAAACTTCTCTCCAAAGTTAGGAGGTGTACCCTTGTCAAATCAAAAATTGAAATAATGAAATCTCTAGACCACCCAATATTATTAAGATTTTGCACATAATAGACACCATAAAACACATTTGCATGATTATGGATCATGCCCCAGGAGGAGAACTGCTGGGCAGGATTGTAGAATTTGGCTACCTCCCCGAGGAGGAGTCCCATAGTCTATTTAAGTAGATGGTATGTGCCCTGCAGTATTGTCACCAGAAAGGAATTGCACCCAGGGGCATAAAGCCCAAAAATATACTATTGAAGAGCAAAGAAAATATAAAACTTAGCAATTTTTGGCTGGGCACCAAGCTTACTATGGGACAGAATCTGTCAACATTTTGTGGAATCCTCCCTTATTGTGGCCCAGAACTCTTGGAAGGTAGAGACTACGATGGTCTCACAATTGATGTCTGGAGCTTGAGGGTTGTACTGTACTTTATGAAGACAATGACAGGGTTCCTGTCTTTCCAGGGACATATGTATCAAGGACTAAAGCAGGTATTGTCAGGAAAGTTCTCCATGAAATTCAAACTGTCTCTAGAGCTTTGGCAGATGATTGCTAAGTTGTTAACTGTAAACCTTGGACAAACACTAAGGATAGGTGACATCCTGAACTTTCAGTGGTTAAAGCATGGTGGTGAAGGTTCTCCCAGTTGCTTTAGAGAGACCACTGACAGCAACCCAGACCCTACTGTAATGGTCATCATGAGGGTCATGTGACATGAGCAACAAGAGATAAAGGGATCTTTACAGGATAAAAAGTTTGACCAGGTGATGGCTACATATCTTATTCTTAAGCAACAGTCACTCCAGGTAGACAAATTTATCATAAAACTCAAGTCCAGGCAGTCGGACCAAACCTCAAACCTTACAGAGTCAACTGTGAAAGCACAAGAGACTGTAAAGAAGGCATCTAGTGCCCCTTCCCTCCCAATCTTCATTTTACCTACTCCAGAGAATGACAAAAGCCATAGAATGAGTAACAGTATGTCGCCCACCCCGAACTGCTCCTGCTTAGAGAAAATGAATGCCCCTGTTCTCACCATCTGCATCCAATGAGTCCATGAGGCTCATTTCATGAGCAACACCTGGGAGGAGACAGAGAGCAGTGCCATCTCAGATGAAAGAGGTGCCAGAATGTCTTCAGAGGGCATACAACTGAAAACCTACTCCAACCAGTTAGTCATCCTTAGAGGTGGCCAAGGCTGGCTCTAACAATCCAAAGAACAAGGTGTCCTCACAGGATGTTTTATCTCATCATGTCTCTGTGCAGGAAGCCCAGTATAA
The DNA here is from genome assembly GCF_903995435.1 of Acomys russatus. Taxonomy (NCBI): domain Eukaryota; kingdom Metazoa; phylum Chordata; class Mammalia; order Rodentia; family Muridae; genus Acomys; species Acomys russatus. Next base: position 28,227,676 of record NC_067166.1, on the reverse strand, counting down.
GAACATCAACACACTCAGTGGAAATATCAGCTCATTTCTCCCTCAAGCCTCACCTCAGGACAGTCCTACAAAGTGACTAAGCTGGTTCAAAGAACAACATGACCTCACGGACAGATCACCTTCATTCTCCATGGAGGAGGCCCAGGGTAAGAGTCTCACTGTACAAGAAAAAGAGCCTGGCCCATCCTCCCCAGATATGTGCCAGAGATACCTAAGTGGCTGATGCCAGATTGCACCCAGAGGCCTCTTTAGAAAGCAGATCTGGAAGATCATGAGGAGAGGCTTTATGAAAGGCCTGAGGAGTTTATGTTACTGTTGATCAATGCAAAAGAGTGACTAGCCAAAACCAAAGCAGAAAGGGCCTTGGAAGCAGCCGTGGTACCAGGTAGATTCATGATGGCTGATGGTACCACAGTTTTGTCAGCCATCTGAAGCACTCAGTAGGCCTCAGAAAGTCTGTAAACATTAATCCACAGTGAGGCTGGAGATCATCAGAAAAACAGGCCTCAGACGTCCTTCCATTCATAAAGCCATGGGAAGCCTGCACTGGCCAAGGTACACATTTTGCCCCAGAGCATCCTGAATGGTAAGGGAATGTTGCTGTTGCCGAGGCTTTGTGTCCCCAGGCAGCAGGCTTGGAATGACTGGTGTCCTTGCTGCCTGTGTGACACTATGCTGGGGCTACCCAAAAGACTCCTGCTACCACACTCAAAAAGGGACTAAGCCTGATGCCAGTTTCATCTGCATGCTGCGTAGGGCAGGAAACACCCCTCAAGACCTAACACACTGGTGGATGAGGGACACACAGGGCTCCTTTAAGAAGATACATGTTCTGATCGTGGAGCACCCAGCCCTTTGTGTCTTGGCGGGAGCCAAATGATAAGAGCACAGTACTTCTCAAATCCCCTACAGCCACCACCTCCACTGCTGTGTTCATGAGGTCAAGGACAGTCAGCTGGTGTTACTGCCCTCTTAGTCACCTAGACAAAGATACCATTTCCCCAAGAAGAAGACTTAAAAAAAAGACTGTTGGCTACAAGGGCCAGACATACAGAACGCTGACAGTCACTTGTGGAGTGGGGAGTTATTTCATACTGGGTCCTCTCTAAAGCAGTGAAATCAATCAAATACCTACTGCACTGAACCATGAAGACAACCCCTAGAAAAGGTCCTAGATATTGAAAGCTGAGTGACTGCTCATTTTAGGCATTGCAAGTCACAGTGAAGACTATTGAAGATTTGTGTGGAGAGCAGGGACTGTCTCTGACATGAACTTTGGTGCCTCCAATTTGATCATTTCTCTTTGGTGGGGAGGAAGGGGAAGCAGGCTTTCTTGATGAGACATGATAGGCTGTGGTCATACGGTGGGGATGGAGGTCCCTTTCTGTCACAGATCTAGGGGAGGGGAATAGCGCAAAGGAGGGAGAGATGGAGGATGGGAAGATACCAGTGAAGGGATAACAATCGGGATGTAATCTGAAATATATATATATATTTGCTCTGCAGTAGTGTTACCAAGAATATCAAACACACACACACACACACACACACACACACACACACACACACACACACACACACACACCTGGACAAAAGCACCTGGACAAAAATACATGGCACAACTAAGTCTGACTAGAGAGACCATTCATTATAATAAACTTCTTTGTGTATTTGAGAAAAAAAAAAGTAAGTATGTAAGTATTCTACAAAAACTCTAAACTGGAAGCCATAATATATACCTAAAGGACCTGGTGTAGACAATATTCAGCTCCTGTGCAGTCTCTGTGAGCTCATGTTGGTATCTATCAATCAATCAATCAATAAATAAATAAAAAATAAATAAAGAGGGAAGGAGGGATAGAAAGAAAGAAAGAAAGAAAGAAAGAAAGAAAGAAAGAAAGAAAGAAAGAAAGAAAAAGACAGAGATTCCTGACATGACATAATGAGACAAGGGACCTCCAAAGATGCTGCTGAGTTTGTTTTGTGTGAGCCATCTACTGCCTGGCATGTGCCCTACCTTTAAGATTAGTTTGAGTCCCAAATGAGACTCCCCTGGAGAGAACTAAATTTTCATTTGAAATTGATTATCAACTGATGATAACATCAGAGTTAGGTGTGAGAGCATGCAGTCCACTTCTCTCAGCTCTAGGATCCCATCTGGTGCAGATCTGTGAAGGCTCTGAACATGCTGCCTCCATAGCTGTGAGTTCATATGTGTGTGTTGTTCCTGTTGTGTATGTATCTGTGTCTCTTGTGCTTTTTCTCTGGCCTTGTCCTTCTGTTTCTTTGCTTTGTTGTATTCTGAATGCAGATTTTAATAAGTTATATAATTTTAGGAATAGAAAGGGCTCATACTTGGTCAGATTTTTAAAAGTTAGTTATATAATTTTAAGGAAAGAAAGAGGTCAGATGAGGAGAGGAAGGAAAAATCAGAATTAGGATATATTGTATAAAAATTATTTTAAAAAACATAAATCCATGAATAATCTCATAATATCCAGTACTCCCTTGCTATGTACTCAACTCTTCAAAACTATAAATATTAAGTTTCTCAAGTAAACAAAATATTAATTTCACATGATTGTACTCTCTCAGTAACAATTTTTCTATCAATTCAGTTTCAAGCACCATATCAAATTATATAAACCACTCCAATATTTCTAAGAAACCGTGCATTTTTGCTGTACTGGCAGCCAATATTGTAGACTTGCTGGTACTCCCTCAGAGACTAGAGGATTTATAGTATTATGTAGAATCAGTTTTACTAAATAAAAAATCATACTGGGTACCTCTAAGAGTCACAAAAGCTCTGAAATATACACAAGTGAAATAAAGAGTTTTAAAATCCTAGGTATACAACAACTCCCTAAACTGATTCTGAACTCTCAGCCTCAGAATAATAACTCTTATTCTGTTCTACTACCTTTCCCAGCTACTGTGGGTGTTCTCTTGGGGACCATAAAAGCTATATTTCCTGATTTATTTAAAGCTGTTTCCCATATCTGTGAATGTAAGCTTATATAAAGTTTAGAAAATTCTGGATCAATAATATGGTACAATAGTTTACTTATTCATACTCTTACATAGATCCTTTTAAAAGAAAAATAAATCTGCATGAGTTCATTAAGGCTATAAAGCATACTATAACTATAGAATTACTCAAGAGCTTCCTTCGAACAGCTGCAAGTCTTTAAAAGTAACATTCATATATATATATATAAGCACTCCACTGCATATGCATATGTATCCGGACTCACACACACACACACACACACACACACACACACACACACACACACACACACACTGTTTATAAACACCACTTCTGAAAATGTCTAAAAGAACCATTCAGAATTTGAGGAGTTAAATCAATAAGATTCAGAATAATAAGTACAATAATACCAAAAAGTAAGTTTTCTCATTGCAACTTCTGGATGTCTGAACAAAAAAGTGGAGCACACAGAACAGATTTAAAAGTACAAAGGCTGCCATCAAAAATCAAAAGCTAGCTAAACACAGTGATAAAAATTTAGAAGCTAAGCAGTCAGAGACTAAAACAAGAAAATTGTGAATTTAAGGATAGCTCACCAGCTATTAATAAAATAATCCTTTGCTAAATTATTCAAGGTATAATTCATATAGGCCTGGAGTGAAAGAGGCAGAGGAGAAATTCTAAGTGTACTATACCGATATAGTCACAAGGAGTTGGGATACAGAGAAAGGATGGAAGTCAAGGTAGACCAGATGACCACATCATCAGTCTTTCAAATAACAACAGAAAACAACAACAACAACAATTACACACAAAAAAAATATGATATCATTCTCCAGTTGGGATAAGGAGAAATCAAAACATAGTAACAAGTTGAAATGTTTACTAACAAACAGTGTGAGAAAGAGAAGAAAAACTTCAGATAAATAAGTAGTTACTCAATATGGCTTCTAATTACTGCTTCTTCCTTTTCATTGTATTGTAAAGATAAACACTAAAACCAAATATTCCAGTATTCTTGATTGTCAACTCCAATATTACTGATAAAACTTACAAATAATTTTCCAATCATGTAGATCATAAAAATAAGGTAGTTTTGATAACAAACAAAAACTTTCATTGCAAATTTATCACATGTGATGATTAATACAATTCCATTGTGCCTCCTATCAAAAAAATCAAAGATTATCCGGATAAGGTAAATAAATAAAGAGGGTTAAGATGTTTAATCTAGATACAGATGAGATTAATCTTCGTATAAAGTTGTAACAACCAGGACTGGTGAAATGCTTCAGGGAATAAACTTTTTGCCTGGCATGAGGAACTGAGTTTGATCTCAAAAAACACATAAATGGGAGAAAAGAGGGGGGGGGGGCATAACATCCTGACACTAGGTTTCATCCCAGTTCTAGGGAGACACATGCATTCCTGGAGGTCACTGGCCAGGCAGCATATATTACTTGGCTAATACAGGGACAATTAAAAACTCTGTCTCAAAAACAAATTAATCAGGACATAGGAATGATAGCTGGGACTTTTTTCTTGCATTTGCAACTGCATACACAAAAGTACACACACACACACACACACACACACACACACATTCACTCACAAAATGATTATAACAAGGGGATGAAGAGATGGTTCAGCGGTTAAGAGCACTGGCTGTTCTTTCAGAAAACCTGGGGTTCATTTCCCAGCACCCACATGTCAGCTCACACCTGTTTGAAACTCCAGTTCCAGAGGATCTGATACCCTGGCATAGATACACATGCAGGCAAAAAACAATGCACAGAAAATAAAAATAAAACAGATTGTAACAAGCAAATAATTAGTTTTTCACATTTTATATGATGAGCATTGTGGGGTTTCTACAATTATTGCTTGCCCATGGTCTTAACATTTATGAATTTAGTCTAATTTGCATATGACCTTCATTTTCTTCAAAACTTGTTTCCATTACTTTCCTGAATTTGTTTTGTTCCTCAAAGACAATGATCTGGGTTTCAGTCATCACTGAAGAGTGGGTATAATAAAGATACTATAGTGTGTCCTTTTTCTATTCTCAAATTTTCCTGAAAATGCCGAAACTTATGGATGTCTAAGAGCCCTTATCATTTCACTTGCTGAAAATGTAGCAACACAATTTTTATTAAGCATAACAGTTTAGATAGTTTTTGAGTCATAAATAGTTGCTGTTCTACATTTGCTTCTCGAGAACCTTATTGCCCACCCACTCAAGTCTTCTGCCCCGTGGACCACCATTTAGCAGTCTAGCTGCACAGACTCTGATATTTTATTTTTCTACCCCTAGGAGCTATATATATGCAAAGGAGATAGAGATTTTCCTTTCTCACAAATATAAATGATGTTTCCACCTGTGCTAAGACCATCCTCAAGTTGTTCAAGAACAATTTCAATCTATTCAGGTTTCAAATTATACTGCCTTTTCCATTGTAAAAAAACAAAAGAAACACAAAATTGTTGCTCTCCGTGCATTGCATTATAACATTCCAACCTAAGTAGATGGAAACAAAGAGAAAACTTTTTTCCAAAATCACTTGCCCAGAAGAGAAATATATCTCTAATATATTTTTTAGCTTTTAAATTAAAAAGAATCTTGATACTTCTTCAAACTAAAACCATTCACTTGCAAAGTACTTAAAAGTAAAATTTTTTTCTCTGTGGTGCTATAAAAATTAAAACAGAATTAGTTTAATATTATTAAAATGTGATTAAAATATGAATTAATACAATTCCCATTATCATGAATGCTTGTATACATATAAGTATACATATATATATACATATAAGGAAACATGGTTAAAAACATAAGATAATATTCTCTATTAGTGGAATATATTATAGTTGATATATAAATATTTGGGGGGAAACAATAGTTAAAATACAGCAGTACTGTCATATACTGTCTCAATCTTTTTGGATTTTAAAGTATAGTTGTCCTCTATTATGAAAACGTTTATATAAGAAGTGTGTGGATTCACCTGCTTTTTGTGTCCCTTAGAAAACAAACAGGCACCAAATGGATAATAATATAATAAATATAATATACTAAGATATAACAAAAATAATCAGGATAAAACAAAGCAAACAAACAGAAGGAAAACTGTGAAAGCAAGACCACAAAAAATCCACACATAGATGGAGAGATATACATATTTGTATCCATAGAAATTCCATAAAACCACAGAACCAGAAGCCATAATATATAGGCAAAGGATCTGCTAGGGTAAACAAAACAACCTCCCAAAGCACCATTGGATTTATTTTCCACTGGCTGTATATTTTCAGGCATCAGGACAGACCTCAAGAGTGGTTTGTACCCCAATGAGACTCTTGGAGAGAACAAATTTTTCATTTGCAAGTGGTTATCAATGGAAGAGAGTATCTGGCTTAAGGATGGGGCCATGTGTACACATCTTCCTGTGCTGGGACCTCATCTGCCCAGACCTATGCATGTTGCCACAATCTCTGTGAGCTCATACGTGCATATGGTCATTCTGTGTTGAGAAGGTCTTCTTTCATTGGTGTCTTCCGTCCCCTCTGGCTCTTATAACCTTTCTGTCTTCTTTTCCACAGAGTCTCCTGAACACTAAAGGGAAGGGTTTGATGAAGTCATCCCATTCAGAACACAGTGTTCCAAGGTTTTTCACTCTCTGCACATGGTCTGGCTGTTGTATCAGAGTAACTTGGGCCTTCTAAAAAGAATTGAAATGTTCCTTTTGTTTCTTTTTTGTTGAAGAGGAAAATCTGAGTGTTCCACCAGGATCTGTGTAGACCCTTGGGAAAGGAGCAGAGAAGACAGAGAGACAGCCGCAGAGGGTCAGCTACAAGGCTGTGGATAAAACTGGGGATTGGAATCACAATACAGTACATGGTAAAAATCTCCTTCCTGGTTCCCCTTTGGCCCAGAATAATTTTATAAATATCTACTCACATACTTCAGCTAAGAGGACAAAGATTATTTTTCTAAAATGGTGAACATTAATGGCTTCACTATAAGAACTGAAATGAGAGTCTATAGTGCAACACACTCAGCCCAGTGTCAAAGTGACACAAATTCACACATTAATAAGATACAATTGATCTGTCAAAGTGCCCTGAATTTAATGATACTTTTATTACTTTGTTTGGAGACATATTCCAATTTTGGTATTGATGCTAGGAAGCAGCTACTGTTCAACACTACAGATGAAATTCTTAATACGTATAATTTTCTTTTTTTTATTTATTTATTTATTCATTTTATTAATTTATTCTTGTTACATCTCAATGTTTATCCCATCCCTTGTATCCTCCCATTCCTCCCCCCCCCCCATTTTCCCATTATTCCCCTCCCCTATGACTGTTCCTGAGGGGGATTACGTCCCCCTATATATTCTCATAGGGTATCAAGTCTCTTCTTGGCTACTTGCTGTCCTTCCTCTGAGTGCTACCAGGTCTCCCCCTCCAGGGAACATGGTCAAATGTGAGGCACCAGAGTACGTGAGAAAGTCGTATCACACTCTCCACTCAACTGTGGAGAATATTCTGACCATTGGCTAGATCTGGGAAGGGGTTTAAAGTTTACCTCCTGTATTGTCCTTGGCTGGTGCCTTAGTTTGAGCGGGACCCCTGGGCCCAAATCTGCCTATCATATTGTTCTACTTGTAGATTTCTAGGACCCTCTGGATCCTTTTATTTTGCGGTTCTCCCATGCGTCTCTCATTTATTCCATCTTACACCCATCAGAATGGCTAAGATCAAAAATTCAAGCGACACCACATGCTGGCGAGGATGTGGGGAGAGAGGAACACTCCTTCATTGCTGGTGGGAATGCAAACTAGTACAGCCACTTTGGAAATCTATCTGAAAAAAAAAAAAAAAAGAAAGAAATCTATCTGGTGCTATCTCAGAAAAATGGGAATAGGGCTTCCTCAAGACCCAGCTATTCCACTCCTTGGAATATACCCAGAAGATGCTCCAGCACACAACAAGAAAATTTGCTCAACCATGTTCATAGCAGCCTTATTCATAATAGCCAGAACATGGAAACAGCCTAAGTGTCCCTCAGTAGAAGAGTGGATAAAGAAACTGTGGTACATATACACTATGGAATACTACTCAGCTATTAAAAACAAGGAATTCCCGAAATTTGTGGATAAATGGATTGAGCTAGAAATGATCATAATGAGTGAGTTAACCCAGAAGCAGAAAGAATCAAATGGTATATACTCACTTATATCTGCATACTAGCCCAAGGGGCATGTCCCACAAAAGCCTTCACTTACCAGGAAACTGGGACAGAGGGGAAGGCATCCTATTGGGACTCTAAATGAGAGACGTATAATTTTCTACAATGAAATATTCCAAGCTTTAAAGCCTTATCTGGCTTATGTATGATCCCAGTTATAAGGACACTGAGGCAAGAGAATCATAAGTGCATTTGGACAGGATTTCTAGAACAGAGCTGAGTTAGGGAAAGGGGAGGGAGAGAAACACAGAACACTAAAAAGGTAGTTTATTATATAGGCTTTTGTCATAGCGTTTGGGCAATCCAACAACGGCCTTCTGCATGCTGCAAAGAGAGAAAGCTCATTAAGTACTCAGCTGAGAAGCTACTCAGATCAAAGAGTCTACTGCGTCAGCTGTCGCCTCTTGGTCTGAAATCTCAGAAGTTCCCTGGAGAGCCTTGATTACTACTGCCATGGAGGAGGCTAAGCAGCTAGAATTCTGGGGTCAGGGAGGATGGCAAGGGCCATCCAGGTGATGACATACTTGCTCAGAATGAAACCTCAAAGGCAGCAAGTCCATCATATTTTCCTTTAGATCTCTTCATGTCTCACCACCCATCGGAGCTCACTGTGCACTTTGAGAGTGGGTCTTCTCAGTGAACTTTTGGAAACATCCTCACAGACATGTCAGCAGATTTGTCTTCTCACTGATTGAGAGTCAATATCAACCATTAAAATTTGTGACCAGCTCGGGCTAGAATAGGCAGGCCTTGTTTGACACAAATGAAAGAAAGAAAAATAAACCAAGGAAGGAAAGAGAGAGGGAGAAAAAAACAAACAAAAAAACAGAAACAGAAAAGTAAATGTGTTATATATTGCTTTCCAGAGTTCTACTCAATAATTTCACTCTAAAGTACTAGCAATTGAAAGTAAAATGAGTTACTTAGTATTCTATTTTTAAAAATAATCATTATATATAATCCCAAGCAAGGAATTGTTTAAGTAAATAAATAATGGTAAAGTAAGAATATACAGCAGGAAAGAATATTAAGAATATTGAGTGTTAACAAACAAAAGATAAATTATTTGCTATATAATCAGAGTTCTCAAAACTAAATCAGTTTACTAAGGCTATCTGCATAGTGCCTGCCCTTGGAAAAGAGAAATGTTTGACTACTCATTCAATGTGGCAAGTTCACGGGGGTAACAACAACAACAACAACAACAAAAAGATTTACTGACAGCTTTTCTGTTGCTCCCAATTTTCAGACAATGGGATCCTGCTAGCCTGAACTCTGAGCTGACCCTCAAGCCCTCTCTGCCTCCTTGCAGATATGTCTGGCACACCTATTCTTGTTGCTAATGTGCAGGAAAAAGTATAGTGTACAGCGTGTAGTACTTATGTCCATGAGACTGTGGGTACTATTGTGACCAGTTTTGATCTGAACGTTGGACAAAAATGAGAATTTACAAGGAGTCCATTTACTGTCCAAATTCAGAGTCTGATGTGATTCTACTTGCTGAATTGAGTCACAGCCTGTTTTTCTGACACCTTTGGAGCTCATCCCTAGCCAAGCCCATCCTAAAATTCAACTCTCTTCTAGGTCTATTTCAGCACGTGTGTGCTTCCCTGCTTAAGTTACCTAGTGTGCTTCATTCTTAACTCTCATCTTTACTACAGTAACAGAGTCCTCAAACCTTTAAACATGAGCATGACTGAGCAAAAGATAGATCTGAAGAGAGGGCAAAGCTGGGTGCTCAGCAACATGCTACCTACTAACTTGAGTGAAGCCCATGAGTTTGGTCCCCAGCATGCAACCCCAGACCTCAAAAGGCTGTCAGAGGAACTCAAAAGTTTGAGAAATCATATATCGAACCCCTGTCTAAAACAAACAAACAAACAAACAAACAGGACTGGGGAGGCAGCTCAATGTGTGAGAGCACTGGCTGCTTTTGCAGAGGACCAAGGTTCATGTCCTAAGACCCACATGACAACTAACAACACCTTTATTTCCAGTTCCACAAAATGCAAGTGCCATCTTTTTACTTCCATGGGCACTCTATGTATATGGTTCACATACAGGTTATTCAATAATGAGTAAAGAGTTGTTCTGGAGTCATAACTAAGTCATTTTTGAAAAATTAAAAACAAACAAAACCATAAGAGACAACAGCTCTTAACATTTAAAGTGTTGTCACTTCCTACTGTCTAATTAAACTTCCCAGTCCATAATATCCCAAATCATGGTACAGAATTCAGAGTATAAACAATACGCTGTAAATCCTTTCTGAGGTGTTTTTACTTCCATGCATGAGAGACTCACATTGCCTCAACCTCTCTTACCTTTTTACACATACACAGCAATATGTTAAGAATGACTATTCCCTATAAAAGTAAAGACAGCAAAGTGTTCTATGTGGGGTTAAAAGTCTTTGCTTTTTAGTTCTGCATGTGTTTTGGCTCTTATATTTGAAAATGAGTGATCCTGAGATTCACTTCAAACCAAAGCACTGTAGCAACACTCGGTGAACTACTCTTGATTTGCTATTGAATAACCTATGTGATTCTATCCACCCACCCACGCCCCACCCACCCATCTTCTGTTTTCTCTAAAGGAAAACAAAGGATAAGATCAGAGGCGTCATCTTGGGCTCCTTACAGCATTACAAGTCAAAGTATCTCAGACTGTATTTAAATAGCAAAGTCATGCTGTGAAGAATTGCTATCTAATTCCCAGAGCACAGCTTTGCCTTAGAACTCACTCCAAATAGATCTTCTCTCACGTTCATAAGAAACTCAGCCCAAGGCAGAAATCTCTTGTCTCATTGGCATTTGTTAAATGTCCATCTTCAATATATTTCTATGGAAATGAAAGCTATGCATGATGTAAAATAATAATAACATGGGCCAGCCAATTTTAATAAAGCTTTAATAGCAGCTATGGGCTACTCTGTCACTGACTCCCAGGTATACCTCTCCAGTCACTACGATTTCTAACTGGTTCAGTGCTGTTTCCATTTCCTTCCCTGCAAGTTCAGTAAGAGGTAGCTGCATGTGTCAAAATCCACAGCTTGCTCTATGGACAGGATTTGGGAAGCTAGCTCTTGCTACTCAAAAACAAGAGAGCAGAGGCCCAGAGCCAACTCTAAGAATTGTAGGCTCATTTCCAGGCAATTAGTGATTGTGCTTAAGGACGAACACATCCGAGCAACTTGATTGGAGCTTTCTTGCTGTGTGTATGATCCCTCTTGGTTGATTAATGAGAGAATGTGCCCTCATTTATCCTCTTGGAGGATGCAGCTGTGAGCAAGAAATATCCTGTTAGCAAGCTGCTCTCTCTCTCTCTCTCCTCAGCTGCTTTCCTGTTCCAGCACAAACAGTCCAGTGGGAGGGCTGGTGCCTAACTTCCCAGTCCATTGGAGAACAAGGTTAAAGGACTCCATTTAACTCTTATTTTGCTTAATGTCACCCCACAGTTGGAAATGGTCCAGAAGCACACTTCTCAAAAGGGCAACTGTTTCTCAGTAGCATGCCTGTTTAACAAGATGTAGTTTTCTTTGGCTGCTGTTTCAGAACCACTGCCCAGGATTCATGCCTGAGGTCACTTGTCTTTGGATGCCGTACAAATGGCCTCCTGGTTGAGGTATTTGGGAGAGCATCTCCTGAGTCACTAGGTATTAATAATGTTAGGCTAAATATACTAAACTGGATATTTCAAAGTAAAATAAGTGTTTTTAAGTGCATACACCCAACAAGCAACGTGTTTCCAAGACAAGGTCAAATTTAGTCACAGGTGTGATGGCAATGAGACACACCCTTAGTGGGAGTGTCTATACTACTAAAAAAAGTAAATTCCCTCTAAACAGCTCTGCTTGTCGTATGTATAAATGGCCCCTATTTAACAGATCACAAAATAGCAACTTAGCAGTACAAAGACACAGTCTGTGGGTATTGCCAATGATTAGTTAAAAATATTTTTTCTTACTCATCAATTGCTCATTTCATGTGTTCCAAGGTTTATTTCCAGCCGGACCTGACCTGGAAGCCTCCTCCCTAAGGAATAGCTCTCGTAGTATTGGAAGGCGCTATGTAAGCTGCCAAGGGAGGAAAGCAATCAATAGTTCTACCCAAAACAGTGACCAGCTCAGCAAGAGAATTATATTTTCTTTATCTTAGAGAGAGAGAGAGAGAGAGAGAGAGAGAGAGAGAGAGAGAGAGAGAGAGAACAATCGTCATCTTGAGATTGTATTGTGTCACTTAAGAAGTACTTGTGCAGAACTGAGAACCGTCAATTAAAATAAGAAAAATGGAGTTTTAGAGCTCACATGCTGGTGTTCATCTGAGAAACGCTCTCATGCCAAAGCCTGAAAACACCTATTCCAAAATAGGATTTCCATTCACACCTAGGACCGCAGACATGTTGTATCACATCACACTCTGAATCTGACTTATTAGTGTGTGATTATCACAGTCTTCGAAAGCTAAAGAAAGGAAATTACAGAACCAAACATCACTTGACCTTTTCAGAAGGAAAGTTTCAGACAGGCTCATCCTATTAGTAATGATTTTTTACTGTTCTACAAGGCAGAAACGGTGACCACATAACCTACACAAGCGAGGCAAAAAGAAGCCCTATAAGAATTTCAAAGCAGCTTGAAAATGCAAAGTAAATCCAATATACTGCTAAAACCACAACAATTGAAAGTGTTAATAATATAATTTTCTTAAAACTGTTGCTGTCATTGGTGTTCTATCTGTTTACCGAAAGCTTCTTAGGATATGCCCTTCATCATTTCCCCAATTTGTTTAATTTGCCAATTGAACAGTGGGCAGTAAAGACAATAGCAAATGCTGGGGAAATGCAAAGGGATGACACTCCTCATGGAAAATATAGCATTGATTTTGCTCACAAAGCATGGTGCATGTAACAGTGCATCAGGATCACCTGGTCACTACCCTAGACCAATGAATCAAAAACTGGAAACAGAACTCAATACACAGTATGTTGACAAGACATCCAGGTGTCCATGTTCCACATGGAATCCAGTAACCACTTATCAATAAGAAGTGTCAGATGCTCTTTCACTGAATAGTAAAGTATTCTACAGATCCTAAATATACTCATTAAACGTGATCCCACTTATTTTAGGAATAGTCGTTATAAGCATCAAAGGAAATTACCTCTGAAGTTATTCACTCCTAATTTGTGGATAATATCAATACTACCACATGTCACACTAAAGTGTACAGTCAACTCATTGGGCAGGAAAGAAAAACTGTCAACAAAAGTTTCCATATTTATTAAGTATGTGGTACAACCCAGGCATAAAATCGTTCTGTCTTCACCGCTGTGATGCCTAATACCAATGTCAACACGATGAGATCCAGAAATACCTGAGAAACATGACTTTGGAGTACGCCATGGAATGGTTATGTCAAGTGAATTCCTTTGATGGGAAGACTTTTTTTTAAATGTGTGTTATTATTCCCTTGCATGGGATGATGACCTTTGGAAATGTTGTGGGAAGGGGAGCAGAAAAAATCCTAAGAGCCAGTGGATCAAGGAGTCTGATATGAGATTGTCTATCCTAAGTATATCAGAAGTTACGCTCCTACAGTCTCACCAGTCAGACTTCCTAAACACGATCAGAACAAAAGCAACACCTGTGGACATGCCAAAGCGGACGAGGGAAAGCCTATGAGGCTTCAACCCTACGCAATAAACTATAGGCTACTGAGGAATGCTGGGAGTGGGAGAAGTGATGTTCTCCAGCTAAGAGAGCATTTATTGGTTGTGCAGTGTTAAGTGGCCAACCCTAAAGCATGTATACACTATGTACATATGTATGCATGTATGTGTGTGTATGTGAGTATATATGAGTCTGTGTCTCAGAAGCGTAGACTTTAGATATTTAAACAGCTGAAATTGCTAAAGACCATATGGATTTTGAAGTTCGATATATTTTTCATTATCACAACAATGAACAAAAGACTTTAGGTGCAAGTGACAGACATGTATTACTTAAAGTAATGTATTTGTATGTAAATTTGGCAAATGGTAGATTTGTGATGATTAATCTCAATTGTCAACTTAATGTACTCTAGAATCACTGGGGATATGGACTTCAGGGCTTGCATCTAAGGAGTTATCTTGACCAGGTTAATTGAGGTGGAAAAGCATGATGCCCCTTACCGATGACACCACTACCTCAATACTATTCTGAAGTGTATAAAAAGGAGAAACTAAGCTTTGAACAAACAATTTGGTTTCCTGATCCTGGGTACGATACGCAAGCTGTTTCAAATTCTTGCCACTGTGATTTATGTTTCCTCTCCCATGCTGCACTGTAGTGGATGTAAACGTGGCTTTGTTTTGATCCCAAGTGTGGCATGTGAAACAGACTTGTGTAAGGATATGCGGTGTTTTTCCATTGAAAACAGACTTGTGAGAGAGCAGGTAATGTTTGCTCACTGGAAAAGGAACTCTTGTGGGGGCACGGTCTTTGCCAACTGATAAACATCCTAGAACGCATATATATCTATATGCCCAAAACAAAATTTGAGGCTTTTTGGTCTTGGCTGTTCATCACTCCAATTCGAGAGGCTCCGAGAGAGATCTGCACCAGCAAACACTCCAAGGATCCAGGTTCCAGCTGTTGCTCTGGGCTCCAGCAGCTGTGGTTGCAATCACTTTTGTTGAATTCCTGCTTTGCTGTATAACAGGTCTGTTGGAATCCTGTTGACTACACCAGTGGAATCGCTCCAAGAAACTGAGTCTATAAAGGTCTACTTCTCCTCTTTTCATTAACCTCTTTTCCTCTCCTATCTAGGGTATATAGGTTGGAAGGGAGATATAAACATTAAAGAACCCCAAATAAAGTAGTTTTGAAAAAGTTCAAGCCTACACTAAAAACTATAGTCCACAAGCAAAAATAAGTGCATTTTCTTAAGAGATTTGGGGTAATTTGTTTGTTGGTTTGTTTGATAATTTCATATATGCATAAAATGCATTTTAATCAAATCCACTCCTTCCTTTTTTTCTAATTCCTCCCTTATTTCCTCACCACTTATCCCTTCCATCTTCATTTTGTTTTCTTATTTAACCTACCGAGTTATTTAGTGTTGCTGTGTGTGCATTGATATAGGACCGTCCTCTATTGCATGGCTTTCCTCTAAGTGGCCTTTAAAACCAAGCAAAAAGTGGTAAGTTGATGCCATAACATTCAGGCCATGAATTCACCAGTGGGCATACACTGTTACGCTAGTTGCTTGTGAAGCTTCCAAGGTTCACAGCTGGTGAGACTCTTGATTATTTTTCTCCCCTGCCAGTATGCATAATACTTTCTATCATTATAAAAGCCTGATAGCAGAAATGAAGCTTCTGGGTCAGTACCAGATTCATTATTTCATGTCCTATGGCTTAAATAATATGGTGCCCTTAGCAAGAAGGTCTTACTATCAAGCTCTGGAAAGCAACCAATAGCAATAATAGTTTGTAATGTTCACTGGCAATGTTCTAGTCTCCTTTTCTGTTGTGACAAGACGTCGACCAAAAATGACTTTGGAAGGAAAGAGTTTATTTGATCAAGATCCATCATTAATGGAGAGCAAACAGCTCGAAGAAGGAACCTGGGCGCAGAAATTGAAGCAAAGGAGGAACAGCACTTACTGTTTTGCTCATCAAGACATGCTCAGGTTCTTTTTTGCATCACTCAGGGCTACCCATCCAGGGATGGCACTGCCCATAGTGCACTGGACATACCCAAAGTTAAGCAAGGAAATGCCCCCACAAACTTGCCTATAAGAAATATGGATGCAAACCGCACATTAAATTTTATTTTGCCATGATAACAAGAAACTGATTACCACAGGACCTATTGGACCACACTGACCAATGACACAAAAAGAAGTAACTCTTGCCTACTTATCACTAGATGTTTTATTGATTGCCTAAGGCTGGTAGAATAGGCATTGCCCATATAACAATGTTACATATATATTAGGAAGTTTCTATAGTATGTTTCTATATTGAAGTTTCAAAGGTTATTTTTACCCATACTCTTTCTAATCTGTCCTCTTGTCTTAGTTACTTTTGTACTGTTGTGATAAAGAACACTACAAAACAGAACTTGGGGAAGAAATGATTTGTTTAGTTTACACTTTCACATCACAATTTGTCATTGAGGGAAGACAGCCCAGGAACTCAAACAGGAAGCTCAAGTCAGGAACTGAAGCTGAGACCATGGAGGAGGGCTGCCTACTAGGATGCTGATCTGGATTTCTCATCCTCATTTCTTATATCACTGAGGACCATCTGCTCAGGACTAACACTGCTCAAAAGGACTGTGACCTTCAATATCAACTGTTAATCAAGAAAATGCACGACAGACTTAACTACAGGCAATCTGATAGAGGCATTTTCTCAACTGAATTTCTTCTTTACAGATAACTATAACTTGTGTTGAACTGGTAAAAATCCAACCATTCTCAACTTGATAACCAATCCATTACCAATAACTCATAACCTTTTCTTTATATTTATCCCCAATATTATATATTAAAATAAATATCACAATATAAAGCATAAATAACATTAAAAGTCCCAATAGTACTTAAAGTTCCAACATTTTGAGAGCCCCAAATCTTTTTTAAAAAACATTAAGAGTCTCTTTAAAAATTCAATTGGGAGCCACTGGAAAATGAAAAATAATTTACATGTTTTCTTGCCTCTAGATGGAATAAAAAGGACCCAGTAACAATTTAATAAAAACAAAAACAAAATTCAACTTTAAAATGTTTTAGTGTTTGATATCTGGTCATGGATGATTTATACTGCTTCGAATATTCTTATGATTTATAATCTCATGTAAAAAATTACAAGCCCAGACGTAGGTCCTACCTTCTTTCATGCTTCCAGATTCAGGAGAGCAAAAAACAAAAGCCCCAAAAGACTTTGGCAGCTAGCTTCACTTCTCTGGCTCTGACAACCACAGCACACAAAGATTGTCTCCTAGCCCCAGGCTGGCTACACTCTACAACTGCTGTTTTCCTGATACCCATCCCAAAGCACTGACATCACCACTGAAAAGTCAGCTCTAGAGCTGAGTGTGTACCTTCATCAATAGCTATTCAGGAACTTCATCTTTGGGATGCCATCCCTGTCACACAATTTCCATGACCCCTTCATGGCTTCAAAACAAGGACCATGAGGATGGTTCTTGTGAGTCAGCTACCAGCATGAGATGCAGCCTAGGTCTTCTCTGTATCACCGCCTATGTGCGCTGACTTAAGGAATGATTCAGAAGATTTCTTCTCAGCGATTCTGCTCTCTTCTTAATCACAGGTGATTTCTCTACTTCAGTTACCAGTAGCAATTTTCCCAGTAAAGCAAAGAGTTCCCTTTAGTGGTGCAGGTCTCTTATTAATCACAGCTGATTCTTTAGTACCAACGGACCCAAAACACATATTCTTAAATACAAATATCACAAAAAAAAAGCCCCTGGTAAAGTCTTTTTACTTTTCTTCTGAAATTTCACAAATAGAGGACTCCACTATCCACATAGGTCTCGACATTTGTATCTCCTAAGAAGCTATACAACAATCTACTGAGTCTGAGAATGCAGAGGTTTCTCCAGTCCAAAGTTCATATGCCATCACAATCCTGCTCCCCCCAAAAATATGGTCAGGTCTGTCACATCAGTACCTCACTCATTCTATGTACCAATCTCTGTCTAAGTTCATTTGCTATTGCTGTGATACAGACCATGACCAAAAGAGACTTGGAGTGAAGATGCTTCGTTTGACGTACACCTCCATATCACAGCCAATCACTGAGGAAAGTCAGTGCAAGATCGCAAGCAAAAACCTGGAGTCAAGAACTAAGTGGACCGTGTAGGAGTGCTGCTTACTGACTTGCTTTCCTGGGTATCTCAGTCTTCTTTATTATGCCATCCAGAACCACATGCTTAGGAGTAGTACTCTCTACAATGGGTGAGTCCTCCCAAATGAATAATTAACCAAGAAAATTCCCTATGCACTTGCCTTCAGGCAATCTGACGGAGGCATTTTTTTTTTCCAATTTAGTTTCTTCTACCCAGAAATTCTAGATTGTGTCAGGTATCTAACCAAGACACCTCCCATCCTCAGGCAATTTAACTCTTCATGTTTTGTTGTTACTCTTTTCCCTTCATGCCATCTGTATTCTATTTTCCTTTCTTTGAAATACTCCCCCAAACGCTTTACTCATTTCCTGCCTTCCCCGAGTACTCCAACTTAAAAATATATGTGAAGAACCAAACATAGCATGCAGCGTTTGTCTTTCTATGTTACTTGGAATGAATATATGAGTCAAAGGAGAGTACACCTTTTCATGTTTCTATTGTGGTCTCTGTAATGCTCTCTCCAATGCTTTTTGAACTCAAAATGCCAGGTTAGCACTTCAGACTCTAATTCCTAAAGAACATATTCTACTGTACAAATGACTCCAAGAATATCATACACGTTATGGCCAAGCTCCAGATCAGTTAAACAAAATGTATTACTTAGCAAGCCATATGATATTTGTTTCCCAGTAAGAGATGCTGCAGCATCTGTGGATGTTGGGATGAAAATGTCTTCAATTCTTCGTGCTGTTCAAGGAGTTGGCTTCATGGGCTTGTAGTTGGCTTCTTGTAGGTGGATGAAAAAAGAAGCAAACATTCCTATTTTCCCTGGGAAATGCCAACGACTATATAATGAAATGGATGAAACTTCCATGTCAGTAACAATTTGATTTCTCCATGTCCTATGATTCAAATAAGTGGTGTCTTCAGCAATATGGCTTTACCATCAAGTTCTGGAAGGTAACCAAGAGCAGTGTATTTAGACGGCAAAAATGTTTCAGGTTCTCACACCCTTGGAGTACTGGACTTTTGGTCTTGATTATGTTTGTGAACCTGATACAACTCATTGTATCCCTGGGTCTTGCCAAAAGACGTCAGGTTGCTAGAACACCCAACACGATATGCCTGTCCTGAGCCTCCTCCCTAATGCTAAAAGCAAGAAAGAAAGGGGAAGGAGAGAAGATGGGAAAAGTCTCATAAATAAATGACTATGAGTGGGCACAAAACACTCTTATTTGCAAATTTCCCAAACCAATCACTCTAGTTTATGTAATGTTAACTTTTTCCTTTGAGAAAAAATTACTTAAATTTAGCAATTTCCCTCCCACATTCATACTTCTTGTGTTTACTAACACTTTTTTTAAAATATTTGATTTTACAATACTGAATCAGTTAAAGGGGTAGTTCTTTTTTCTTTTTCTTTTTATTTTTCTTTTATGATTCAAAACAACCATAAAGATAAAAAGACATAATAGACAATTAACATGTTTCGTCATAAATCCCTGAGAACTATTTCTTGGGGGCTATTTTGATTGTTAATAGAGGCATATGACATATACTTCTCAGAGTACTCACATTCTATCCACCAGCAGCCATCTGTTTATTCACTTCCTTTCTAGCAAAGAAGCCTTACACATAGCTGCATGTTTGGATTTCCTATCAGGGCATTTGTGGGTATGTTCATTCATATATGATGCCACCCTTATTCTAAGAAAAAGGCTTTCAGCTAAATATTTAGGACAAAAACCTCATAAGGTAATGGGAGGGCACAAAAGACATTCTCTAAAAGAATGAAGTTAGTGGAGTGAGTTTTTAAAAACATCACTGCATAACATAGAATTTAGAGTATTAAAGGCTGAGGAAGCATGGAACCACAGCCTGGCTGGGATTTAATTTGTGGAGGTTAATAGCTTTGGGACAACAGGAAACCCACCTCTTAGAAACAATGGCTAAAATCGGCACTGCACTGGAATTATCTGTTCTAAGCCCTTGTAAACATAATACTGTTTCTTGGAGGAAAACTGATCATGGATGTTCTATACCTCTCAATGAAATATTCTTATGAATTGAAAGCTCATTTAAAAATTTTCACAAGTACATAGATAGGTTCTATTTCCAGATTCGGGAGAGAAAAAAGCCTACACTGAAGAGCAAATATATAACATTTTCTAGTTTCTGGCTGTGGAGTGAGTGCTAGGGAAGAAGACTAAATAATAAATACTCTATGAAGCATTTCTGAAATTGGTAATGGTATGGGCACGGAGAATCTTTGGCTCCATAAAATAGACTTACTCACACAGAAAATCACTTTTCCTTGTCATTTGGAGAGAGAAAATGTGATTAAGCTTTTCATAGCATTTCTTTGAGCTAAGGTACTATACATTCAATAGTTCTATAAGTAAACTATGAAGAGACTTCAAGAGTGAGAAAAAGAAACATGTCTTTATCACTTCAACGGTTAACAACTACTGAGCAACAACTAGATAGTGACTAATTTCCTAGGGGCTGAGGTACTTGCTGGTAAGTAAAATAACTCTACACTGTTTCCTTCAAAGAGTGTATATCCAACAAGGGAAGTTATCAGTAATTAAAATGCTGAACAAAGAAGTTATAAAAATATAAAGCATATACAGGGGGAGGAAATTCCCCTCAGGAACAGTCATAGGGGAGGGGAATAAGGGGGAAATACAATACAGGGAATTGGGGCAATGGATATCTAATGGGGGCATTCTTCACTGATGACAATGAAAGGGATAGATGGAAAATCTGGAAAGGCCCCAAAAAAAGATTATTCTAGGAAAGTGCAAAGGTTCAAATGCAGGTGGCTGAGAAATAAGGACAATCTGGAAGCCCACATGGAGAGTACAGTAAGGGAGAGAGTAGGAGGTCTAACATCTAACCCCTCTCTGTTCTGTCTTCCCTTCCATGAGAGACTGTAGTCCCTTGAACTGTGATTCAAGATAAAGCCTTCTTCCAGACAGTTGTTCTCGTCAAGTATTTGGTCATAGAAACAAGAAAAGGATTGATGCGTAGTTTTTAAACAAGCTTTGGATATTGACTCACATTCATAATGAAATAGATATATGATTAATTATGCTACACGAGAGTAACTGTTCTCCCTTGTGTGTCATCATGTTACAAACTCTGTACTTACTTTGTAAGATCTTTTAGCTACATCACATCTATGAGTAGTCTGAGTAGTTGAAAAGTAGAGGGGCCAAGTCCAACACCTCACGGCAAGGTACAGCAATGCCAGCCTTCAAACCCGACTGTCCTGGATTCCAGGTACTAAGAAGCTCCCCAGGGGCTTACCTGGGTTAGGAGAACACAGTGGCAAGAGTCCTTCTCATTGGCTGGAGGTAAAGAAAGCTATACAGAATACTCTCAGTTGCGCTGTGATGTGAGAGATGAGTAACTCCTTTGGGAAAGAATTAGGGCCGGTTGTTTCACATAATGAGAACCGTGATACAGGAAGATATTTTATATGGCCACAGCTCAGAATTATAGCACCTACCATAAGGCTAAAGGATTGTTTTAAACTAGTCAGAATCAAAATAGAAGATGTTCCTTTTCATAGAGATAAATTTCCTATAAATAATCAAAGGTAAGAAGAATATTGTGATTCCTAATAGACAATGACTATGTGTTTAACTATATAGTTAATAGCCGACCTCTCCCATAAACACCAAGCTGGTTTTGCTTACCATTGTTTTCCAGTTCCTAACACTGTGCCTGCAGTAAGTGCCCAGGGACTTAACACAATGAATAGTCTTCATATGAAAGTATATTTTCATGAGCAATATGAACTCCTCTGTCATAAGCTCATATCTAAACATATGTGGAAATGGCAGTTAAACAATTTAGAGGCCATGTCTTCTGCCTTTTTGAGGAAAACACAGGCTCTCACAACCCATGTGCCTTCTGTCAATGACACAGCTGTGTTTCCTCGACCTAAGCATTAGCAATTCAGTAGATACCTGGTTCCTGTTCTTGAAACAGACTTCCCATTGCTTCCCAGAGCTTTATCTAAAAAGGAAGAATCAACTCAAATAGCAAACAAACAGACCATGAGGTTATCAAGCTTTGTCTGGGTAAGGTAACTGGGACCCTGTTATCATCAGGCCTTGCTTATCTGGATAGCACCAGTGATGTCACAGAGGATGCAGTCTAGAGATGAAACATGTTCCTGTTCCCACAGGCTTAACATCTGAAGGAAAATAACAGACTCTGGAAAAGGAAGCTGTGTCTGATTAACCTAGAGTCATATGAAAGATTCAAGGGAACATGTGGAGCCCCTGAAATCCCAGCTGTCTCAGCAAAGGATGTAGACTTTTAAAAGAAAACCGTCAAGTCCTTTCTGCCAGGTTTCTTTCTTTTTAAATAAATCTTCCTAGAATGAAAAAGTCTGAATTTTCAGGGTAGAGACTAAGAGAGAAGCAGAAACCAAAGAACAGGACACTACGAAGGCAGGCCCTCCTACAGGACAATGTGTTACAAGCTGCTTCACAGTACATCATCCTAGAAAAGTCTTCCTAGGTGTTTATTGTCCTATATTACAGAATAACAATTCTTCATAGAAATGGACCTCTATGGTCCCTGAATTGCCTCCAATTTATATTCAATGGGTATTTGCATTGAAAGAAATCAATTAAACTTGTGATTAAGCCTCCTTTTCTTTTTAATTTAAATATCCCAGAGTTCAGTTACAAACTTCGTGAACTTGAAATACCACTCAACATTTTAAAACTACTAGTTTCTTCCTCATGACTAGGTAGATATACTCATGCATGACTCATGTCAGATACTGAGTGTTGCTGAACACACTAGCTGCTCTGTAGAGATGGAGGACATTGTCACTGAAAAATTTTGTTAGCTAGTTCATTATTACAAAAACAAAGTAGAAACACTTATTGTAAAGTAGTAGTTTTCAAAGAGGGGTTACACAGCACCCAGTTTCCAACCCGTTCCAAGATATCTGAGAGGCCAAACTCTTTCCATACCATACCAATGTTTATAGGTATTATTTTTCTTTGTGTTCTATTATGCTGATACTTGCACTTGTGTAGCGAAGACAGCTTTAGCTAGAACTGATTATTGTCTTAAGGCATTGACAACAAACTGGATTCATCATCTGATTCTTCTACATATGTTACTAGCTTAAAAACAAGAAGCCTGCATCTGTTTTACCTAGACAATGAATCAAATGAGTCTTAGCCAGGCTTTCCCCTTGAGACTGTATCCTTACAATGGTCTGTAAAACTGCATACAAAGCAGGCAAAAACTGTTGCTGACAAATCTACATGCATCATGACAATCTCCCGGGAAACAGTTTATGCCACTTTTTGTTGAACATAGTTTTGCTGTGGGCAAATGAGAGTAAGTTATGAATACCCTGACTCAACTATTCAGCATTCATGTTTTCAAAAAAATAAACAAACCTTTCTTTCAGAAAAACAACTTACTATATTTGCTTTAAATAATAAATGTCAAAATTTGAGTTTTTGGAAAGCTAAATCCATTACAGTGTTAAAATAACTCTATAACATAAAGATATCTATGTTGGAATTAGAGGAGCTATCAGGGAATGTGATTTTTTTTTATATTAGTAGCTGTAATAACTCCTGGAAACCCTACAATAACCAGAAACTGCCATTTTGCAAGTAACCAATGTGCAATATTATAAAATCAAAGTAGATCTGTAATGTCACAGATATATGCAATGTGCAAGGCATACTATGGACTTTAGTATAAAACTGTAAAGCACCATTTTCCAATGTAACTGAGGGTTCAGAATTTAGTACATAAATTTCTGGTGAGTTAACAAAAAACAGTGTCCCTAATTATCCAGAAATAGTAATAAAATTCTCCTTTGCTTAACTGTTATCAATCTGTGAAGTCATGTTCTTTGTACACACTTTAACCAGAAAAGCATATAAAGCACGTTCTGTCCAGAAGCATTGTGTGTACCCAGACACCTTCTGAGGTACTGTTAGACATCTGTGCACAATGTTAGTTACACCTGTTCATATCACAGTTAGAGCACCATGCTGTGACATGATTATATCAATGCTCTCCTAGCCCTTTTACAGTTGCCTGTTGCAGATTTGTGACTGTCTCTATTAACTTTCTTTTATCCAAGTAATTTGTACAAGTTTCTTTAATTTTTGCTTCATCTTATTTAATTTTTAATAAAAGCTAAATTCGCATTAATAGAAAAAAGTTGTGCACAAAAAATACAATGATATACTTCTCATCAATAAAAAGCCAATTCTGTCAAATTGCCTTGTTTTGTAAAATAATGTTACTTTATTAAAATGTTAATTTGGGATAAGTAAGAGTGGTATTTTTGCTTTTAATAAATAAGTTGAAAATACCATTTTATCTATAATTTGAAAAAATGATAGATATCACACCCATAGCAGAACCTCATTAGAGCCTTGGAAATTATTTGAGATAGGTAAGAAATTTTTTATGCACCATTGACTTCTACTACTGGAGATTGTAGTGTGTATCACCAGTATGCTGGCATCATGACTTCTTCTGATAAACTTTCTCCTTCTCTATAAAGAATCACAAAATATTCTAAGCTATATTAGGAAGTCTGACTGAGCTCTAAGAACACAGCTGGGCGGTGGCTCAGTAGGTGGAATGTTTGCTGTGTCCGCCTGATGAACTAACTGTCCTGAGATCCTCAGGCCCCATATAACATACGAATGCAATAGTGTGGGGGTCTCTAATCCAAGCACACCCCATTGGGAGATGAAAGGCAAAGACAATATAATAATCAGAAGCTCATGGGCAGCTAGACTGAGGGTGGGAGTGGAAAACAAAAGAAACCTCGTCTCAAGCAAGGTGAAAAAATAAAGACAAACACATTTGTCTTTGACAGTTGACGTGGAGTGGCACACACATGACTGCACTCACACACATGAAAACATACATACACAACACACACATATATACTCAAAAGATAAAACAATGAAATACTATGGTTTTTTAGAAAAGTGTTATGACTATTATTCTTGTTCACAGAAGGAAACTAGAATAATCAGGGCATATCAGCTAAGTGATCACAATAATAAAGATTCTAATATAATATGCTGCTTAACCATAAGTATTCTAAACAAATTCCCTCAGTTACCCTTCAATTTGGGTCCCTGGATTATATTGCTCATGTTGTCACTATTACTTCTTATGATTACCTGTGTGACAATGACATGAAAAGAAGAACAGCTGAATCACAAAGCTGGTGAAGAGGTTGCGCTGAGACAACCTAAGCTCAAAGTTTGCAAAGCCACACTCGCCATTTGTGGAAACATAGAAAAGTTGTACTTATCATTTAGAGGAATTTATTGCAGCTACACTCCAATTGTATAGTGTGTGTGTGTGTGTGTGTGTGTGTGTGTGTGTGTGTGTGTGTGTGTGTGTGTGCTTTGTTGCTTGAAGACTATATAGATGTTCTATTATATGGACTGATCAAGTTATATTTAGGAATATATGTACATACATATGCATATATGTATGCAGTAACAACTAGCGAAGAAAATGTGTTGTGAATTTGCAAAAGGGTATGAGGGGATTTAAGTGGAGGGAGGCAAGGGAAGGGGCAAATGCTGTAATTATAATCTAGTAAAGAATACACTGTAGAGCAGAGACTTCTCCAACTGCAATGTAAACTCTTCAAGGTGAAGGGCTACATCTTCATGGACACTGTATGCTTATAATTTGTCTAAATTTAGTTATGAAATGAAATTTTGAATTTTAGGCTGAAATATTTACATGAATTTATCTAATTGTTACCTTTATTTGTAATATGTGTGTAAAAGAAAGAAACAAGAAATATATATTATGTAAGAGAATTCGCACACATTTGATATTTAAGAATCAGAGAGAGGGAGAGAGAGAGAGAGGGAGAGAGAGAGAGAGGGAGAGAGAGAGAGAGAGAGAGCTGTGCTGATGGGAATTTTTTAAAAGCCTGATCTGTTTTGAAAACTTTACTAGGGACTTTTTAAGGACTTTTTCTCTTAGATGAATTGTTCTCTAATCTTTTACGTCATACCCACAGTTTCCCTTCCCCCCTCTTCTCCCACCTCCTCACTCTTCTCTCTCCCAAATCCACTCTTCCTCCATTTCCCTTCAACATTTTAGTATGTATTATGCCTCAGATCTAAATGTTCAAAGAACAAGTTACCTGTTTTCATTGAGTTTGCGAACATTATATATTAAAGTTTCAAATGTCAAAAAATAAATTTAATAGGATGTCCTCCCCTCTGTCCCAGTTTCCTGTTAAGTGAAGGCTTTCGTGAGACATGCCCCTTGGGCTAGTATGCAGATATAAGTGAGTATATACCATTTGATTCTTTCTGCTTCTGGGTTAACTCACTCATTATGATCATTTCTAGCTCAATCCATTTATCCACAAATTTCGAGAATTCCTTGTTTTTAATAGAGAGGCCTGGGAGAATTGCAAAATAAAAGGATCCAGAGGGTCCTAGAAACCTACAAGTAGAACATTATGATAGGCAGATTTGAGCCCAGGGGTCCCGCTCAAACTAAGGCACCAGCCAAGGACAATACAGGCGGTAAACTTTAAACCCCTTCCCAGATCTAGGCAATGGTCAGAACATTCTCCACAGTTGAATGGAGAGTGGGATATGACTTTCTCACATACTCTGGTGCCTCACATTTGACCATGTCCCCTGGAGGGGAAGACCTGGTGGCACTCAGAGGAAGGACAGCAGGTAGCCAAGAAGAGACTTGATACCCTATGAGCATATACAGGGGGAGGTAATCCCCCTCAGGAACACTCATAGGGGAGGGGAATAATGGGAAAATGGGGGGCGGGGAGGGAGGAATAGGAGGATACAAGGGATGGGATAAACACTGAGATGTAACAAGAATAAATTAATAAAAAAAATAAAAAGGCAAAAAGAAAAAAGGAAAAAAAAGAAATTTAAAAAAGAGTAGGCACCTACCCTTATATCAAGGTTGGATAAGGAAACGCAGTAGGAGGAGTGCTAAACGGGTGATAATGAACAAGTGACAATCTGAAGTCATCCCAAGAAATTATTACTATTTCTTTAACCTGCCCAGCACTGTACCATTAAGTACAGTAGACACCATAGAATCACAGAACAGACCTCAGGTATCACTCTCTGAACTCAGGCTTGATGTCTGTTGCTTTCATCAAGAAGCCCTCCCAGTGTATCTTCAATGACATTTTAGTTTATAGTAAATAAACCCAATATCTCTGTGCAAGAAATGGCTCTCATCTTTCTCACTCACGAGAAGTCTCTTAGAAGCTGAATGTGACTTTATGTAGCACGTTCTATAACTCTCATCTCAAGATGTTCTGAATCATCTGCTTTGCACACTGTCAGTCACATAGTAGTGCAAAAAGAGCCCAGAAGAAGCATTGAAACCTCTTCTGTGTAGCCCTGACGCCTCCCAGCCCCCCTACCCCCTCCCCGTGCCTCACATTTCAGGGCCTTAGAGAAATGCCCAAGTGCATGACCAAGTCTGATTTTAAAAGTACGCATGGATCAAAACACTACATGGCAGATTGTGGAAGTGGCACACAGTGAATGAAAATTTGGACAGAGGGAAGGACATCCTATTGGGACTCTAGATGAGAGACGCATGGGAGAATGGCAAAGTAGAAGTATCCAGAGGGTCCTAGAAACCTACAAGTAGAACATTATGATAGGCAGATTTGGGCCCAGGGGTCCCACTCAAACTAAGGCACCAGCCAAGGACAATACAGGCGGTAAACTTTAAACCCCTTCCCAGATCTAGCCAATGGTCAGAACAGTCTCCACAGTTGAGTGGAGAGTGGGATATGACTTTCTCACATACTCTGGTGCCTCACATTTGATCATGTCCCCTGGAGGGGAAGACCTGGTGGCACTCAGAGGAAGGACAGCAGGTTACCAAGAAGAGACTTGATACCCTATGAGCAGATACAGGGGGAGGTAATCCCCCTCAGGAACAGTCATAGAGGAGGGGAATAAGGGGAAAATGGGAGGGAGGGAAGAATGGGAGGATGCAAGGGATGGGATAAACATTGAGATGTAACAAGAATAAATTAATAAAAATAAATAAATAAGTAAATAAATAAATACATTAAAAAAAAAAAAGAAAAAGAAAACTATTTCCAGGGAAAGGCACTACAATCAACATCACTCCCTTGTACTACAGTAGATTTCGGTTTGCATGGCTAACATAAACCATGTGCTAAGAGATAATGAATTAGAAACTGGTGCATTCGGCTTTTAAGATGTTTTGTGTGATGTTACAAAGTCAGTCCAATTTTTTGTTGGCTTATTTGGTTCAGTTATTAAGACACGGTCTTACTCTACATCTCAGGGCCAGGAACAAAGTGGACATCCTCCTGCTGTAGTATCTGGAGTGCTGGAAGCATGGAAGCATGCCCCACTCGTGACATAGGCCATAATCTTCTTGCTCACATTTCTTTGTCCTTTCTGGAATCGCAGCTAGAGACAGCTCAAATTGCTTTTTAACTCATTTTTCATGAACAATTACATGTTTACTAATTAGTGTACTCGGAGGCTGGAAATGATCTTTAATAAAGAAGTGACTTCTCAGTTCCAGCCCTGATTATTAGAAATGAGTCACACTTAGTTAAATTAAAGCTATTCAATGTGCAAAACTTGGCAAAGGTATTTATGAGGCATACTTTATCCTTGCCAATCCCAGAATTTTAATTTAAATGATTGCTGGTTGCCAATATAACTAGAGGAAGAGATTTCTGCCTCTTGACTTTGGGTTCTGCTGTGAGAGATAACTTACACAAATTGATAATTAGAGCTCCTCAAAGAACAGCACCGTTAAAGGTGTTATTAGTGTTGTGTGCCTGCTTGTAATTAGTGCAGTTACACTACACCTGTGGGGCAGAATTTGATTGGGTGGCATTATTATTCACTGAACATAGACTGATTATTGGTGAGTTAGTGGGCAAATGCATACTTTGGATATGTCCTATCTGATTTTCCAGTGGTGTATATTCTTATTCAGAATGACACTTTAGGCTTTATGTGGGCATGGTTTATGTTTTGTTTTGAGCACCTCCAATTAGATCATGTGTTAATTAAATGATATATTTTACCTCAGGAAGATACAAACTTTAATGTAATCTCTTTACAAAGAAAATGTGGTCAAAGCTAAGTTAATATTTATTCTATTCTGCTGGTACCCATTTAAAAAAAATCAGAGAAGACTAGTAATTATTCATCAATTATTATTAAGGACAAATATAAAGGAAAGTTATCAGATTGCTGTGAAAAAGATAGATAAGCATAGAAATTCGATTTGGAAAGCTCAAACATCTGCGAATTTTTACTGATTCAGGATCTAGATAACTCCTTTCTCCAATAACATTAATTTGTGTGTGTAAATAATATGTGTATTGTGACCATCCTTCCTACTTTCTGTTAAGTTATTAAAAAACAGTATGAATTTCCATGCATGAGGTTTTATTTTAGCATTTTATAAATCTTTGGAGAATGTTATGCTATTTTAGTCATGAATCTAACTCAAGCTGGTTTTTTTTTTTTTTTTTTTTTGCAACTTTTTGAATCCAACTTTCCACATGATGACATTTAGAATTTTATACAAAAATATGTATATTACAGCAATAATCCAATATAGGTTCTTGAGTTGTTCCTTGGACAATCATACGGTTGTCAAAAATTAATTTAACATCCATATGTTTTATTTAAGATAAGAATTCAAGTTATATGATAAACATCACTGCAATTCAGAGATGTCAGCTTTATTGATTTTCCTTAAAACATTGTCTAATAATTCAAATTGTATTGAAAGAAAAGTAAGCAAATTTGGAGATTGACTATGGATTTGCATATGCTTCTGAATCTCAAGAGTCAGCAAGGAGAACTGCCCTTGTGTTGTTAGTGCTCTTACCTACTTGCCATTTCATAGATCACTTGAATGCCAGTTTTGCATGTACCTTGCTACAAGAGTAACTGTCTTATTGCTTCCTTATCCTAATGCCTACCATAAAAGCTTTATTAATGTTTGTGTCATATTGCTTCCTTTGTAGTGAAAACCTTACATACTGGCAGATCAGGATAGCATGTATCTTTGGCTACCCAGGCTGCCATATACAAATAGCATTGGCTGGATAACTTGAGCAACATAAATTTATCTTGCACTTTAATAAAATATGGAAATTCAAAGATGGATGTGCTTTCACAATAGAGTTTGTCTTTTTCTGGGTTTGTAGGCATCCAGCATCTCACTGCATGCTCACAGGAACAGCATCTTTATTCATGAGTAGACAGAATAACTATCATCCAAAACTTTCATCTTCAAAATCACCACAGTGTGGTTTAGAGCTTTTCTAATGCATTTGAGGAAAATACAAGTCTTTATTCTATAAAAGTGCAATGCAAGCACCATGTGCACTTTGATCTGACACACTTAAAAAGAATTCTGTATATTATTTGGTAATGACAAACATGAAGCTGTGTTTACATGAAAACTGTCTTTGATTGGTTTTAGATTTGAGTGTGCAAATTAGCATACTGTTGAACTGAAAAAGTCAATTTCTAATGCTTAGAAATTATATGTATTATGAATAAATATATGACAGCATTTTACTTCTGGTTATTAAAACAGGTAATAGTGTTTGGTTCCATTGCCCTGAAAGTGAATTTCATGACTGAAGATGCTTTAATCTTCAATCTCAGAATGGTAATTTCTGACAAAAGTATCCTGTGATTGTTGCAGCAAAAAAACCTGAAAGTCAAATTCATAGTTTGCATAAATGTGTAGATTTGTTTAGAAAATAAACCTCTTTGTGAAGTTGTTTCAAAATGACCACATGGTTATATAATGAAAACACATCTGCTACACAAAAGAAAAAGACTGAATCTGAGAAAGAAATCAACAAGGAAGCATTAGTTTTAAAAGTTCTTTTATAATTAAACGGCACTGCAAATGAAGTGGCTCTTTTCCCAACCATTCTATTCACAGCATCCACAATCATCAACTAGCAGGCACTCATTTCAATGGGAGCCAGAAGCAGATCAGCTTCCAGCAATTAAAGATGCAGCAGGAGAAGGGATGAGGATGACTCAATAGGATTCAGGATCCACCAACACAGTAACCTAACATCAAGGACCAAGAATTCAGTGCTTAGGTTGATGAAAATGTGGACCATTAATATAATCATGTTTGTGTATTTTACCAATAAGTGGAAGGGAAATTTGAAAAGTGCCTTTTATTTATGGCATTAATATTATTTCCTGCTCAAAAAATGACATTGTTGGAAGTGATTCTTCATACACAAATCTATAAAATGTAAACAAATACCCCAACACACTCACATATCAAGACCCCATCACTCTCTTGCATTTTCATTTTCTTGCAGTCTTACATAGCATATATTATATTTCTTTGCATATAATGTTATTATGTGTCTAACCCACTGAAAATATAGCACCCATAAGAACAAAATATTTATCTCTCCTGTTCTGTCATATCACTACAACCAATACCTGGAATACAGTTGGCAATTAGAAATAAAATGAGCATATGAATCAATAAATGATGTGCCTATTTATCACTAAGAGAGGTAGTATAAAACTTTGTCCAAGATGTTTGGTGTATTGGAAAGAGAGCTTTCTTTTCATCTCATTATTCTATAAAATCCATTATCTCTTAGGTATATGGTGATGGCAGATTATAGACAGATAAATAAATGATAGATATAGATAGATAAATAGATAGATAGATAGATAGATAGATAGATAGATGATAGAAACAGATGATTAAAATATCTTCATAATATACTCCTTGTACAATTTTATATTTTATTTGTTGAATAAGTTTCTATCCCACTTATAAATCTATATGCTTGCTGGTAATTATTTATTGCTGTCTTCAGACTGAGTATGAGAATTGAATTTGTTATGCATGCTTGTAAGAGACACTTAGAAAATGTCTTTCTTAAGTACTTCTTTTTTTTTTACACAAAATTTAATTTTATCAACTTTGTTTGAATCAATTACAATTTGAGCAATAGATGAAAGGGGTATGAGCAAAAGAGAGACCTTGATAGTATTACACAATGTAGCACTTGCTTAAATCTCACTCAGAAGGGGAAATAAAATAGACGGAGGTAGTGGTTGAAAAGAAGGAACAAGATAGAAGAAGGAGCACAGAGAGGAATGAGGTTGAAGATCAGACCTGGGGAGAGCGGGGAGAGGAGAGAAGACCTGCAGAGACAAGAGAAACCATAAGCAGGGACATCTCTGTGACAAGATGGAGACCTAAGTCAGGGTAGGCTTCTAAGAGGAGATAAGGGGGTACTCTAGATGACACTCCTAGTAGCAGGTGCCATGGAGACTGAAGAGGACACCCTCTTACTAGACAAGACTCCTAGTGGAGGGAGGGCACAGCAACTCACCCACAAACTCTTCGACCCGAAACTTACCCTGCCTACAAGATGTGCAGGGATAAAGATAGAGCAGATACAGCAGAGGTTGAGGGAATGTCCATCCAATGCCTGACCCAACGCAAGACACATCTCATGGAATTCAGCCAACCCCTAACATTATTAAAGATACTCCGCTATGCTTGCAAACAGGACTCTAGCACAGTTGTCCTTTGAGAGGCTCCAGTGGTTTGAAACACATGTTGAGACTCACAGCGAAACATTGGGAAAAGCACAAGGAGTCTTGTGGAAAAGCGGGAGTGAGGAGAAAAGGACCTGGAGGTGACAGGAGCTCTACAAAAAAGACCAACAGAACCAACTAACCAGGGCCAAGAGGGGCTTGTAGAGACTGAAGCACCAAGCACGGACCATGCATTGACTGGACTTGGTCCCCCTACATAAATGTAGCAAATGGGCAAGTCAGGCTACATATGTGTCCTCTTGTAAGGGCACAGGGGTTGTCTCTGAGGTGGACTCTGTTGCCTGCTTTTGATCACGTCACCCTGGAAGGACTGCTTTGCTTGGCCACAGGGGAAGAGGATGCACTCAGTCATGATGCCGTTTGATGAGCTGGGGTGGGTGGGTAGGAAGGCCCCCCTTTTCTGATGAATAAGAGAAGGGGTATAAGGGAAGAGGGAGGAAGATAGAGTCTGGGAGGAGAGGAAGGAGCAGACAACAACTGGGAGGTCAAGTGAATAAATAAATTAATTAATAACAAAATGTATCACTAATTTTTTATCTTTAATCAAAACTTGAATATTAACACTTGTGAAAAATAATGAGTTTCTCATCTTAATCAAGATGAAACTATGTAAACTTGGCTAATCAAATTACTTCCAGGATCATAACCATAGTATTAAACGTTCATTATCCTTAATGTAGAGTAATATCTTCAACACCAACAAAAACATCCACTTAGTCAAGTCCTTCTTATGTCTCAGTCTCATCAACGATGCCTATACCCACTGCCTTTCTGGCCTCTCCCCTACCTCTCTTCTTTCCATTTCTGGATTCTCATTTTTGCTTGAAATTTCAGGCATTCTATCACTATCTTCTGCTTTATTACAATTAATCCTGCTTCTTTATAATTCTCTCTGACTTTTCCGATCTTAGGTTAGGAATGATTTTCTCTGGAAATTCATTCTTCCAATTTTTCATTTAAGGACAAGTCCATTGTTACATCTGATCTGGGAAGTTTTTGTTTGTTTATTTCCTTTTGAGTAATCATAAATTCATTCACCTTTCCTTTTCACAAATCTTGTCTTTCCAACTAGTCAGTGGCAGAAAGGGACACTTTGGCTCAAGAACAGTGCCTGCCATAGAAAATAAGAGCACAATGATAATTGCAGAATAAATGAAGACAGATCATTTTCAAACCATTTGACTTAATAGTTAATGGAAGTCAACGAGTCTTTTACATAGACCTTTTATTTAATGGAGCTTTAATTATAGCATTTTAATTATAACATGTTTATGACTATTTCTTGTAAGTGCACATATAACTTATTAAAAAATAATAAATGTAAAAGGAAAGTCAAACATTGAAAGGTATCAACATCAGGTCTTTTGATCTCTTCTATGTGCCCACAAGTCGACATGTTCACAAGTTCATTTCCATAGACAATTTAATGATAACATATTAGTAATAAAGAAATAGGTAAAAGTGGAAAATACTGATTAAGACTAAAATGGTCATTTCTAGAAACTAAAATGCATCCTGATCATAGCCTCCCCTCCTCTCCTACAGTTCACTCATTCATATACCCCTACCTCCATTCTCTCCTCTCCTTCTCAGAGAAGGGGGAATTCCCCCTTGGGTACCAACCCACCTTGGACCATTAAGTCACTGCAGGACTACATACACTCCCTAACCCTGAGGCCAGACAAGGCAGCCAGTTAAGGGAATGGGATTCAAAGACAAGCATCAGAGTCAGGGCTCCAGTTCCAGTTGCTGGAGGATCCACATGAAGACCGAGCTGCTCATCTGCTACATATATGCACAGGTCCTAGGAACAGAAGCTCTTTGCTTGGTGCTTCCATCTCTATGAGCACTCATGGGCCCAGGTTAGTTGACTGTAGGTCTTCTTGTGGAGTCCTTGACCGCTCCAACTCCCTTAATCATTCCCTCAACTCTTTCTTATCATTCCCTGAGTGGTGTCTAATGTTTGGCTCTGGGTCTCTGCATCTGTTTCCATCAGCTGCTGGGTGAAGCCTCTCAGAGGCATAGCCGAGACATTAGTAGTGTTCAGAATTGGTTCTCTCTCATGGGATGGGTATCAAGTAGGGCCAGTCTATGGTTGGCCAGTCATTCATTCTTTTGTCTGCACATCTTTAGTCAGGACAAATTTTGGGTCAAAGGTTTTGGGGGGGGTTGGCATCCTTATCACTCCACTGGAAGTCCTTTCTTCCAGGAGGTGGCCACTTCAGGCTCTCTGTCTCAGCTTAGGTAGCCCCAATAGACTTTCTGTGGCCTCCCTGTCCCAGGTCTCTGGAACATTCCAGAGATGCCCTCACCACCTCTGAAAGCTAACCCTACATCTGACAGAGGGCTAATATCTAAAATATAAAGAACTCAAGAAATTAAACACCAACAAACCAAATAACTCAATTAAAAATGTGGTACAGAGTTCAACAGAGGAATCTCTAATGGCTGAGAAGCACTTAAAGAAATGTTCAACATCCTCAGCCTTCAGTGAAATGCAAATCAAAATGACTGAGATTCTGTCTTACACCAGCCAGAATGGCTAAGATAAAAAAACTCAAGCTGACAGCACGTGCTGGTGGGAATGTAGATCAAGGGGAACACTCCTCAATTGCTGGTGGGAGTGCTAACTCATCCGACCATTTTGGAACTCAATCTGGTGCTGTCTCAGAAAACTGAGACTAGATCTACCTCAAGACCCAGTTATACCACTCCTGGGCATATACCCAAAAGATGCTCCACCATACCAGAAGGACACTTGGTCAATTATGTTCACAGGAGCTTTATTTGTAATAACCAGAATCTGGAAACAACTTAGATGTCCCTCAACTAAAGAATGGATAAAGAAACTGTGATACATTTACATAATAGAATGCTATTCGCCTATTTTAAGAAATCATGGAATTTGCAGGCAAATTGATAGAACTAGAAAAGATCATGCTGTGTGAAGTAACACAGACCAGAAGACACACATGGTATGTACTCACTTATAAATGGATATTGGCCATAAATAAAGTGCAGGATAGCTATCCACAGACCCAAAGAATCTAAGTAACAAAGAGGGCCCCAGGGAGGATGCTTGCATCTTACTCGAAGGGGAAATAAAAAAGGTATTGGTGGTGGATGGAGAGAGGGAATTGAGGAGGAGAGGGGATGGGGATGGAAGCAGGATGGGGATTAGGAGTAGGGAGAGAGGGGGAGAAAGGGCCGGGTTAGAAAGGAAATGTTATTCCATAGGGAAAAAATGTCTTGGTGGTGTGAAATGTTTTATGCTTCACAACACAAAAGTTATGAGGAATCAATCAGTAGCCACAGTCTAACGGCATCAGCTCTCCAATGCAAGGGATGTCACTGGATGATGAATGAAGTGTCTCTTCAGAAACAGAAAGTTTAAAAAATAAAGAAAGAGGAAATGAAGAATTCAAACGTTAATATAGATCTGTCTCTCCCCTGGAATTTCCAAGAACACTTTTAAATGTAAAAGTTTTCACACTTAAATTCCATCATACTTTTATGTGAACGTGAACATACGGGGAAAAAAAGTAAAATCATCAAAAATTATTCAAACATATAGAGCTATACACTTAAAGAGATTAGGCATGGGCTCAGGAGTTTATGTTTCATCTAATACAAATTTGTTGAGTCCTTTACGAAATAAGTTCATCTCTCTGTTAAAGCACACTCTTTAATAATCAAAATTAAATGAGAGACATGTAAATGATAAGTCCTGTGCTACTCAACGTATCCTGGAGAGGGAAGTAGAGAAAAAAAAGCAGAGAGAACATGATCAAGGAGTTTAAAGGCAATAATAGTGCAGTGTGCCGAGTAGACATCTTGCAGTCTCCCTTCAGCCTCTCTCCAACCTATGCAATGATGCATGGAGTTCCTTAAAAGTGGTGGAGGGTGTCATTTTGTACCATTCTAACTGCTACACAAATCATCATTTGAGAGGTGACAGGTAGTACTTTACCCTAAGACTTAACAAGTTCTCAAGGAGAATTCTGTTAGAGAATAAATTTCGACAGAATTGAGAAGCTTAGAGTACTATGCCCTGAAGGGTGGGGCCAGAATAAAAATATAAGACTGACAACACCTTCACTGCTGTGCGTTTCCTCATGGAGCTGCCCTGGGGCCTGCGGGTGGGGAAGCAATTAGTGAAGACATTCAGTCACAAGTGCCACCAATCATAAAGGAACAACAACAACAAAAAATGCATAGTTATGTTGTTTCGTGTTGCAGATGGTTGAGAAAACTTTGTACATATCAAGACGGATGCTTATCCTCTAGCCAAGCACAAACAGGACCCAAGTGACAATAACACAGCGAGTGGCATTGGAAGGTAGCAGCCCTGCTTCTCCAGAAGCATGCATAGCATGTGGTAGCACTGTAAAATTTGCCAGCGTGGATGTCGTTTCCCTATCAGTCCCAGTTTCATTTCTCCATGTTTTAAGACTGTACTGTGGCAATAGGGTCTGACCATAATGTGGTGGAGGATAAACATCCTCGGATGTTTGCAGGTCTATGGGGGGCCACACTGGCCAACAACTTTTTAAAAATATATTTTATTAGTTTATTCATATTACATCTCAATTGTTATCCCATCCCTTGTATCCTCCCATTCCTGCCTCCCTCCCATTTCCCCTTGCTCCCCTCTTCTATGACTGTGGCTGAGGGAGACCTCCTCCCCCTATATATGCTCATAGGACAACTTTTAAAGAAGTACCCTATTCCTAGTATTGGGATTTTTGTTATTCTGTAGCCTTTGATATGGGCATTGCCGTCCTATTAAAAACTAACCGGTTGAACTCTTCCTATGTGTATGTATATGTACACGTGTTAGGAATCTTCTAAATGAATATATTACTAGACCTTTTGTAACTAGTCTTAGTTATCCCTCTCTCTATTCTTTCCTCCCCCTTCCCCTCCCTCTCCCACCACAATTTATCCATTCTTACATCATATTTCCCCCTTTTCCCTTCATACCATTGCATTCTGTCTCATCTCCTTTGAAAGTCCCCACCATTCTCCTTCGCAAATTTCCTGATGCTAGGAGTATTCCAAATGAAACACAAAGTATCTAAAGGTTCAGAGCTCACAGTCACATATAAGGGAAGCTATGTGACTCTTATCTTCCTGGGTCAGTTACCTCACTCAGAAAGATGGTTCCAGGGTTGTACTAGTTACCAATTTTTAATGTGATAAAACACCCTAACTAAAGTAGCTTATAGAAGAAAAGGGTTTGTAGGACCTATGGTTCCAAACTGATAAATTGTCATCATAGTAGAAAAGCAGGCAGCAGGCAGCAGTCATGGAGGCAGGAGCAGGAAGATGAAAGCCCACACCTTCAAACTCAAGTGTGAACCAGAAAACATGAACTAGAAACATCAGGAGAACTTAAACTCTCAAAATCTACCGCTGGTGACATCTCTTCTCCAGCAAGGCTGCTTCTCCCATAACTCCCCAAACAGCCCAACGGACTGGGAGCCATGTGTGCAAATACCAGACCTCTTGGGGTACGCCACTCATTTAAACCACTACATAATTAATCTGTTTACATATAAAATTAACAATTTTGTTTTTTAACTGCTGACAACTATTCCATTGTACAAATATACAATGCAATTCCACTATCCATTCAGTGAGTTGGATGGATATCTGGGCTACTTCTGTTTCCTGGGTATTGTGATTGCAGCATCAATGAACATAGGTGAGCCAATATCTCTGTAGTAGGATGTAAGTACCCAGGAGTGATACAGCTAATCATATGGTGTATCTGGTCCTAGCTTTTTGAGGAACCTCTACATGGATTTCCATAGTGGCCGAATAAGTTTGCACTCCTGCTGAGAGGAACTAATATTCCATTTCTTGAGGTAGATTTGGTTTTGCTTTTGTTGTTGGCCTGGCTGAAAAGCAAACAGAAATGAACGGTACCTATGAGCACCTAAGTCAGCTTTCTAAAAGCCTTTTTCCTGAGCAGGATCTGTTAAATAACAGCTATTTCTGAGGACTTGCACTGTGTGTCTTAAAGTGGCTGCTGGACTTTTGCCACCTTCTAGGGTAGTGCACAAGTGCTTTTTGCCTGTTTGACAGTCCAAGGCCCTTCTAAAGATTTTGAAAACCCAAGTGCTGTCAGCAATGACCCTCCCAGTTAGCATGGTGTCAAGAAATCAATATTAGACTGGACGAGGAAGGAGAAAAGTGCAAAGAAAGAAAGAAACAATAAGCACTGTAAAACCCAAGATCTGTGAACTCCAGCACACTGAAATGCAGTTCTTTATTGAGAGCTCTATTGGATGGCTTCTGTAAGGAGTTTCTTAATATTTAAGAGTATGTAAAGGGTAGAAAATCTCTACAATGCTCTGTGGAATTTAGGTCTCGCACCTATACACACATACATACACACCTGATGATCAAGACAACAATTGTACAAGGACACCAAAAATCATTTAGCTCCCACTTATGTTTCTACATAGAAGTTAATTTTTAAAGCACTTAACAGAATAAATTTTACCTGAGCATATCTTCTGGTGACAATATTCCTTTACTTCCCTCAAGAAAATATAGTTAAGAAGTATCTTGTAGGCTTTGGACTTTTTAAAACCTACTTTATTTGTTTTTGTTGTTTTTGTTGTTGTTGTTGTTGTTTTTAATGCTTATACCTGCTTTTTAACCCATCTACCTAGATAGGAGAGAAAAGAGGTTAATGGAAACAGGAGAAGTAGACCTTTTTAGATTCAGTTCCTTAGGGTGGTTTCCCAGGTGCAGTTGACAGAATTCCATCAAACCAACAAATCAGCAAAGGTCACTACAGTCACAGCCACTGGATCCCGGAGCAGCAGCTGGAACTGGAACCTCAAAGTGTTCTCTGGAGTGGTTCTCTATAGGAGCCTCTCGAAGTGGAGTAATCAACAGCCAAGACCAAAAAGCCCCTCCTCTTGTTTTGATCACATACATACATACATACATACATACATACATACATACATACATACTATATACATTCTCAGAGTCTGTACTAGCATGTTTCTCATTTACCAAAGACCACACTTCCGCAAGATGTAGTTTCTTTTCCAGTGGACAAACATCACCTGTTCTCTCA
The DNA here is from genome assembly GCF_903995435.1 of Acomys russatus. Taxonomy (NCBI): domain Eukaryota; kingdom Metazoa; phylum Chordata; class Mammalia; order Rodentia; family Muridae; genus Acomys; species Acomys russatus. Next base: position 28,187,791 of record NC_067166.1, on the reverse strand, counting down.
CAAGTCTGTTTTCATGGGAAAACACCCCACACCCTCACATAATCTGTTTCACATCCCACACTTAGGATCAAAACCAAAGCACGTTTACACCCGCTACAGTATCTACTATCTACTATATAACAAAAGAATGTTGCTTGTAACTTAAAATGGGCATTCTCTGTTCTCTCTGACTATTTCAATATCGCTTTTACCCTTCCATTTATAGAAGCATATATGCATATCTTCTGTTCCTTTAGTCAGGGACAGTAAACGGCTTTACATTGCATCTTTTGGCTATGCTCATATGTGAAGTATAAACCTGTGGGAGCTTTAATCTTCATAAAAATTCCTCTTTATTAAGCATGCACCTGGGCAGTTTGCAGGGCCGAGTGCAGCAAGGATGGACATTTCTGCTCCCTAGACATCCCCATTGTAGTTTTCTGTCCTGCTTTCTCCCCCTTTCTTGGTGTTCTGCTTGAAAAAAAAAAACTGGTAGAAAACTAGTCTTCTTAACATAAAACATAGAAAAGGGAAACAGCATAGATCTCCTGTAGAGTAATCACGGCTTGCTCCAGGGCTATTTTTGAAAAGAATTTAAATTTTTATGATGTGAAACGTGGCAACTAAGATCTGCTGAGTTGCACACTATTCACATCTCCATAGCCAGACTGCAGAGGCTGGGGTTCTTGGGTCTGGGCTCAGAGCCGTTCTGGCTGGCTGCCATGCCAGGCAGAATAAACCAGAGAGGTGGGGCTTCCAGGCAGCCTTTCTGTCTCTGGACAAGTCTGCAGCTGAACATGAAAAGAGGATTTCTTGTGAAATGTCGTACTTAGTCACCAACCGTACTCTACAAAAAGCCACTTCTTAGTAACTCGAGGTGCCGCAGCACTAGGTGTTCTAGCTCCAATTCCCAGGGAACAAAAGACAAAGTGGAAATCACTACGTTTTCTATATTGTCTATAAAGTCCTGTTTTTGTGTGTGATGTAAAGGCATGACTTGGCAAACCCTCCAAAATGTCACTTCATTCTCTACCAATTTCTGCCTCCCACCGCTGACTGGTTTTGTTAGTGAAGGAGGTTCTATGCCTCTAGCAGCATTTGCATAAAGCAGATTATCTCCCTCAGGACTGACAGTAATAGTGCCTCCAAATGTGTGCCGTTACTACAGAGTAAAACTTTGGCAACATCTGAGCTGGTAAGGTAATAGAAATCACCAAACCAGGTCTTTAGGGTGCATCATATTCTAGTTGGAATTTGAATGATTTAATCTAATTGATCAAAATAATTCTCACTAGCTACCACTCAGTCTGGGCGACTTTTTGTTGTTGTTGTTGTTGTTGTTATCTATAAATGTAAAACAGTAAAGTAAAACAGATTACAGGAAATGGCAGATTGTAGGGAAATTAGGGAGTGTCACCAGAGTCTTCAAATGCATACCTCACAGCGATGTAGCAGAAACGGGCCGTGCACGCCCTTGCAGATGCTATGGATGGCGCCGAGATCCCTGAGTCTCTACTGGAAGGCGTGTTTCATATTTTATGCCTCTTTAGCTGTTGCAAAAGAGGAAACCCCCTAATGTGATGGAACAGATGAAGAGGAACTGATTGTTTTTGAAAAACAGTTTGGTTCTTGGATATGATTTACTCTTGTGAAACAAGAATTAATTTTGTGCCATTACTTTATTTTTCCTTAACCCAAAGGAAAGTAGAATAGACTTTGAACACTGAAACAAGTTATGCATCTATGTCTACCAGTGCTCCATGAAAGGCACACATAATCTATTGATAATTATTTTGTGTTCATATGTAATTCTCTTGACTGGAGGAAAGATGACCATAAACTCTAATTAAAATTCATACATTTTCCCCTCTTACCAAACTAATGTTTAAAATTGTATCTTACCACTTTCCCTTGGTGGGGAGGGCTGGTGGCACTCAGAGGAAGGGGAAGCAGGCTACCAGGATGAGACCTGATAGGTTGTGATCATATGGTTGGGGAGGAGGTCCCCTTCTGCCACAAATTGGATAATTTAAATCTTTTCCACAAGAATTCTCCACTCAAGACTGCATCAGCTGTCATGGCCATAGATTTAGAAAAATGTGTCCTAAAGTTTGAATGTTAACAAAGTTGTCACTTAAACAAAGACGGCATCACTGATGTATTCTGCAGTGTAAGTTTTTCTGAAATCAGGAGTTTTAACACAGATTTTCTTTTCTCTTGATGGATGATAAATTTTTTAATTATTAAAAAATGTCAAAAGGATTTTATGCAAATATTCTGTCATTGTATCTCAAACTTCCCCAAAATGCGATCTTTAACCTTTCATTAAAATGCATCTTAAATGCATGAGTATATTAACAGTAAAGGGGGGGCGGTTTCTCAAGGAAACAGCATATAGATATGGAAAGAGGTTTTCAAATTTGTCTCTTTAACAAAGCATAGAAAAAGAAATAAGTAAAATAAGGGAAGGGCATTTTTATTTTTGATGTATAAGCTCCTCAACCTACTGCCAAAGATATAAAATTCTATAAGATCTAATTTTCCTTTCTTAAATCTCTACTATTCTTTGACTTAGAAAAAAAGCTCTTTCTTTCTCTCACCAAGCAGCTATCAGTTACCAATGCCCCTCAGCCAGGGGTTGAGTTTCATGCTAACCTCCCCCTTCCATGCTGGGACTGTTGTCTGGCTTGAGCTTGTGTGGGCACTGTGCACACTGTTCCAACTGCAGAGTTCATATATTCATGTATTACAGAGCTCCTATATACAGCTATACTTTTGGGATTAGAACATTGTTTCTTTGTAATCATCCACTTCCTGTGGCTCATATGGTCTTTCTGTCCCCACTTCTGAAGTAGTCCCAGAACTGTGGGAATAGATGAGAAACAGATGTTTCGCTTAGGAATGATTATTTCAGAGAATCTTATTTCTCTGCACCTTAGCCAATTGTGTTTCTCTGAGTTCATCACCGTCTTTTGTGAATAGAAGTTTTTCCATGAGGGCTGAAAAAAAAAAAAACACTAATCAATATGTTAATATAGATCTATAAGCTAGTTGAGGTTAACAAAAAAGTTATTAGCAATCAGTTTAATACTATGTCCATTTAGCAGAATAGTAGTAATAGGTTCTCCCACCAACAGTTCTTGGCTTGAGTGCGGTAACTCAGACCCAGAAAGGAAAACTCAAGGTTTTTTTTTTTTTCAACATTTGTAAATATTAGCTTTGAGTCTTCAGGTATGAATGCTTCATCTGATATATCCAGTAAAGACTAGAAATTGGTAATGGTCCATGACGAGGGACTTTCAAGATAAGAAAGACAGAATGCAGTGGAATAAAACCTTAAAGGGATTAATGTAAGAAGAAGGTTAACTTGGGGCCCGGTATAGGAAGGCAGGTTGGACAGAGTAGAAACAACTCTAAAAATCATTCAAAAGGTCATATGGAAACCTCTCTACAGATATATAAATAGGTGATTAGATGGATGGTAGACATACATACATATATATATATAGTATATATACATAGATATATATGGAGAGAAATGATAGAGATGATAAATAGATATATAATACATAGAAAGAGTTAAGGAAAATGAGATGGTAATGCCTTCACTAAACACTACAGGTTGACGAATAAAAATCCCACGAGAGAAACAAGTTACCTCTTTTGGAGCTATAATCAGTGTTGTCCCATAGAACCTCAAATGTTTCAGGATATTGCCAAGGCTCTCAGTTACCTCCCAAGAACTGGATGGTTAGATTTTACTGCTAAAGATATTATAATCATAGAATGTTGAGTTCCAAAACTGGTCTTGAAAGTTTCGTCCCGGTTAGCAAGGTTTCTTAGGGTTAGGAGGTGCTATGTATGTTACTTGAAGAGAAAAGAAGTCATCAGCCTTACCAAGCTATGAACCCCATGAACAACACTGATAATTGGCCTGGCAAAGCACACTTTCTTGTGCACTAGTGACATGAACAACATGTAAGTAGCAAAGCATTTCCTGATTGAATCTAAGCCCTGCTCCATCACATGGCTGTTGTTTTATAAATAAGAAGCAGTACAGTAGTGATTTATATTTTGAGGCAATGAATACTAAGTATGTAGTTTTAATGCTTTTAAATGATTAGTTTTAAGACTGATCTATTGCTGTACATTTTTAGTATTAATTTAAGCAGTTTACCTATAGAATAAGACCAATTAATGTCTCTCCCTGGGAGTTTACTAATATTTAACTTAGTCCCATTAGTAAAGAACATAAAAATTTAAATTTCTGGCAAACATTTCTATATACTTAAAATATTTAAATAAGTTATATTACTTACCTCAGAGAATATTCACCATTTATATAAACATTCCAAAATATTTTCGCATAGTTTTTTGTATTTTTTATAATTTTTAAATATAGTTCAATAAAAATTATAGAATTTTAAGCTATAGTCCTCATTTTAATTAAAATTTTAATCTTATAAAATTATAAATTTTAAACTACAATCTGCAACCATTACATTTTTGTATAATATATATTTTAAAAATATGATTAGGACAGTTTAATCTTAGCCTATACTTTCTGCTTTCATTTTATTGTGATTTTAAAGTCAACACAGTATTATAATTTGAATGTATTAGGTAGGTTTGTATAATGTTTATATTTACTCTTCTGTTTATCTTTGTTCTAAATAAATCACATAAATTTTGTTTTATTGACAGATATCATTCAATGACTGTTAACTATTAATGGAAATAGTTAGTGTTTTACTTAATTACAAGGTGGTTTCTATAGTATCTGAGAGTTTCCTTTATTTTCTGAGTCAAATAAATATGTAAATGATTGTTTTGTAAATAGATCATCATATGAATTCTATTTTTAGTTGTACTCATATTTTTGTATATTTAGAAATTATTTACTACTCATTAGATGGTTATCTATTCTTAGCAAGCCTGGCTCCCTGAGTTCAATTCCAAGGACTAATATGGTAGAAAGAAGAGACTCTTGCAAGTTGACCTCTGACAACCTCAGCCTGCTGTGGCATGCACACGCGCGAACACACACACACACACACACACTCAAAATACATAAATGTAATATATTTTTATTGCTCAACTTTTATGTTGAGTGTAGTGTATTTATTAAAAATATGACCCACTATGTGGTACTTTTAGAAAAGTGTCACACTATCCAAAAACACTTCAAGAATTTAAGTCAGAATAAAATGAAGAATTGTACCTTCTATCTAGATGTCGAGCAAATATGAACAAAGCAAAAGAAAACAAAGCCCCAGAAAATTCAAAACCAGAAAACAAGTTGCAAACTATTAATCACACAAATAAAATATACTTATTTTCTCACGCATAACCATGAATGCCACTAATCTGTAGTCTTCCAGTTTGTGTCAAAGTCCTGTAAATATATTATCCAAAGACAGATCAGCAAGAGCAAAGCAGAGTTCAGTTAGCGCATGCAGCACACACACGGAGAGTGCTAAGGAGGGGCAGGGAGATTTAGAACAGGAATGAACCAGCACATCACCTTTTAGAGAACGAAAGGGAAGTTTTAACTTCCGAGGAAGCACACTGTGAGAATGCAACTGTACTGGAAACAAACCGAGACACCTTGCTTCGTAACCACCCATCAGAGCACCAACTGTCCAACTTCTTCTTCACAATGGTTTACTTGCTTTTCTTGTTGCTATGACAAAATTCCTGACCGGAACCACTTAGGAGAGAAACAGTTTATTTTAGTTCACAGTTCACAGTTCGGCCCATCATGGCAGAGTAGCCAAGGCAGCATGAATATGAAGCAGCTGGTGGCATAACTTCTGCAGTCAGAGGGAAGATCTAGTAATGCATGCTGGGGCTCACCTACCCTGCTCCACTTACACAGTCCAGGAACCCCATGAGGAGAAGGTACCTTAGTGGTTGCCTTTCCCACCTCAACAAATACAATCAAGATAACCCTCCACAGGGTTATCTTACCCGCCTCCCAGGTTATCCAGATTCTGTCAAGGTAACAATTATCACTAAAAACCAGGATGACCAATGAAATTCTCCTAGAACACAGATTCATGGGCCAGTTCACATTTCTGCAAAGCTTCTACTTTCAGTAAGATAAAATTCCTAAAAGCCTTCTTCCAGCAACTGTTCTCAGCTCAAAATAATCCACACCACAAGAAGGTGTAGGTTGAACATTTCATCCTTTACAAGCCTCCAAGGGAGGATTTGCTCCCATGTTCCATAAGACTACTGACAAGACTCAGGTCCTCCGAAATAGATGCCCTCAGCATCTACTGGCACTTGCTTTCCTTGGTTCTTAGACCCCTCCTTCCATTCCCTTTGAAAGCAGTACTGAGGAAACAAAGTCTCACACTCACGTCTCTTTGGCTTGAAGAAAAGTCTTGCAGGATCCCAGGTGGCTAGATAAACCTGCTGTCCAAGAGGCACCTTCCCTGGGAAGAATAACATAGTCACAGTTCTACTCAGCAGGACTGAGACATTTGAGGAGATGTCTTTTTGAGCTCATAACATTTTTATTAAAAATAAAAACTTGAGTGGAGAGTCGGGTCTGACTTTCACGCGAACTCTGGTGCCCCATATTTGGCCACTTCCCCTGGATGGGAAGGCCTGGTGGCACTCAGAGGAAGGACAGCAGGTTACCAAGAAGAGACTTGATACCCTATGAGCATATACAGAGGGAGGTGGTCCCCTCAGTCAGAGTCATAGGGGAGGGGAGTAAGGGGAAAATGGGAGGGATGTAGGAATGGGAAGATACAACGGATGGGATAACCATTGAGATGTAATATGAATAAATTAATAAAATATATTTTAAAAAATTAAAAATAAATAAAAATAACAACTTGGGAGAGCATATTTATTTGATCATAGATGGGTTATATTAGACATTTAAAAAAAAATCACATCAGCAAGCATTGAGCTACTTTTAAAAGTTGCCATTATAAGGGAAAAAAGAGGTACAAGTAAAGAAACCTGTGTCAGAATATTCTCCACAGTTGAGTGGAGAGTGTGATATGACTTTCTCACGTACTCTGGTGCCTCACATTTGACCATGTCTCCTGGAGGGGGAGACCTGGTGGCACTCAGAGGAAGGACAGCAGGTAGCCAAGAAGAGACTTGATACCCTATGAGAATATATAGGGGGAGGTAATCCCCCTCAGGAACAGTCATGGGGAGGGGAATAATGGGAAAATGGGGGGGGAGGAATGGGAGGATACAAGGGATGGGATAAACATTGAGATGTAACAAGAATAAATTAATAAAAAAAAAAAAAAGAAACCTGTGATGTTCCCAGTACTGGGCACATCACAGGTTGAGGGAGAGGCCAGTTAAGGCTGTGGAAAGAACCTTTGCCGTGGCTCCAAAACGGTGTCACTGACTGGAGGAAGGTGGGACACTGTGGAAAGAAGGACAGGAGATGGCTTTGGGTACTGACTTATTGCTGTTTCACCACCGGCACCTGGTAGAGTACTTGTCAAGTAATAAGTAATGCAGTTTCCCATTCTAGTCACCCCCATGTATCTCCTATGGCACTGCAGTGAAAAAGCACCCCTGTTTTGTTTGGAAATACTGTTTGAGCAAAATCGGAGGCTCAATCTTTGAGTGCTGTATGTGGGGGTGAAGGACGGTCTAGCGAGTCTCAACAAGTTGGATTTATCCTCTGCCCTTGTCAACGGAGACCTTCTCCTCTCCTCCCTTTTATTAGCTTCATCCTAGAAGGCTGCACCACCCTGAAGAAATAGACAAAGAGAAGATGTTGTATCCCCCATGTCTGGAGTGCTGCATAAAAAGAGTATATTGTGCCCCTTCAATTACTCTGTCCTCTTCTTTTCCAGAGATTTGCTCCTGAATTATTCTTATGTACTGAATATTTTTTTCTTATCGGCTTTTAAAAAGTATAGGTTCTGACAATGTGTTCAATTTTGGTAATAGATTTTCAGTTGGTACTGTCTGTTTATGTCAAATTGAATTGTCAAAACCTTTAGAAGATTGCTTCTCATTCTTTTGCTCTGGTATTGATAGACAACATCCCATATGTATATGTATGTATGCATGTATGTATGTATGTATGTATATGTGTGTATGTATGTATGTATGTATGTATGTATGTATATGTGTGTATGCCCAATGTAGGAACACTAGAAATTATATTGAAGCCTCTGTTATTCTCAAAACCATTTCTGTGGGTTAAAATATCATCAGGTTCTATAGAAAGTTTTTTTTCTAGGATATTTTATGTTCACTTCTCCTCTATGAATTTCTTTTTTATTTTTACACTGAAATATTCTAGCCTGGATTTCTCTATTAATCTTCAGGCCAAGGTTCCCCTCTAAGCTTACTGGTTTCTAATGGTATTCACACCAGTTTCAATCTGTCATCATAAAAACTGTTCTTAAAATTTATTTGGCTTATTTGGTTAATGTGCTCTGTCTCCTGGCACCCAAGAAAGTCACCAACATCAAGTCCCTAGGAGTTGGAGATACAGGTGGGGTAAGCCATCCAACATGGGTGCAGGGTACATACTACAAGGGTTTTATATCACCAATTAATTTGTATTTGTAATTAATTTGTGATTAGTATGTGTTATTTAGATTAGTCTGTACATTGTTTTTCTCTAATTTCTTCTATTCCTTCCAAACCAAATTTGGGTTTATTGTCTTTTTTTTTTTTTTTTTTTTTTTTTAAGTTCTAGATAGAAGGTTTTTATAAGTTCATAGGTGGGAGGTTTTAGGGAGTAACAAAGTTCCCAATTTAGCAGGAGTGGTTCCAGGAAATGAGTATTGTAAAAGATATGATTGTTAGTCTGGAGCTTTAAGGAAAGAATTTACAGTGGAAACTGGCCTCAGTAGAGAGAACAGGAGTGACTGGTCTGTCAATTGGCCCAACCAACATCCAGCTCCCTCTTCTCAGCCTTGTGGGAAAATCAAGCTTTTAGGCAGAGGTGCTCATTTACAACCTAACAAAGCCAGAAGTGAGACTTCTGCGGCATTTGTGGCCTCCACCGAGGACATTTTCAGGGTGCCTCCGTGCTGCTTTGAGGCTCCTGCCTTGCCTGATCAGTTTCTATCTCTTATTTTCATCATTCTTTCCAAGAGGACTTCTCTGAAGAAGTAACCAGAAAAGCACCAAAGAACCAGGCCAGAGATCATTCATCTTTGTACAATGGCTCCTGACAACACCCTTTCTTCTTTTAAATCTTCTAATGTCCCTCATTCACTTCATGAGCTGGCCTTAATTATACATGTTTAACTCTTTGTTCTTCTAGTGGATCTTATTCCCCCATAATATGTTTTGGTTAATTTTAAATTAGCATACAAAGTAGTGGCTTAGCAGTATGTTTTCATATGTACCTTGTTTTCTTATCTTGTTTCCTCTCTTCCCTTCCATATACTGGTTTCCTTTCTCTGCAACTTTCTTCTTGAATGTCACATATATTTGATTATTCCCTTCTCTTGTCCCTTGAGACCTTTATTTCCTTTTCATGGTCATTTTCTAGTTTCATTACCAACACACACACACACACACACACACACACAGAGAGAGAGAGAGAGAGAGAGAGAGAGAGTGGGGGAGGGGGAGATTATAATCTATATCTGGCAGAAAACATGCAATAGTTCTCTTTCTGAGACTATGTTATTTTATATAACTATCATTTCCAGTTTTATTCATCTTTCTGAAAATGTCATGATTAATGCTTTTCTTCAAATCTGAATTAAATTCCATTGTGCTGTATGTGATATATTGTCTTCATCCATTCATTTGTTGATACTTTAACTATTGCAAATGGTGTGGACATAAATGTCGATCTGAAAATGTCTCTGCAGAAGAACTTGGAGTCCTTTGGGTTCCTGCCCAGGGTGGCATAAGTGGGTCACAGGGCAGGGAACTCACTATGGGGTTTCTCAGGGAACTAAGAATAGGGCTCCTCTGTCATGTTTCCTTTGATTTGATTGCTTCTTCTCTCTTCTTTCCACCTGGGACAGCACTAAATGTACAATAAAAGCATAAAAGTGACGTGTTATTTATGAAGTGACAACAACTAAGTTACTTCCAGATGACCCAGTTTGATATTTCATTGCAAATTAAAATTTGAATATAAAAACAAAAACATATACATTTAAACACTAAAACTGTAGAAAACATAAAACAAAAAAGCTAAATCGCTCCATAAATCCTCATTTCTCACACTGAGTTATCACTGTACTTCCTCGGAAGTTAAATGAAAACATTTTTATTTATTTTTATGCCATACCAACAACTACTTTTTTTCAATAATTTCTTGACCAAAATTGTAGGAATCACATTATCCATACTGTTCCATATATTTTTTATGTTTATATTTCACAGTTATTTCTTATTTTATTTGACAGTTTTCCCATAGTACCACTAGACGTATTCATAATCTTTGTATTCCTCCTCTTCCTTGTTTGATAGAGATGATACAGGATGTTGCCCAAACTTATTCTGTTTTAAAGACTGTTTAACTCTTATCCCTTAACCTCACCCAATAAAGCCTTTAAAACTTAGAAACACTGTTTTCAGGTTTTCTTTTTTTTTTTTTTTTTTGCTTTGTTTTTTGCTTTGTTTTTGCAATTGTAAGCAAGCTAGCCATCAAATAAAATATAAAAATAATTTTTTCAGCAAAATTGAGTCTTCACAGTGCCTACCATTCAGACAAACTTGTCTGCATTTTTAATGTTAAGCATCTGAGTACATCTCGCATCTCTACCAGTCAGGAATTTATATATCAAAAGAGTAGTAACAAGAGAGTAAAGAGGCTCTCAATTTCACTCCTGGCTAACAATAAGTGAATTAAGTTTCAGTAAAAGTTTACTTTGATAAGGTAAATAAATAACATTGCATTGAACTTGCTAGCAAAAAAGAATGAACATGGTCAATGTTTCTACGTATTTTATGACAAAATTTTTACTAGCAACTCTACTGTGCCTAGGGTTGGATAAGCCAGGGAAGACTCTTCCTTCTAGCAGAGTGTTATCAACAAGGGCACAAAACAAATACAAAGACCTCAGGGTATGGTGGCTGAGGCTGTAGCTAAGTGACACAGCACCTGACCAGCATTTTCAAGGCCCTCAGATCAATTCCCAGTGTCACACAGAACAAAGAACAAAGCCTGGGGGCAAAAATGCACTTGTTGAGGGAACCTGAAGGTAACCTGCGTGGCATTAAGTACTACGAAAGAGCAGAAGAGAAAGTAGTATACATGAAAGTCAGGTGCGCTGTTCAGTACTTTGTACATCACTTTAAATGGTTTACCTTTTCCCCCCAAATGAGAGGGTGAAACATCACCAGGATTTAGAATGGCAACAGACCTAATTCCATTTCCATTTTAGTAAGCTTGTCTGATGTTCTGAGGTTCTCTTGAAAGCGCACCAGCTAGCGGAGAGTTTGCTAACAGACACGGTTATGGAAAAAGAGGTGCAGGAAAGGATGGTTAACCCTAAACAACCTGAGGAAACAAGCCTGTGGATAAGAAGAAGAAACTTACCGAGGTCAGAAAAGTTCAACACTGGAGTAGAGTTGGAGCATTAGAGAAGAGAGGAGAATGAAAGCTCCTGGACTGTGGCTAGCATTTTTGAGACTTCCATAATAAAAGAGACACAATTATTGGTGACAAATCTGGGAGAAGACAGCTGAGACTGGACAAAATCAGAGGCATCGAGGGAGGAGAGGTTGAGGAACAAAGACGGCAGGGTGGCAAAGCGCTGACTTACATGGACATGGACAGCCACCTTCGTTATGATCAGAAAGAACTCAGTGTGCTCGTGAGCTAAAGTGTGCTATGAATGAAGAAAGAGACTCAGCTACCATAAAGAAAGGGAAATATTTCAGTAGTACAGTCTGAAACACTCATTAAATATTTGAGCAATTATTTTTGAGACTTCCTTTATACCTCAGGTAGGTGTAGAACACATAAGGAAAAGGTTGGTGCTTAGCACAGTTTAGGGTCATGGTTAGAAGCATGAATTCCTGGAGCCAGCCATCCTGGACTCAAATATCGGCTGCTGTTTATCAGTAAAGTGACCTCAAAAGAGAGGTAGCTCAATGTTTTATCTCATTTGTAAATTAGAGAGGATGGAAGTAGCCCCATCCATCACAAGGTTGCTCTGAGTCGTGAGATAATATATGCAAAGTACTGTGTAAGTCTTTGCCGTTAATAATGTCGCCTTCTTCACTTGTGTATCATAGGGCACATCAAGGAAATAGTCATCACGTGCATTGCAAGTTTGCTGAGCAAAAGTTTTCAGAGAGCAGTCACTCAAGGCCTTTACATAGCAATTCTATTGCTACACGTTTATCTTTCACCTATACCGAGCCTTTTGTAAAATGACATATATACAAATTAGTCTTCATACATAATTTATAATATAAAATAGTTTAGGGAAATTGTGCATGATTTAAGTGAATCCCGAAAAGTTTTTTAAAGGAATGATTTAGCTCCCTAGGTGTTAATGGAAAAATTTCTCAGAATATACTATTGAGTGAACAGAACGGTTCATGATCATGTGTATACTTTACTGCACTTGACACAGACATATGTATTTTCCTCTGTGTGCTTGTAAATGAATATAGCGTGTGTGACACATTCCACAGGAAGATCCTACTAGCTTCGCCAACGGAAAATCAGATGACAGGGATAAATAAGCATTTATCCACCACCCAAACCACAAGAATGTTAGAACTAAAGCTACAAATGATTAAATGCATATCCTACTTTATAACTCATGTTTATTAGCTACATTCAGTCCGTACATCTGTAAGTGCATAACATTATATTGAGTTTTAAAAGTGTAAAGTCCAACATGAAACTGCACAGCTTGTGTTCCAAAGGCTGCTCTAACTGAATGGTGCAGAGATGCATATATTTTGGGTTAAAGTGTGTGTGTGTGTGTGTGTGTGTGTGTGTGTGTGTGTGTGTTTGAGTGTGTTTACAAGGTTTATTGTAATAAAGTTCATAAAAAGGAAAGCCTTAACTCTTGAAAGTTTATATACTGTTTTTTTTTTTAAATATTTTGTGCTATGCCTATGTTTAAAAATGAAGGCTTTGGACTTAAACCTAGATATTAAGACTTCAATTTTATGTTAAATACAAATCATTTCAGGAAATATTTCTATTTTTACCTTTATTGGTACATAACCTTTTATTTATTATTTCACAATTCCATACACACACACACACACACACACACACACACACACACACAATGTGCTTTGAGCACTTTTATTCCCATCATTTTTTATTCCTCCTATTCACCTTTTATCAATTCTTTCTTCAAGTCACCCTTAAATTGTGTGTGTGTGTGTGTGTGTGTGTGTGTGTGTGTGTGACAGTATTTAATTAGAGTTATATATGATCATGAATGGAGTTATTTCTTGAGCAGGCACAATTTACCAGTGTCTGCACCACTGGGAGATATGACATTCCTTCCTCACCGAGTGTGGGAATCAACTGTAAGCAGTGGCAGAATGAATGAGGAATACAAGCACTATCCTAGGATGCTTCTGTATTCACCAAGAGGAAGACGCTGTCTGCAAACGGAAAATACTCTGTCACCAGTGCAAACCAAGATCATCAAGGGTTCTAATGAGGCTGTGGTATTGACAACCTTATTTCTAGTGGAGACACTGAGATAGGAAGTAAATCTTACTATATATTTAGTTTATTCAAGCTCTCTTTGGAAAAGATGAAAGGATCATTATCTATACACTGTGCACACGGTGCACTTCAAACAAGAAAATAAGTCTCAAAGTTATCCTTTACATCAACGCCAAAATCACACACCTTTCTGACCTTATTTCAATGATTTCTAGTGGCATTGCCGCTAAAATGTTCTCCTTATTTAAATCTAAATTTAGCGTGTGACCAGGCAGCTCAAGACAAGGCAATAAAATACTAGTAACCGATGCTATGATCTATGGTTCTATGGTTGCTGATGAGACTGTAGGAGGTTAGTGTTTCCAAAATGTCTTAAGGCCATGACACACATGGAAAAGAAAATAGTGCCGGGGAAGGGGAGACTGGGGTTCTGGGAAAGGACATTGAGAATTACCTGCAAAAAGAAGCTGGCCTTTCTTTGCTCGGTCGCTCTCTCTCTCTTACCCTGAATCCCGGTTCAATGCTGGAAGAGCAGGCACTGTTTCTATGCCACAGGCTATAGCTGGTGTGTGACCAGAGACTGTTTTCCAATCCTGAGCCAAAATATAAAATTAACTTGAAAATGACTTTCTGTTTCCATTTGTTTGCTCACAAGTTACAAAGCACTGATAGATCTTTGAGGAAAATGAAATGAGTCGGCTCAACGTCGTTCCACGGTGAAGAATAGCTGCTTTGTGGAGCAGATATTTCTGAGAACCCTCTAACCTCAGCCCTCCCTGCTGCGCCCCACCTTCCCTCTGAAGTCTTGCAAAGAGGAAAGTGCTGGCTTGAGGAAGGCCAAGGCCGTGCCACACACAGGCTAGGGACCAAATGGAGGTTATTTCCATGCTACGTTCATTCAGTGTATTCCAAAGGCGTACACTGAATTTCAAGCAACCCACGGAGTCTGACTTTCTCCAGAGTAGGGCATTGTGGTCTGGAAAGCCCTGGAGACCCACCCACCCCAGTATTACGGAGACTGAAGGTTCACTCTGGGACAGGCGCACAAAACTAGTACAACTAAATAGACTTCGGCTACCCAAATACAAATGCCATGCCATGAATATGGACAGTACTCCCCCAAGGAGCCATGTATTAAAAGTCTTCCTACTTGGAAAGCCTCTGTTGGAAGGCAAAATCGAAAGGCATCTTTAAGCGGAAAATGATGAGCCAGTGGAGGAGGGCTAGGACCACAGCCCCTTGCCTTCTGCTTCTGGCCTCATACAGTAAGTTATTTGTTCCATCACATACTCCCAGTATGATGCACCACCCTTAGCAGGGCCACAAGGCCATGGAACCATTTAATCTTGATCTGGAACTTCAGACCCATAAACTGAAATCAACCCTTTCTCTTTATAAGTTAACTGTGTGCTTTAATTTCAATAAAATATCCCCCCATTGGGTCACATGTTTGGATTCTCGGTCCCCGTTGATGCACTGTTGTGGAAAGTTGTGGAAACCTCAGGTGACTGAGCTTCAAGAAAAAAACGGGTTGTTTGGATGGAGCGCTTGAGATTTTAGAAGCTGGAGCACCCAGCTTTTTAACTTCAGGCCGAGTGTGATTGGCCACCTTATGCCCCTACCGCTATGCTTTTTCTGCCGTGACAGACTGTCTTCTCAAACCCTTAGCCAAATTAAATTTGCCATCCATTTAGTTGCTCGTGCAAGGCATTTTATTACAGCAAAAACAAAAATGGCCAATATATCCCAAGTATATCGTTGTGGTGGCACAACACAAAAACATCAGCCCTCAAGTTAAATGCCGACATACCTCGTTTCCAAGGGTAATTACAGGAATCCCCGCTAATTACTGAACCGGGAAGATGGTCTGAGGCAGTGTATGGGCACTTATGGCAAGATAAGTCAGACCTGGTGATCATCTGAAAGCAAATCATAACCAGCCAAAGGAGGTGGGGATGACGCTGGGCAAATATCACCATTTTCTCAAATAGATTAAGCTTTTAGGATACCAATGAGGACGTGAAACTTGAGATTCCTGTCCACCCTCGTGTGGGTCTGACCTATCTAGTGAAACCTTCGCTGTAGTCTGGTTGTCATTTGCAACCTCTCTTAGAACTAGAATCTCAGGTGGACCCACCAAGTCACACATACCCTAGGGTTTACTTTATTTAAGGATATAAATTAGGCGGGGATAGCTAGGACCTTATAAACACAAGGCGAAAACCCTACCACTGAGCTATCTATCCCCAGTGTCAGGCTTTGCTTGTAATTTGGAGGCAAGATCTCATTTGTTTCCCCAGGAGCCTTGAACTTGTAATCCTCCTTCCTTAGCAAACTAAGTACCTGGGATTACAAGCTAGAGAAACCAGGGCTTAGTCTTTCACAGCTTCTCAGAGCATATTTTGTGGGCTAAACGCAGCTTCCTGAGCTCCTCATTGTAGATTTACCTGTTGTTATTCGGTTCACCTGTCCTTTAACGATGAGCTATTTCAACCCTAATCTAATTACATGAAAACAATTATGCCCTATAGAATTGACAGTGGAGGCAGCAGTCTTTACTTGATAGTAATCTGTTCCAAAGCCCTAGACCTGGCTTCTGACAGCTCCACACACTGAGCTGAGCGTCTAGAAAATACTCCTTAGAACACTTTGTTAAGTCTACTGGAGCTCAGACTTGCAGGGAATTCAAGTCTGAAGAGATGTCCAAACACGTGTGTGTGTGTGTGTGTGTGTGTGTGTGTGTGTGTGTAACGACAGGATGACATTGGTGGGAAAGCATATGACAAGATGACATCTCAGTGAGAGGTGCTACTCTACAGAAAGCCCTCAGCTTCCCTCTCTCCTTTGTGTATTAAGAGGAGTATTTCCTCACTCTCAGAAAGAAATATTTACAAAAGCAATTCTTTTCAGATACAGAAGCTGAAAGAGGAAAACTCTCTGCCCTCTCCTCTGGTCCCACTTAGGTCATGAGAGAAGGTACAGTGGCCAAGAAGCAAAAGCAGTTCTGCCCATATAACAGATTGTCAGCCCATTTGATTGACAGCACAGCCATCTGAAAATATTGAGATAGAGGGGAAAAAAACAGGACTCAGGTGTCCTCTATTATTAATATGCTTCTCAGAGGGGCTTTGGGTTTAACACTTTGTTTGTGGTCTACAGAATCTTGCCAATTAAACAATCAAATGAAGAAACAGAAAGTGTCATGTCTGTCAGTAAACTCACCCTGAGGAGGAAGCTCCGTTGGGTATTGTGGGATTCATGGGCTGGGATCTCTGTCTTTGAGGAGCTGACTGTCTAGCTGGAAATGTATATTTGCACCATGGAGATGCAAGGCCAAGGATATTCAATAACACGTCATTTGGTGCTATCAACTAACTGACGTGAGGGAGCAAGGGTCTGCCTGAGACGACTTTCCAGCAGGGAAGGATGCTATGTAGACTCAGAAGAACAGGCACAAAAACAAGTGAAGAGGGCAGCAAAGGAACCGCTGGGGTGGCACAAACAATAGTCCGCTCTTGGAGTGTGACAAGGCCATGCTGCCTTGAGCTGGCCATCTGGGCCACGCTAATAATTCTACTTACAAGATATGAAACTCAAGGCAAAGGATATGTTGATCTCATGAATATACAAATGCAAACTGTGATATGATTCATTTTTGATTCTGATGCCCGTAATCGTTAACTTCAGAACTGGATTGTGGCTCTATGCATCAAACTAAAAGGTGTTTAAAAGAAAGAATTAGGAATTTTATCTATTACTCTAGGTTCTCTTTGTTTTTATTTGACATAAACAAACTTTTATGGTGCTGACCTTGGTTGCTTAAATATCTTATTTTGTAATATTGAGAAATACTGTAACTATTGAGAAAAATTGTAGTAATTTAGGGCAAATGTGCCCCCATCAACTTACTGTTTCAACTACTGAGTTTTTAACCTGAAGATATAATCTAATTATTTTCCTGTTTAAAGCTGGTAAGGAGACCAGATGGCCAAAAGCACAATATCAGCATCATACGGGATTCAGGGAGGGAAACAAAGCAGACGGGAAGCATACGGAGGAAGTTTTGTGCAATGAGTCGCATGATCTACTTAAGACTATGACTTCAAGGAAGGTTGTCTATGGAACTCTTGTCTCTGTTGATGAGGAACACGATCTCAAGAAAAATGGCTGGTGAACCGAATCAATTATTTCTGATAAATGATAGACTGAAAACTTTGTGAGCACCTTTGGAACACATCGCATTTACTCTGTTGGAAGCATAGGATTAGATTTTTCTTTCAAAATGAGTGATGGCCCAAAAGACTTCTATTTTCCTCTAAAATTAATATTTCCTTTTTCAGAAAAAAAAAAAAGCAAACACTTAATGTCTGTAAAAATGTTAGGCAAAATTTGAAATTAATGAAGAAAGCACGTAAATGAGTTTGGAGTAGTCCCTGGGGAGCTAAGACCATCTGGTTGTAGAACTCGCAACTCACTGGACACGTGTTCCTTTAACTACACACTGTTCACTGGTTTTGTGCTTTGTTTGATAAAGACCACATGAGAAATTAGCAGCCTTCTGCTCACACTGCTACGTTTGATCCCCAATACCGCATATTCGAAAATCAGCTGTAACACATATCTCTTGTGATTTGACAAGTTAGTCTTCACAGAACTCGAAGACGAGCGGCTTCTCAGTAAGCATCTGTGAACAAATGCACCAGAGGATACAGTCTGAGCTCGCAGATGATGGATGGTCTGACGAGATGACACTCTCCGTTGCCACCAAATAGATGTATCTTCGCTGAGCCTCTGAGAAAGCTAGAACAGACTCACGTCAAAGCCAGTTCCTCTGAATTCAGAAGAAAGTCTCAAACGGCAAAAAAAAAAAAAAAAACAGTTTTAGAAGTCTGAAAAGCTTACAGAAGCTAGCGCACGTGACCCAAATTTAGGAAGACAGTTAGCGGGGACTTCCTGTCACTTCACACAGAAGCACCAGGGTTGTAGGCCGAGTATAGAAAAAGAAGTGAGAATCTGGCCGGGCAGTGGTGGCGCACGCCTTTAATCCCAGCACTTGGGAGGCAGAGGCAGATGGATGGCTGTGAGTTCGAGGACAGCCTGGTCTACAAAGCGAGTTCAGGACAGCCAAGGCTACACAGAGAAATCCTGTCTCGAAAAACCAAAAAAAAAAAAAAAAGGATGAGACTCTGGAGAAATGAGTGGAGGCTGGACCAGACAAACTTGGGATGGTGGACTCACTTCCCGCTCTGGGCAAGTTAATTCATCTGACAAGGCCTCATGGGAACCATCGGTCAAACACAATGAGAGTTGCACTGCTCCAGGAGGTTGTGAGTGTTATGTATAACACAGTTAGCAGAAATAATGCCCAGAGAGCTTTCAAACCTCTAGCTACCACTGTGGGCTTAGCTACTTTCACATTAATATTGACTCAAAATGAAGAAATTGCGGCTAAGAAACAGGCAGAGTGTCCTCCTTCACCAGGCATACCAGCCTCCAAGGTTCAGAGTTGTAAATATCTCAGCATTCTGTAGTAATACAGTCTATTTCTCCTTAGCTAGTAGTATACTGTTTTCTGAACCAGATGGTAGTTTTTCTTTTTATGGAAACAGGTGCGGTACTAGGAGGGTACTTTCTCAGAACCAGGCCACCTAAACATGAATATCTCCTCAATAGGAAACAAAACACCAAGGTTCCATCATTTTACCACAAGTTGGGCAACGTGCCGGAAAATGCTTTTTCCCACTTTTCACTCCCTGTCTAATCAATTTTCATTCTTGTCATAGTTATATGCAATAGTGTTGGAAACGGCTAAAGTGGAAAAAAAAAATGTTTTCAATTGCATTACTAAGAGATAACTGCCTCCTTTCATAAATGAACAGTGCTACCATATTCATATAATTTATGAATCAAAATATCGTTTGGGGGAAGCATAAGTGTCAGGTTTGCATTTAAATGCCCCCATTCCTTGTCAGCTGAGACAAATCCCACAAAGACTAACAGCTCTATAGTGAGGGCACAGATGAGAGTATTCATGGCCCGCTTCTTCAAGTGGATGTAAGACGTTTCCTGCAATTACTTCTTTCATAGCTTAACTGAAATTTCCTATGTCTTTTACTGAACATGCACACCGTATGTAACCCATATTTAATTTTTTGAGCCTTTAAAAGTTCCATTTAATTCTATCTTGATGTTTTTATTTGCTATGAAAGTAAAATTTTAAAATAAGATATTATCACACTGCACAAAACACAATGAAAAAAATCTGATGTTAGTGTTGCTAATATCTGTCTCTATTTTTATGCAACTGAAATTTTTCCAAAATGGTGCATGTTAACAAGTATCAATACCTTGCTATGTGATCATACTGTTGTTGTGTGCCTGCGTGTGGGTGTCTGTCTACAGGACCTGAAAGAAGAGAGGGTAAAAAGTAGTGGAGGGGAAAAGGTGTGACATGATACCACAAAAGGTTAGTTAGAAAGGTTGTCAAATAAACCCAACTGAGGGTGTCTTTCTTCTCATTCATTTATTTAATCAGTTTCTAGTTCCTGTTTTGGGCTGAGCATGTAGTCCAGTGTATATGCATTAAGCCTACAAACCACACAGCCCTTGTCCTCAGGGACCATTCTAGGGGAGGAAGAACTTAAAAGGCTACAGATCAATGTATGAACTATAAGGTCAGAATGAGATAAATATTTTAATAGAATAATATTCAATATAAGTGCACTGGAGGAGACAGAGAATGCAGGAAAATGTAATGTGGAAACTGCTTTTATAAAGTGTGTCTGTTTGTGTGTGTGTGTGTGTAATCAGTTTAATTAATAAGAAATATCCAAAGGTGGATAGGAATAAAACGGGATTTTAGGAGCAGAAAACCTCTTGCTGAAGAAATTCAGTGAAGTGTAATACTTTTCAGGAATTTGTCAATGGTTTGTGTGTTGGCTATGAATAGTACAAGAGTCAACTACAGATATAGAGAGGGAAAGCATCTCTTTGGAGTAGAGCAGGAAAAGAAGAAGTGTGCAAACACATCTAAGGTTTCAAACACATCTAAGGGTTTTTTTTTTTTAATACTTTTTTTAGTAGTGTAGCTAAACTATCATTAGTTCACAAAAAACTTACAGAGTAAAGACAAATCAGTAACTCATAGACAGGGAATCAAAATCCAACTCGGAACAGAGGTTAGTGGCAGAACAGCTTTGTGCAGGTGACCTGGAAAGCGCCATAATGACACAAAAGAATAAAGCTCTTATTTAATGGGAGACACTAGTGGGTCTAAACCTACTGTTGTTACCTTGGATACTACCCCAAGGTCACCTGAATTCTTAACTTATTTGAAGCAAGAATTCCACATTTCTGTGTGTAGTCTCTCGGTTTAAAATGTTTCCAACTAATGTCTGGGGCAGTGGGGGCGGGGCACATGCATGTGTACACACACACAGATACACAAACCTAGACAACTGCTGCAAATTACATCTGGCCTATGGTTTTCTATTCCATGACATGATTTATTCCAAGATTACACACAAGTAAATCTCAGTGGCCAGAATGTTTTGGACCATTTTCCTATTGTAATGAGGTACTTTCAATTTCATATTTTTAAAATTTTAATTGTATTAATTTATTCGGATTACAACTCAATTGTTATGCCATCATTTGTATCCTCCCGTTCCTCCCTCCCTCCTGCTTTCATCTTATTCCCCTCCCCTAGGTCTAAGACCGAGGGGGACCTCCTCCCCCACTATATGGTCATAGGCTAACAAGTCTCAACTGGGTAGCCTGCTTATTCTTTCTTTGAGTGCCACCAGGGCTCCCCACCAAGGGGAGGTGGTCAGATATTGGGCACCAGAGTTCATATCAGAGTCAGTCCCCCCTTTCCACATAACTGTGGAGAATGTCCTGTCCATTGGGTAGATCAGAGCAGGGATTTGATGTTTACTACTTGTATTGTCCTAGATTAGTGCAATAGTTTGAGCAGACACCTCTTGGTCTCTACCCACCCATCAAGATATTCTTCTTGTAAGTTTCTAGGACTCTCTGGGTCCTTCTATTTCCCCATCTCCTGTATTTCTCTTTCCTAGAGTCTCAGTAGGCTGTCCTCACATCTATCCCAATCTCCTGGTAAGTGAAGACTTTCATGGGACATGTCTTTTGGACTAGTGCCCAATTATAAGTGAGTATAAAGAAACTGTGGTGCATTTACACTATGGAAAATACTTAGCTATTAAAAACAAGGAAATCCCCAATTTTGTGGACAAATGGACGAAACTAGAAATGATGATAATGAGTGAGTTAACCCAGAAGCAGAAATACTCAATTTCATATTTTACAAATAATAGAACTCCCTCTCTCTCAATATGAGTACCAAAGTCTAAGTTCAAGGACCTGGTGGTTTCAGTGTCTGGTAAGTGTTGTTGTTTGTGCCTCAGGGATGACATTATTGTCATATACTCATATGGAAGAGCGGAAGCCACATACTCACACAGCTAATGGCAAGAGAATTGTGCTCCCTGTTACGCCCTTTCCAACTCACGGTATTCCCACCCTGGTGGCTCAGTCATTTTCAGAAGATCCCACCTCAAACACAGGCGTACTGGAAATAAGATTCAATCTAATTCTGGAGGGATGGTGACAGTTAACCTGTAATGCAGATTAATGCATACTCATACAAGATGAAATTTGACTCTATCCCCCCCCCCCCCACTGATATCTATAATGAAAGCATGATAATCCTAGCAAGGTACTAGCAATGATGGCCAGAAATAGTCAGGGGAATCATCACAAGATTAGCTATAATGAATTTTTCTTCCACAGGGAGACTGCCTGATAATATCATGCCATTGTTAGAATTGTGAATTATACGCTGTTCATAACGGTCATTGAAATGCTCTTTTGAAAGCCAAAGAAGAGAAGCACTTCTCATTCGCCTTGTCAGCAGTTCTCCCGTTTCAGATGCCTCTGCTAGAAAATCTGAACCATCGCCGTGGTTTCATGGACTCACCACTCTAACTGCTGAGGTGCTGGAAACAGAGATGAGGGTCAACTTCTCCATTATATCTTAAAGCTCTCCAAAGCAGGTCCTCAGAGGACTCTGTCCTTAGCTGAGCTTTCCCAGCAAATGATCATTTTGCTTTGTAAATTAAATTCAAACATTCAAAACTCAGAACAGAAGGTATGTTGAAGTGTTCAATGTTTTACACACACACACACACACACACACAAACAAACACACTAATAGCTACAATGATAAAAAACATTATGAACATTGTACGTGTGCAAAAAAGACTCAGAGACAAAAGCATGTATCCAGGCAGAATATAGTGATAGGTGCCTCTGACTAATATTTCCCTTATCTTTCTGTATTTTCTTTTGCAACTATTATTTTACTTTTAGAAAACCACACAACATAGAAGTTGTTATATGAAATATTCAAATGAATGTTGTTACTCTCTCTTCCTTTTTGTTTTGATAATACTGGGGGATTGAATTTAGAGCCTCAAACATACCCTGTGAGCTCTCTGCCATTAAGCTACAAACTCAGTCCTGAATATGCTAACATTTGTACCATGGTAAAACAAAATGGAAAAAAGAGAAGTGGTTTATACAGTGAATGTTGATGTGTGGCAGGGAAATACAAAATGGCCGTTCTCAAGAATGAAGCTAATAGAAATGTAAACAATCTGCCATCTTCTTTCCTTGAATGGGAGTGCAGATACCCATATGTATAACTCTATTTAAATACACTTTAATGCATTATATTTGCTATTTCCTTTCAGTTACTCTATATAGAGTGGCTGTAATACACACACACACACAGTCTTGTCTTCATGGTGAGCAAGTAAAGACTATGCAGACTTCATAGAAGCAAACCTCTCGACATCAAACCAAAACAACGCCAGGTAATATAGAGAAAGAACACTGAAAGTTGTACATTAGTGACATTTTCATGATATGTATGACAGGTTAGATTTTTAATTTAAGCTACACCAAGTGTGAATATATTATACTGAAATAAGCCAATAATTTAGAGAAGACCAGAAAATAATGTTCAAGCCAACATTATGAGATTCCCATGATTCACAATGATACCAATACTAAAAACAATGCCAACAGCAGAAAGAAATATGGGAGAATAACTAAATAAAGTTCGTCTCACTCAGCAAATCTATAAAATTAGGATGTCTAGAAATAGACAAAATGCTGGTCCCATTGGACAGCCTGGATATTGGTTGTTAATACTTAATGTTCCTTTGAGAAGGTGAATAGCTCATTAATGCTACAGAGAATCTCAGCATGGAATTTCAAGGTTTGAGGATATGCTTAATTTCTGTAGAAACCGAAAGCAATGGTCACGGTGTTTCCACTAGCTAAATGTGCCTTTAGTGTGCACAGAGAGGGATAAATAATGTTAAGTATGCTATCACCTCAGTGTTCCTGCTGCCATTACTGTAACTCTCTAGGGAGAAAGGAAGATATCATGGAACCCCCTGGTACCTAAAATTGAACATTAAATTGAGCCAGATCTTCTCAACTGCCGAAACTACCCTTTTTAAAGAACAGCATCTGAGACGTCATAGTAATAAAAAGGCAAATTTGATACTCCAGGGCTTACTACTCTAGCTACCTGAATGAATTAAGGGAATCATTTAAAAAACATTAAAGAAAACTACTTGTTACAATAACAAACACCGTGTGTGAATTAATTAGTCAGCAAGTCCTTTACTTTCTCCAGTGTGGGGAGAAAAGAGAGTATGCTGGCTATTTTTTCTTCTTCTTCCTTATATTTGTGCCATCAACTCAGTACCATTTCACCATGCAATTAGTATGTTCTTCATTCCATTTTCCAACTCACCGATTTTTTTTTTTATTTAAACTAACAGGAATTAGACATAGGATCATATCCAACTAGAGAGCAGATAGTCTGTTCTACCAGCTAACATTTACTTTTTCCTTTATTAAGACCCTAGATATAGGTTCAGCCAGGTTCGTCCACGAATCTTAAAGGTCAGAAAATACATTTTCTTTCATTTCGATGATGAGGGAATTAAGAGCAAGCTAGGCTTAATGATCTTACAAGGTCACTTACTGCTCCGAATATTTGTTGCAGTGTCCTACAACAGCCAGTAGCCCCTCTTGCAGATGCCCAATTTGCCCTCTGAACATACTAGTGCTTGCACAACAGGACTGGGAGGAAAAATATTTTTTTAATTAATTTATTCTTGTTACATCTCAATGTTTATCCCATCCCTTGTATCCTCCCATTCCTCCCCCCCCCCATTTTCCCATTATTCCCCTCCCCTATTACTGTTCCTGAGGGGGATTACCTCCCCCTGTATATTCTCATAGGGTATCAAGTCTCTTCTTGGCTACCTGCTGTCCTTCCTCTGAGTGCCACCTTAAGAAGGCAAAATTTCAAAAAAAGTTTGACTAATGAATCAACGACAATGGACTATGTCTGAGTGATGAGTGTATATACTCAGCTGCCTTGATGGCTCAGCAAAGAACAAAAGTGCATCCAAACAAAATAAAAGAAGAAGGGCTATATTGGAGGGTAGCTAGAATGTATTTGACTCCCAAAGAGTTCAAAAGAAATTAACAAAAGAAGCTAGGTGTGGGGGTATGGGCCTTTCCTCAGCATTCTGGAGTCAGAGGCAGGTGATCTCAGTGAGCTGGATCCTGCACAGTGAGACCCTGTCCAAGCAAGAATGAGGAGGGAGGAAAGGAGGCAGAGGAAGGCAGAAGGAGCAACAGCAGCAGGTCCTTGAGCTACAAACCAGTTCCACGCAGAAGTCACGCAGGATTAACTACATTATCCTGTAAAATTGACGGCTTAGATACACTGGAAGAGAAGGTGTATGGGTTAGATATTTCTTCCTATCAAATAAAAAAAGAAAAATCTCAAAATGTTGTCAGGATAAAAGCACTTAAGTCAACAGAATACATGAAGTTTCTACTTTGGTGTGTTCCTTGTTACCCAGACATATGGGAATAAAACATATAAAAGCAAAGGGGAAGGGACAAAGAAGAGATAAAACACCAAATAAAATGGAAAAGATATTTAATATGTTCCTGAAATATATCCTAAAACGGTCATTTGATCATCTAAGAACAGGAAATAACTACCATTCATCTACTCAGAGCAAGAGAAACACACACACACACACACACACACACACACACACACACACACACAACCACACCACAGCACATACATGCATACATCAAATGCACAAATACGTATATATCATCCACACACAGCACTACACCACACACATACCACACAAGTACACACAAGTCACACCACATTATGTATACACACACACAGATACACGTGTACACACTACCAACATACCACACCACACTGTACACACTACACACACACAAACACACACACACACACACGCGCGCTCCAGGTGAGTCAGACTCTAATGTTTGCAGGTACACACAGAAAAAGAGTTGTCTGTGATCAATACTCTTTATTGGAAAATGTTTACCAGCTTCTTTCTTCTGGCTATTTCTGTGGTTACTGTATCTAGGGAAGAGCAAAGCTCAGCAGACCCCACTCTGTGGGATCACATTTCAACCCAGGAGACCTAAAGAATTAGCCCTCAGAATTTCACTCTCCTTCATTATCACTGTAGGAAGAAGCTTTGAGGCATATTTAATCATAAGACCTAGCTTTAAGTTGCATTTTAGGGAAAACAACCTTACACATGCACACCAGACAGAGGCTGGAGCTGGAGAAGACAGACATCTCAAAGCTGTTAAATTGCAAACCAGGGACAAATGGCTGAGTCACCTACTTAACATATCAAAGAAGACCTGGCCCTCAGGTTCTCTCAGCATCCTTCAGTCCCTACTTCTTACAGGATATGATTGGCATTGCCTCCTACCTTTCACCCTTAGTACCCTAACTCTGAACTTCTCTAGCCCAGTGGCTGGATTGCCGTTTCCCAGCTGCCCTTCCCTGTAGGTTACCCTACTCTCCTTTGGGCCTCCTTGCTGCTGGACCTGCCCTCCCCTGTTTCCTAGCATAACTCCAGATATGTCCACTCTGGCCTCTCCCAGATGTCTCTGACTCTGGCTATGCTCTCCCACATATCTACAGTAAACTCTCTCTTCCATCATACCTAGGAGCAGTCATATTCTTCCTTTTTTGCTTTTTTTTTTTTTTTTCATTCCAATGGTGTGGAAACCCAGGACCAGTCATATTATTTCCTTTTTTTAAAATTTATTTTTCATTCCAAACATTTTTAAAGATGACAGGGAATAAGTATACACACACACACACACACACATATATACATATATATATATATACATATATATATATGAACTTGTACATGTGAGCACACACACATATATATATATGAACTTGTACATGTGAGCACACACACACAGACACAGACACACACACACACACACACAGAGAGAGAGAGAGAGAGAGAGAGAGAGAGAGAGAGAGAGAGAGAAACCTAAACTGCTCCATTAGGTAGCTCCTGGGATAAGAAAAATCTGTCATAGAAGAAAGGTTAGAAGTAAATTACAACAAAGAATTAGAAAGCAAAGCTGATGGAGTCTTGCGATCCATGTTTTAAGAATGAAACAATAGAGATGAGGACGCAGCACACTTGTTATAAGCCTGCTTAATGTACACAAAGACTTAGACTCTACTTTCCGGACTGCCTAAGCCAAGTGAGATGGTGTATACCTGAGCTGCAGATGTGGATGTAGGAGAAACAGATGTCTATGGCCATCCTGAGTTCAAGGCCAGCTTAGAAAACATAGTGGCCTGTAAAAATAAGAAGAGAATAAGAGTATATAAATTGAAGTTCTTCCTTGAAAACTGAAGTTTATTTGTGAAAAAGAATACTTTAAAAGTCCATGACTTTTAAGAAAAGGCTAAAAGAGCTAGAATTTCACAGGAGAACTTAGAACAAGGAGGAAAAACATTTTTAGAGAGTTTAAGCTACAAATAAGAGTCAGGAGCAGGTATTTGAAATAGTGAACACGTATCAAAAGAAAGGAACAACAGAGCACTGTCCTGGTTAGCAACAAAAGTGAAATAAAAAAATTCATATAAAACCAGAAAGCAAACAAGTCACAGAAATTATTAGAAGTAAAAAATTAGTCATACTAACAGATATAAAACACATTTTAAAATTAAACCAATGTGACAAACACAAGCACACCCAGATGAACAACTAAATAGTATATTATATAAATGAAATGTTACATATAAAATAGGGTATAGATTATTTCTGATTGTCTTAGGAAAGCAGAATTCAATAACAGAAAAAATGTACAATATTATGCTAACATTTGGGTGAGAAGCAAAGTCATATGATCATAAAAACTGATACCAGATGAAAAGTACTTTATACAATTTAAATATGATTTTAAAAGTGCATTTGGAAAATAAATATAATGTTAATTTTCATTGAGTTATAAATCTAGCCAAGCAATGTAGTTGAAACAAAGTTCTACATGCTGGTGACTTAGGTGATTAATGGTATTTCTCACTAATAGTTTGCACAGAATGTACGGATGCAATGTCAAAATACAGATTATGAAAATGTGAGCATACCTATTAAAATGAAATAGAAACATAATTGAAAATGCCTATCCAGTAAAAAGAAAAGCAACATTAATATTATTCTGACTCCAGCAATAAACCTGAGGAAACACTGAAGGACTTAAGTTATTAAAGCACACAGAAGCAGCCTAGAATAAGTGAGTATGTATTTACAAATGGAACAGTTCAAATTAAAGAGATGTCAATTCTTCTCTGGATTTCTATTTTTATACACATGAATATTAGAGTGTTGTGAGGAGCATATAATACTCTATTTCTTCAAGTAACCTTACCTATCCAACTTTTATTAATTAAATTTCTTCCAAAATCCTATATTTATTTCAATAGTCCATGTCAAGTCTGTTCACTTTCTATTTATTGCTTACTGTGGCTAGCCAGTTCTTATTTTGCCTGTTGGAATTTGGAGTTCTGATTCCTAGTGACTAGGCTGGTAAACTGACTACCCTTGCACTCTCCTCTTTGCCCACAGGCTGAAGAATCCTCCTATAGCTTTGGAAGCATCCCTCACACCCAGAATCATGTGGTTTTGTAACCTGCCAACCAGAGTTGAAGTAAGACCATATTCATAGATTGCTCCATACTTAGCTCAGCCTCTATTTTTTATATGCAAAACCTTTCCAAAAAAATATTTAATGTATAAACGCTTAAGTTCTGCTAACATATGTCTCTTAATGGGTGTGCCAGTATCCATAATGTTTTTTTCTAGCCCCTGGAAATATGATTTTTAAGCCAAAATAATGACTCACTGAGGTGCCATTTCTAGAAACCTAGTCATTTCTACCTAGAAAACTGGTCAATTTCAGAAAGTAATGAGTAAGTTACCCAAAGGGAAGTTAGACCATAAAATAAATCCAAGTCTTGCAAATTTTGATGAGCTAAAACAGCATTTTAATAACAAAAGAAAATAACCTTGAGTAATTTTTAATGTGTGGAATTCTGATTCTTTTAGAATTAAAAAGCCACAGAGAAAACACAGTTTTTAAAACACTTTTTATTTAAAGAAACCTGGATAGTGGCAATAATTTATAAGGTTGTTTAAAAAATATTTTTTACATACGAAGATGTGAATTTCATATGTAACGTGTCAAACACGTTAATTAAAAAAAAAAAAAAACTTAGCCAGATCAAAGGATTTATTCACTCTGACTGTTTTTGGGCAGTACTTTATTTGATGTGGGGAAAAGGGGGAATTGAATATTGGAAACACCTTTTGTGAGAATTATCTTTTAAAAAGAAACAAACTAAGAACAAAATAAGATCCAGTTCCATGATGCAGTGAATCTGGAGATAAAAACTATCATTTCTTCATGATAAGAAGATGGTCTAGAGGATCAGACAACCTGTTATAGCACCCTTAAACACCAGCTCTCATATGCACACACCACCCTCAGATCCCGATATTTACATAATTAAAAGTAATAAAAATTAAAAATTAATCTTAAAAACCTAACAGATCTCAGTGATCTAGGTATAGTTTAACAATTAAAGCTAACAAATATCTAAATTAACATTTCATTTATTTTTAATCAGCATACAAGGTATTACATGCCAGTATGGCATTTCTTTTTTTTTTAACATATTTTATTAATTTATTCATATTACATCTTGACTGTTAGCCCTTCCCTTGTTTCCTCCCATTCTTCCCTCCCTCCCACTTCCCCCCTTCTCTCCTCCCCTATGTCTGTGATTGAGGGAGACCTCCTCCCCCTATATATGCTCTTAGAATATTGAGTCTCTTCTTGGTAACTACAGGCACTTGTGATATGCCTGACATGGTGCTCGGAATAGAACATGATTCTTCCTCAAGAACAGTGTGTTCTCTTGTGTATAATAATTTGGTTATCCAATACCAAATAAGTATATCATGTTGATACTAAAGCCAAAGAAGGCAATGTGCTTTTCTTTTCTGAATTTATTTATTGTCATTTGAATCTCCATTAACACATCTATGATTCATAAATTCTACAGAAATATATTTGGTTTCAATGTATTTTTGTAATTATATGCTTTTTTTGTTATTTTGGTTCAAACTATCTTAGAGGATCTTGATTTGATGATGCACAGATATACATACACATAAGTGCAGTCTTAGCTTGAAATTGTCTTCTGTTTCTTTATTTTTAAAGTTTCTATAGGAAAGCCAAATACAGAATTTTAGAATAATGAACTTCTGGGACAAACTATATCATTGTTCTGCAGTTTAGTGAGTGAAAAGAAAATGATTGCTACTGTTGGACCAGAGGCTTGACTATAGTTTTTTTTTTAAACACATTTTATTTTGCTAAAATTGAAAACTGAACCTCAATAATATTAGTTTATTTTAACACATAGACTTTCATTAAGTCAAAGGAAAATAGAAGCTCTTTGAAACAATAAAGTAAATTTCTGAATCTAAAAAAAAAAGAAGATGGTCTAAAAAGGAAGGCAACTTCTTGAACTTGATAGAGAGGAAGGGGACGTGGGTAGATCAAGTTTTTACTATTCTTTGCATAGGGCTTTTATTTTTAGACATTTGTTTTGTTCTTTATGAGGGAGGGGAGTTTGTTTGGTGTGTGTGTGTGTGTGTGTGTGTGTGTGTGTGTGTGTGTGTGTGTGTGTGTTTTGAAACTGAGAATCTCTCAACTGCCTAGGGAGATTTAGACTTTACTGGGTAGCCAGGCTGACCTCAAACTATGGCAATCCTCTTACCTCCTTACCTCAGCCTCCTGAGTGCCAGGAGAACAGAAATGAGTCACCAGACCCAGCGACAGGAGGGGTTCTATTGCCCTTGCCATCCCTTGACCCAACAGTGCTCTGGGGTTGTAAGAACAATCTCCCGCATTTCACTCCCAGTTTGCCAATGCTTTCTATTTTAGTTCTCGTTCATTCATAAAGGTACCAATGCTTTTGACCTGTGGTAACTATAACCCATGACTTTAATTTCCAGTGTACAATGCTCTGATTTCTATCAATAAGTCAACTCTATAAGTAATAGAACACTTAAAAATAGTTTCTTCTTCATTATTCTTACAGTAAAATATGGGGTCTTCTTCCTCCTACTTATGAAATCATTATTTCCATAGACTTTAATCATGAGCTTTTTAATAACATTGGCAGGCATGATATATCCAGGAGGGACTAATATTCTGTCTGCTACCTTTGGTGTGTGTGTGTGTGTGTATGTGTGTGTGTGTGTGTGTGTGTGTGTGTGTGTGTGTGTGTGTAAGAAATCTCTGAATCCAAGAGGCTGAACATACGGAATCCTTACAATAATGTTGCATACTTAATCTTTCCATTCAGAATTGATTGGACTGTTGCAAATTTGATAATTTCTGTCAACTTGAAGAGGGGAGGATGTAATAAACACTCAGATTGAATATTGTTTCTGGACATGTCTCCAAAGGTGTCTCTGGTTGAAATTAAGATACGAGTCATAGAGAAAACAAGCTTGGACTCAGGAATATCTCTCTTTTCCTTTATCTTTCCTTCTTATGTTTGGAGATTGGGGTTGAAAACGAGGAAGGGGGAATGAACAAATATATAGGGAAGATAGGACAAAAAGTAGATCAGTGAATCTACTCTTCAACTTAAGGCCTTCATTGTCACTCACAAGCCTATTTTAAATTCACTGGTATGGAATATTGTTTGTTGATGCAAAATAAGTTTAACTTTGATACATTGATATAGAATTCAAATTTAAGATTATTTTTAACACACATTATATATATTTCTACTCTAATATGAAGTATTGTACAAATACAACACAATTATAATACAAAATTTACTTCCAAAACTTTGAAAGTACTATTACAGGCTGCTTAGGATAATTAAGTAATACAAGTTCATTATTAGTTGGTCAAAGCATGGTCATGCCAATTACTAGTCTATTTTTATCACAAGAATATACATCCTAGGTTTGACAGATAGATATGATTCTATACATAGATAAGGTAAAATAGGTTAAATAGATACAGTCTTCAAAAACCTCAGAGACTTACAGAACATGGTATTGAAAGATGTTTTTAATTATTCTAAAGATTCTTTGACAACAAAACTGGTTAATTCAATTAAGAAGTAATCTGAATAAATTAGTTATAAAAATAAAATTTAAAAAAGACTTGTTAATTCCTGGCAACACCCAGCCTCCCTCAAAGAAGATGATGAGCATCAATGAACCTCCTCAACTGTGGCAAACCAGCCATTGCAAAGAATGTCCTTGCTTCTGCCACAGACAGAATTCTGCCTAAAAATGGGCAAGCTTGGAGGCAGGCAGAGTCGATGGCCAAACTCTGCCAAGACAGGGTAGGCAAGTCCTCAATAGTTCCTGCCTCACAAATATGTCTGTGAGATATATTGGGCCAGAAGGCTGAAGATGATGCTCCAGCATTATAGAGAGTTTTGGATGATATTCAGGCAGCAAACTGTCTCTGTCATCTTCTCATTTTGGAAGCTGCTAAGCTGCCCTTCTGTCTACTCAGGTAATTAATTTTATTCCTCTTCAAGACTCCAATGGGGTTGAAGATCAGATAGTTTAGTTTTACAATTAAACTTAGTTGTTTAGGGGATAAGATGTTTTTAGGTCTAGACAGATGTTTTTAAGTTGATAATGATGAGATATGATAGATATTGATTTACATTCAGAATTTTGGACTCACCAAGATAGGAAAGATGTTTTCTTCAAGGCTGCCATATACAAATACCCAAAACACTATAAATGTAACATTTATATAATTTCTGACTGTTTTGTAGTTCTTCTATCTGTGCATAGCTTATTGTACATATGTGTAATAATACAAATGTGTATGTAAAAAAGAAAAATAATAAAAAATAATATTTGGAATATTTGATTCAGTAGACTAGGCAGTGTCTTACAAGTGCACCTCCTCTAATTCACTGGGGGCCTAAGAAGGGTGCGAGAAGAGTTGTTTCTCTTTTCCTCAGTGCTCTGAACTGAAACAGCAATATTGTTCTCCCTTCAGACTCAACTAGAACTTCCACCACTTGTTCCTGTAGTTGTAATGCCTTAAATCCAAAGAGAAACCTGAATCCCACGTTCTGTGTCTCAACATGACAACTATGGACCTCACTGGTTTCTGTCAGTATAACCATCAACCTGTCAGTACCGCAAGCAGAAAAGGATGAGATTGTTAGTTAGACAAGTCTGTCCTCATTTCTTCCCTTGGAACTGAAGCCATCAGCCAGGTAGTTTCTTTTGTAATATCTGGGGGAAAAAAAAGAACCATTTGTCCAGTACAGGTGGAGGATCAGCTATCAAGTTCCCTTCAAGAATTGAGAGACACAATGGTGGAGGGCTAAAAGGACAAATATTCTTATTTCAGATAGTTTGACATGCAATAGAGGAGAAAAATGGTAAGACAAAACAGACACATACCTGTTAGAAAAGAGTTCTCCATGGAGATCATATTTCTGCATATTTTGCAATAAGAAGTACTGAGTGGCTAGAAGGGAATAATAGGAGGGGGAAACAAGTACAAGAGAACACTGTAGAGGGAAGTTGGGCATAAAATGTTTTCTGGTTTATGTGGAATAAAATCTTAATTGCAGACATAGAACATTAAAGCTGAAGAACACCAGGGAGAGAACGGGTAAATATGTAGAAGAGGAGGAAAAGAAATAAAAATGAGGAGATGGATATGAACTAAGCATAATGATAGGTGTATGAATATGTCATATATATTATTTGCTAACTAAAAAGTTTTCTTAAAAGCATTGAGTACCTTTGTTCTGAACATTCTCTCGGGGATGTTTATAATGAAACACTTAAGAAAATACAGCTTGTTCTTCTGAAACAAGGTGAGGTTTGCTCACAGCCTAGGAGGATGCTACTGATGAAAGGCTACACTCATTACTATGTAGTGACATTTCTCTATTCCTCTCTCTCTCTCTCTCTCTCTCTCTCTCTCTCTCTCTCTCTCTCTCTCTCTCTCTCTCTCTCTCTCTCTGTTAGACTTTAGGGCTGAACGAGATAGAATGTCACTGGAAAGTTTTCAGCAGAAGTGTGATACAGTTTGATTTGTGGCTTTAATAGAATCCGTTTCTGAGTTGAAAATAGCTCAAAGGAGACTAAGCCAGAAGGAAAGTGTCATGAAATTAAAAGATTGGCCAGGAGAGAAGAATGTAGCAAGAAGTGTTTCCCCGAGTGACTGCAAGACCAGAGTGGAATTTTCTATATAAAGGCATTTCTCCTTTTAATATTTAAAATCAACTACTGTGCTAATTTTCTGAGCCACATTCTTTTTTAATCCATTGAACTATAACTGTATAACCCTAATTAGGCAATTAAAATTCCTTTCTAATTTAGAGATGTACTTGTCCATAAGAAATTAAGAATAACTTAATTTTAATTATGCTTAGTTAGAATATTTTAATTGACAACTCATAACAAGTATCTCAATTTTGGTGTCTTCTGGTATATCATGAAGTAAATAAAATGTGTGCTATTTTTAGTAATACATCTGGACTCTTCTACTCAGACAAAGCCTTTATCTAGCACTTAGTAAAGTAAGACCATAGAAAGGTGGCATTGGTGTCTCAACCATTATTCCCAGGAATCTTTACTTGCTCAGTCTCATATGGATGAAATTTACATGTCTTAAATAAGAGTTCTAGAAGCTGGATAGGTGGCTCAGTGGTTAAAAGCAATGGCTGTTCTTCTAGAGGACCCGGGTTCAATTCTCACCTCCCACAAGGCAGCTCACAAATGGCTACAACTCCAGTTCCAGAGGATCTGGCATTCAATGCAGGCAAAATATTAAAGCCTATAAAAATAAAACTAACTCTTAACAGAGAATTTTAGCTGCTTTCCTGACATGATTAACCCTTTGTGTCATATATTAATGAATGTATTATAAATTCAAAGCACATGGAAGGCAGGAGACTTCTCATGTTAAACATTGAGTAAAATTTTGAAATAAGATCAGTGCTTTACACACTTTGTTGTCATTCGTCCCTGTTTGGTGATATGAAGAGGAACATTTTTGTCCTGTTATCATCATTCTGGGCCACTTTGCCTGAGAGCATTCACAGTTGAAATAATACCCATGAAAACAGTCCATTTTCAGCAGCTAGATAAAATCATGAATAAAAAAAAACATTAAACTTTGTCACAATTCCAAGCAATATATGTCTGTTTTATCTCTCCATACGTCATCTATGCATTCATGTGCCCATGTGTATGTCTACTTGTTTATCCATCATGGCTATTTTATGTATTCAATACTCTATTCTGGGATAAAAAGAAAGATATGGGAAATGTAATAACTTCAAATACTAATTTCTGAACAAAAAAAATTCTACATGACAAGAAACAATACATTATGTGGTAAAATTTTCTAAGAGCATATGAGAAAGGAAACACTACTTTGGTTATTGGAAAGTGATTATTTAATGACATAGTTAAGGATAAAAAAAATTTTTTTTTGAAAACGAGAACAGATTACAGCACAGGAGAAAGATTATCTTCAATTCCAGAGCACAAGCCCATCCCATGTCTGATCCATGATGTATATGTAAACACATATCCCACTTTATGGTGGCTCATATTTTGTTACAATCTATGTTAAAATTTTTTAGTAACATGGTAACTAAATTAAGTAACTCTTTACTTGTTAAATAAATGATGCTCAGGATAAATGAGAGATTATTTAGAAAAATCTCACGGTCCCACTTCGTTGAGGGGCATGGAAGAGTAAAATTATGGCAAATCCAATGATGGGTCCCTCCACCTCAAGGATTCCAGAAAAGGAGTAAGTCTGAAGTTGCAGGCAAGGAAGGTATGATTATTAAAGAGATTCGCATCCTTTGAGAAAAGATACAACAAAGTGCCCTAGTCACACATTAAAGTAAATAGGGAAACTCTCAGAGACTACAGCAGCTATAGTCCAAGGTCATTATGACACTGCCCGAGCTTAAAGCAGGCCATTGATTCAGTATGAAACTATTTTGCAGGAACATGAAACAGAAGAGTGACAGGGTCTAGGATAGTTACACAGGATTCCAAAGGCCATATTTA
Organism: Acomys russatus; assembly: GCF_903995435.1. NCBI lineage: Eukaryota > Metazoa > Chordata > Mammalia > Rodentia > Muridae > Acomys > Acomys russatus. The sequence continues at coordinate 28,151,587 of NC_067166.1, read as the reverse complement.
ACCAACAAGCAATATGTTGGTGACTCACAGAATCTGTTGGCAGCCCGTTAAAAGACAATATATAATAAAGCTTTTCAGATGAAAACTAGGTTGCCATGGAGCTCTCAGGATATGAGAAATATCAAAAACATGAAATGGAATGTAACCTGAGCAAGAAAAAGAGAAGCCGTTCACAGGAAACCAGAGGGACAGTGATGTTCAGTACCGTTAAGGTCACATCCTGACAGCACATGTCCTAGTGACCAGGAATAGATCCACAGATTTTGAAGTTTGCCTACTGAGTTTCAGACTTGCTTTGATCTCATCCTTTTTTTTTTTTTTTTCTATGCCTTCGGTATTCTACTTTATAATAGAAATGTTTAGTCATTGTCCTTGCTTATTGAATGTATTTAATTTTAAAAATGGTACATTTATTGCCAAGAGTTTGCCTGTAGTCCCAGAGATAGATTGAATTTGGATCTTGGAACTATGTTGGAACTTCTAACATCACAGGGACTCACGGGGAGAGGATGACTTGTGTTGTGAGACGACCATGACATGCCTTTTGGGAGTCAACGGGGCTTGATATTATTGTAATATATACTTGGGTTTCGAGTTGACAAGGAGTAGACAGTTGATGCTTAACCTTCATTCTCAATGTGGTTAGATTTTATGTGACCCAGGAGATGGGAGAGGCACATGTCTGTGTCTGTGTGGGCATTTCAAGACAGGGAAAGCTGAAGAAGGAAGACACCCTGAGGTAAGCAGCTCCGTACACAAGCTGTGGGCCTGGACATAACTGCTCAGAAGCAGGAGAAAAGCAGCCGAGAGTCAGCATTGTATTTGCTTCCTCCCTACCATGACTGTACTTCATTGGTGGATTGAAGCCTCTGAAACCATGAAGAAAATAAATCTTTGTTCTCTTAAGTAGTCTGTTGGGTTTTTTTTTTAATCAAATTTGTGAGGAAGATAAGCTTAATAGTTATAGAAATGAGACACCTGCTGTAGATAAATAATTGATTAGAAAGTGTTTCAGTTTACCTCCTGTATTGTCCTTGGCTGGTGCCTTAGTTTGAGCGGGACCCCTTCCCAGATCTAGCCAATGGTCAGAATATTCTCCACAGTTGAGTGGAGAGTGTGATATGACTTTCTCATGTACTATGGTGCCTCACATTTGACCATGTCCCCTGGAGGGGGAGACCTGGTGGCACTCAGAGGAAGGACAGCAGGTTACCAAGAAGAGACTTGATACCCTATGAGCATATATAGGGGGAGGAAATCCCCCTCAGGAACAGTCATAGGGGAGGGGAATAATGGGAAAATGGGGGGGGGGAGGAATGAAAGGATACAAGGGATGGGATAACCATTGAGATGTAACAAGAATAAATTAATAAAAAAAAAAAAGAAAAGAAAGTGTTTCAGATTGGTTTTTTGGAAAATATTGAATAAAAATTCTCTATAATTATTGGAGGTGGTGGTTGCATAGGTACATGTAATGACCCAAAGTCAACTAATATTTTATTTTAATTAGACATTAATAGTAAATAGTAGAAAAGCATGCACTGTACATCCTCAAAGCTCTTCATTTGTGGTATTAGTAGGTTCTAGAGTATAAGCACCTCACACACTACCAGAAGTGTTTCTTTCTGTGAGACCATCTAACAAATGGTAATATCTTTGATGCACTTGACCTCAGAACTGCTACAATGGGTTAGTGGCTCCAAATCAGTAACTATCCCTAACTCTCTAACAATTACCAAAAAAAAAAAAAAAGAAAATTTTTTTAAAAAGGAAAAAATAGTCCTGATACTTATTGAATATCTGAATTGACTTTATTACATTTGAATGAATATAAAATAAAGGTTCTTTCTGTATAATTATGAAATTAATTTAAAAGTGAAGTCTTAAAAGGGGAGGGGGACTTAGAAGATACATCTGTCTTCTGAACACTTCTCTGTTTGTCAGTCAGCCAGTTTTGGAGTTATTCTGAACTCTATAAACCATACTGTGACTTGCCTGTCTTCTCTGTAGCAGCACACTGAGCATTCTATACTGAACACTTAAATATTTATTAAAAAAAAAAAGGAGGGAAAGAAAAGATATAATAAATTGCATTGTGAATGTGTCTGATATGCCACACATGAAAATTGTAAACTCAGAAGACCAAAGGCAAGGGAGATTCCCCCCCCCCAAAAAAAGGTGCTGACAATATGATCAGGACCATTGAAATTTAAGGGTCCTTTGGAACGCAGAGAATTCTATTGCTGTCACACCTTAGTCACCTCCAAACATTTTACTTTTCTGGAGCATCTTACATTTATCTCAGACAAAAAAACTTGATTTAGACCCCATTGTTTTCAGGAAAGCCAGTAAGGAACCACATCAAATATAAGATTTAATGTAGGCTCATTCAAAAAAATCAGTCAATCTGCTCAGTTAAATTTCTTCAAATAGCTTTAAATCAGTTCTAAAAACATTATGGCCTAGGAATGAAAAGCACTACCAGTGCCAATTTTTTGCACATGCTTCAAAATTTGATGGTATGCACTATATTTTCCTACAAACAAAAATGAAGTGCTTTTATCAACTGAGTGATTTTTATTTCTATTTCTATCTCTGCGATTTTGTATTCCCCCCCCCACTTATCGAATTGATAAAGACAAAAACAAATGAGCACACAATTATAACTTGAGCTTTGTATCACGAATCGAAAGATAGCAATCTTAGACAAGTTTTCTCTGTGGATTAGCAACTCGGGAGCTAATGTTTTCATCACATTTATTTTTAAAATTGCAGTCCGTGGTGAGTTTGTATAACAAGACTGAAGAGATGAAGTTCAGGAATTGTCTGGCTTACCTTTATGACAGAAGAGCAATCCCTCACATGAATGGATACATATAGTTCTAGATGGATAACATTTATGCCCCCTGGGGAAGATCGGTTTAGTGTTAAAACATTTACATTTTATTTAAATGTGTTCTTCCGGGCTGTTCATAGAACACTGTGCTCACACCATGCCTCATACAGACTTTGCTCTTGTGCAATGTTCTAACCACTATACCATGTGCCTCAGGGATTTTGCTTACATATTCTAGAATGTTATTTAACCTAAAGATAAATAAAAAAAAAAATTTTTTTTAAACAGAATACAGAGGCTGCATTCTGAAGCTCAGCTCCTACTTTGTCCTTGGGTGCAACTCAACCCACAGAAAGATTATTCACGGCCATTCCTAGGTCCCACTACACCCCAACCACCAGGTATGTGGGCACCCCAAATAGCGCCTTTGTGGAGCAGGAAAGCCCGCGTTGGGGGAACAGTGTGTTCAGTCATTCTGCAACCACTGGGAAAAATGGTCACTTTGAGTCCAAGTTTTAGAATGCCAGTACTTCTTCCATGAGTGTGAGTACTGGACAAAGACAAAATATCGTGTAAAGCAATGTCGTGCTTTCAAAGTTGTAACTTTTATTAGAGTATAAAAATTTCAAAATAATGGTGTTCATTATGATATTGACATAGACATAAAAATATAGTTTTATCATGATGACTTCAATTGACCTCTCTTGTTTCTATTAAACAATTGCTCCCCTACTGTTTCTCAACCACTTCATGTATTTTTCACATCTTGTCTTTCAGACTCTAATTTCCCTTGACTTATGATCATAAGTTCCAATATTTCTCTAAGTCATCAAATCTTTCTTTTCTTAAAGGCTAGACAGTATTCTATTATGTATATATAGCATGTTTCTTTGTTATGCTTTATCATTCACTAATGTAACCTCTCATAGCACGTTAATAGTGATGAGTGTCGTGACAGCCAACAATGAGCAGGCATCTCTGTGGAATGCTGACCTTGGTTCTTTCAGCTGTGTACCTATGAAAGGGAAATATAGGTGACAGGAAATTGAATTTGTAACTCTCAGTTTTACTTTATTCAGCATAAGTTAATATTCCCACACATTCCCACAGAAATATTTTCCTGCCAATTTGGACAGTGGCTTCAATAAATAATCAGCCTGATCAATCTGCCGAACATGTAGAAAAGGGTTAATGCATATCTAAACTTTAAAAGTGTATCTATAAATTACATTGGGAACCAGCTCTACAACTGCAGGATTAAAAACTTTGAAAATGTTTTTATTTCAACATATAGTTTAAATGGAATATCCTGTAGAAAGAAGATTATTGGATACTGTTTCTAACTCTTAAGTCAGAAGTGCTCTGATGTGTGAGCTGACAGGAAGGAAGAAGGACCACAGAACATAATGTTAAGTTGGGTTTCCTAGCTCTGCGTTACTGGCATTTGGAACTGGATAATTTTTCTTTTGATGGCTCCCGTGTGTATATTTTAGTGCCCGTAGTAGAGCCTCTGGCCATTTTGTTTTTAAATATATCTTCATACTTTTCAAATAATACATTCACATATACATTTAACATAATAGATTCTGATCACAGTTCCCCTCTCCCAACTCCTACCAGATACTCTCCATCTTCCTATCCAGCCAACCCCACCCATTTCTTCATTTCTCTCTTTAGAAAAGGAAACAAACAGGCAGATAAAACAAACAACAACAACAAAAAAAAAAAACACAAGAAACACATACACATATAAACACACACTAAGAAAAATACAAAATAAAAAAACCATAATACACAAGAAAAAGAAGAGCAAGACAAAAAAAAATCCCCAAGCAAATCAATGTAAGTTGAAAAATGCATACAAACATCATTGAGATCATTTTGTGTTGGCCACCATGATGGGACCCACCACTAAGTGTAGTTAATATACCCAGTGTGACTCCATTGGAGAAAACTATGCTTCCTCTGCTTGTAGACTTCCATTGGAGATAGCTTCTTGGTTAAGGATGGGAGCTGTGTCTGCTTCCCACTCTCAGTCCAAGAACCTCCTGATGTTTGAAATTGTGCAGTATCCCAGACCAAGAGAACTTTTTGGTTTAGAATGTTAAATATCATAAGCAATTCCCTGGTTACATTCTAATACATGATCAATACATTATCAGGTAAGTAGAGTCCAATTTTCCTAGCTAAAGAATTCTTGTGCAGAGGTCTCCATATTATCCATTTTTCTGCATTAATCATCTATTTTGAGGAGACATGTTCTTAGCTTCCCATTTAATTTGTAAGGAAATAGTGAACCTTCCATACATTTTGAGACTTACCCAAATATTTCATAAAAGTAACAACATAAAAATTGTAAAAATCCATCTATGATTAATTCATATCAATGTGATATACTAATTATTTTCCTTTCTAAAACAAAGGAAAAGTAATCAACTTACAACATTGCATGCTAAGTGCCTTCTCATAAGCATCTGAGTTTGGGATACATCATCACAATTCACTTGTTGCTGTCTTTTTGTTCCTGGGTTTATGATTAACACATGTAAGACCCAGAATCCAGAAGTGTTTTCAGTTCCTTGCTTTTCCTTTGTCTTGTAGGAGCTAATACAATTCCAAGAAAAAATAATACACATGTACTACAGCAAAAGACTAAAGGCCCATAAGATGCTTGCTTTTTTTTCCTGTCTAACTGACTGTGACAGCAGGAGTATCTTAACACAGAAGTGAAGTCAGAAGGGTGGGACCTGATTCCCTGGATCATATGTGACTTAAAATGGAAGGTACTTTCCTTTGGGAGCAGAATAAACAATTGGGATGCGGAGGGAATTGAAGGAGGCACTGACGGAGGGAAATATGTTACAGCATATAATGACACATATCTATGAAAATTTTTTAATGAAACTCACTACTTTATATGATAATTAATAAAAGGGGAATGCCAATTAGCTCTGAATAAAGAAAAAAATCATGATCTCTGAAAGTAAATAAATGGAACTAGAAAATATCATACTGAGTGAGATGATCCGGACCCAGAAAGATACATACCACATGTTCTTTCACATAGAAGGCTCTTACCTCTAAATTTTTAGATGTACATACACATCCTGAAGTAACTGTAGCAATTAGGAAAGTAAAATATGAGCTATTAACCAGATAAAGTTGTAGGGGATCAGCAAAGGGGGGAACAAGCAGAGTACAAGTGATGTGATTGGTAGAGTGAGAAAAAAGGAAAAAGAGAGAGGCTCTAAAAAGGGAGGGGGAAATAAATACAGAAATAGAGATGAGAACAAAATAACAGTATGGATGACTGGAAAAATCATGAGGAAGTATACTTCTAACTAGCTAACTTAAAAAAGAATACACACACACACATACACACACACACACACACACATACACACACACACACACACACACACACACACACACATATATATAATTTAGACCAAATTTTGTCAACTGGATTAACAGTGCCCTCTCAAAGAGCTAAAGAACATCTAACAAAAAACCAAGAATCAGAAGTAAAAAGTCCTCTTTTGAGTTGTTTGTCAGATTTGTCCAAGAAACTGCAAACACTGCAGACATTATTATTACCCTTGGTCACCATGAGAGGTGAGAGGTAAGTCCCTTAAGGCCTTTGAGTTAGATGTAACCTGACTATCTCCTTTCTGAGGAATAGCTTTCATGTAATCAGAAAGCTATTCCTACAAGCATCCAGAGAAAGGACGCAGTAAACAGCCCTATGCACTATGGCACCTGTGAACCATAATGGCCAGCGTGGCATAATAACCCTAGGGGTGCAGTAGTGGCACACATGCCTCAGCAGTAACCAATCACTCTCTAACAGCACTTAAAACCCATTCAAAAAACGGGAAACCATGCCTAGGTCTGGAAACAAAGCCAAACCCCCAGAGCATCTTGGAGAAAAATATACAACTACCATTTTATTAAGCTCCCATAGTCCCTAACTATGTTCTAACTACTTTTTCTTATCCCCAGAGATAAGTGTAGTCATCATTCCTAACCAAGGAAATGTTTCTTTGCAATAGACTGACAAAATACCACTTGAAAGCCAGTTGTCAGCATTTTTCTCACTCTCTTCTCTTGTAAGAATCTTCTCGGGATTGTCTCCTGTCATTTTTCCCATAGAGAAAATTCAGCAATACCCAGACACTACAGAAACCATCATGATAACAAGCCCACTACTTCCTTTAGTTAAAAAAAAAAAAAGAATAAATTTTCTAAATTTATTCATCCTATCTGAGTAGTAGGAAAGCAAAGATCAACTTTCAGCCTTCATTCAAGAGACAGAAAGTATGAGGAGGCACAGAATAGACACATCATTCATGGTCATTAATGATAGAACTGCTAGATACATATGAACACAGCAAAACTTGGTTTGTTTCTGCACACAAACTACAGGACAATGCAGCTGTCTGCAGTCACATTCGTGCCCTCTTTATTGCCGTGTCTTCACTGCATTTTTGTTGTTTGGATGAGTATCAGTCCTATAATTTTTACCATGAAAACCTGGTAATTGATGCCATAGGGGCAGTACATGCTTTACTGAAAATGAAAGTAAAGACAATCTAATAATAAGCACTGGTGAAAAGAGGTGATGGTTGGAATTACCTGAAATCAGAGTAAATTATTTAGAAACCATATTAATTTGTAACCTGAGGAAAGAATTGTGTCTTGCACATAGGCAGATTTGGGCCAAGGGGTCCCGCTCAAACTAAGGCACCAGCCAAGGACAATACAGGAGGTAAACTTTAAACCCCTTCCCAGATCTAGCCAATGGTCAGAATATTCTCCACAGTTGAGTGGAGAGTGTGATATGACTTTCTCACATACTATGGTGCCTCACATTTGACCATGTCCCCTGGAGGGGGAGACCTGGTGGCACTCAGAGGAAGGACAGCAGGTAGCCAAGAAGAGACTTGATACCCTATGAGAATATATAGGGGGAGGTAATCCCCCTCAGGAACAGTCATAGGGGAGGGGAATAATGGGAAAATGGGGGGGGGGTGATGGGAGGATACAAGGGATGGGATAAACATTGAGATGTAACAAGAATAAATTAATAACAAAAATTAATTTTAAAAAAAGCACATACCTCAAGAATGAGTAAGAAACAAAAGTGACTGTTGGATTTAAAAAACTTGACCTTCTATTCCAAACACCAATTAGTCAATTGTGAATTTAGGAGTGCTTACTTTGATGCTATTGTTAAGACCCACCAGGAGTGCTCATATATATGGCTCTGTAAAATAAAACCTGTTATTTAAATAGTCATGCCTTTTTTCTATAAACATTTTCAATGTCCTTTCTTGCCATTTCTACTAGACAAAGTAAATACAACTTAGTTTTGTATGGCTGAAAAAATGAAAAGATACTGTTTCTAGCTCTATTTTGGCAGATTAGTGTGCATCCAGGCTTACGAGGGAGTAGAATCTTTATAGCAATCAATTATTGCTGTTTCCTTGACCCCTAGACCCCATTGGTTGCTCTAATATTCTAGCACTAACCCTGCAAGCTGGGAGTGCCCAGGTCACTAATGTTACAGAAAAAGTGGTTATTCAAGGGAGTGCTTTTCAACACTTTATTTACCCTGCTGTGTTGCTGTAACTTTTCTGGCCTCAACTCCTGTGTACAGACCTTAAGGACACAGCTTACATTCAGATTACCATGGACTCTCACATACTCCATCATCCTGGTCAGTATTCTGTGGTTTCTTTTTTGGAAATGTTAGCTAAAAACAAGTTGAATAAATTTGTACAAATTCTTTTTATGCAGTACAATCCTCTCTCTTTTATTTTAGTGTCCCATGTTTAGTCAAGCATCAATTCCAATTTTACCTCTGAAACATCTTCAGCATTCTTTACAGTTTGAAGCTATACTGTTGAATCCCAGTTAATTTATGGGAGGCATCCCTGGGTCCAACATTGCCTACTTTTTTCCTACTTATAGCTGCCAGTTCTTGATGCAGACATCTCCATAAATATGCTATTATTATATAGGGAAATTATCAACAATCTCATCTTCTTTATTTTTCAAGTTGCTAACAGTATTACTCTTGCTCTATTTCTCAAGAAGCTCCATTTTTATCACCTAAGTCATATGCTACATCTCTTCAGAACCACCAGGAAATAAGACCGTTTTGGTTAGCCAAGAAGTTCTAACTTTGAACATTTTTTTCTCCTGCTTGAGGTTTACTTGTTGTGTATTTCAATCTACTAAAACAGTATTAATATTTATAAATCGATCTCAAAATCTAGTCTATCTTCTCAATAGATAAGGAAAGTACCTTATTTCTAGGAACAAACACTGCAGAATGACCTTTACGCTATCTTATGGCATCAACTCTGCACAGATCACTTTTTACTAAGCCATGTATTTACTGATGGAAGGACTCCCACACCATCAAATCTATGAGTATACCACCGTAATTTACTTATCTTCATATTTTTTGTAGGAATGAAACAGTGTTTTAAAAAAACTAACAAAATGTGTGGCTTATAGAAGAAGCAGGCAAGCATTCCAGCATTTCATTATGCTTTTATTCATTCACTAAAAAATTATATATATATATATATATATATATATATATATATATATATATATATATATATATATACACACACACACACACACACACACACACACACACACACACACACACACACACATGTATCACTTTCCTTATAGTGTGTCTATAAGTAAACGTAGTTGTAAAGGTTACTTTAGTCTTCTGTCTTAATTGTTATCTGGGCAGCTAACTGCCTCTTTCTGCTATCCTAGGCCTAGTCCTGGAAGCTTATGGCCTTCATACAATCTAACCCAGGCCTAGAATGTTTTAGTATCTGGGACTTACTGCTTATTAAGCTCACCCTTACTTGTTCTTTATGAGCTCTGGGCTCACTGCTTCAACTCAGCTGTTCTGGCTCAAACTCTTCTCCTAGCTGACTAATTTAATCTGGCTTCTCTCTTGGCCTGGAATTGCTCTGCTTGGCCTCAAACTAATTCAGCAATCGGCTCTAATCTTCTGGCTTCTCATTTTATTTGGCCTGTTCTGTCTTCACCTGAGTGTTCTCTCTCTCTCTCTCTCTCTCTCTCTCTCTCTCTCTCTCTCTCTCTCTCTCTCTCTCTCTCTGCAACCCATCTCTCTATTACTGTTCTGGTAAAAACTGCCTCCTCTCTCTGACAAACTGCCTCTTAAGTAGCTTCCCTTTCCTCCTTCTTCTCGTGAGAATTGGGCATATCCTATTTTATCAAACCTTCCTCTGACTCGTTACTGCTTTGCCCATCAATTAGACATTGCTTTCAAACATGAGTGCTTCCTTCAACAAACTAACTTTACCTTCATTTGTGATTAAAGACATGTATCACCATCCCTGCATCTAAGGTTTTCTTTATCTGATACTTGCTCTATACCAGGCTGGCCTTGAACTCAGATCTGTTGGCCTCTGTCTCCTGTATTAAAGGCTTGCTTGTCTTCCAGCTGGATCACACAGACCTAGAAGATCTTTGGAAGTTATCTCTTGGCAGCCAGATCACATAGACTTAGAAGGTCTTTGGATGTGATCTCTTGCCACAACAGCCATGTTCTGAATTAACATTTCTCTATACATATTTTTTTCATAAATTCTACAATGAAACATTTTATTCAATGCTCAGTGTTTCTCTGAGAAAAAAGTAACATATATAAATATATGTGTGCATTCATATATATATACATACATGTATATTTATATGTACATATATATACATGTCAGGAATGGGTCAAAATAATCTGTCTACTTTTAGAAATAATGTATCTGTAATACCATGCTTCCAAATGAAACTGCCAGATGCAAGTTCTTATAATGTTAAAAAACATAAGTAAAGTTAAATGTCTCTATGTGTTAATTTAGGCATTATCTCTGACTAGAAAATGTGTATATAGATATAAGGTTTTACCTTCTAAAATGTAGTTTGATACAAAACAAACATGCAGCTGGCAGCTGACAGCTGACAGCTTTGTATAAATGGTGTTGAAAAACTCTGTAAAATTAAATCTGTGAGCTTCAAAACACACCAGACAATAGTAAATTTATAGTAAAATAACCATAAGTATGCAAATGGGAATGGATCATTGCAAAAATAACAGTTCCAGTATATTTACTGATTTTAACACACACACACACATATATAATATATATATGTGTGTATATATATATATACTTAATATTACTTTGTTAGGTATCAAAATTTGTATAGTTGAACATGTTTTCTTAAAAGGACTTATGGCTATATACAAACTTGAAGCAGGGCTTGTTAGATATTGCTTCATTATAGAAAACAGGACTCCAAATTCTAGACAAAGCTATTGCAAATTAAACTTTATTTACTCAGAGAATAATCTTGATCAAAACAATGAGCTTTTCTTAAATTCATTTAAAAGATAAAAATCACATGATTAAAAATAATTTTTGAGACTTCTGCATCTAGCCAATATGGAGTAACAAGGGCCTAATATAAGTTCCTCCATGAATTAATGTCAAAATAAGTCAAAATACTTTGACTTTAGGGCACTGGACATTAAGAAACATCTGAAGGCTTTAACTATGAGAAATGTTTGCAGTGATCCTCAGTTTGTTGACTCCAGAGACCAGACATGCTATGAAAAGAAAGATTCAAGTGGAATTTTGGTGTTTTGAGTTGGAGAGGTGGAAATAGGAGTCTACGATGCCAAAAGAGTATAGTTCTCAGGACAAAGTGTCAATAAAAGAAAGCTATACTGAGCAGGATGGCCATGACAAAAACTGAATTTTTCAGGGGCATTAGAATCAGTACCTATATGTAAGAAAACTCTGCATCAAGAAGAAGTAAAGGATATTTTCTGAAGTTTCTGAAAGATAGGAGATAGCACCTGTTCCTCCAGACTACAGCATCCTTTAGTCAGCAAACATGAAGTAGAACACTCAGAAGGTCCTCGCTCAGTACTGAGAAATAATTAGATTCGAATTAAACACAACTTTGTTTCTACCTAGTAAACCTTAAAAATAAACAACTAACAATATCTATCCAAAACTGAGTGCATTTATAAGCACAACTTGAGCCAAAACCCATGACAAGAAACTTACAACTTTGACCAGGCCACCAAGATCAGTAGTCACTCAGCGGACCAGGAAAAGTGAAGGAAGGAGTGGGAAGCCAATTGAGTGAATCTGATTAAGTGCTGGCGTTACCCTTCAAGGACAATAAAATGAACTGTATCCCATGCATAAAAAATAATATTCTTGGAAGGTATACCAATAACAAAGTACAACTGTATGAAAAACACTCTGGATGGAAGACTGATAATTTCTCCATTGCACCCAAAATAACAAGAGCAAAGGCAATAGCAGAGAACAAATGGGAAGAAGCAAATAAAAAGCTTAAATAGTGAAGCCAAAATGCCATGAGACTGAGCACCTAGAACTCCGTGCGTGTCTGCTGTGAGACAATGTGAGCTGCGGCCCCAGACTCAGGAGGCCACAGTCGTAGCCACTCTCACTCTCATCACGTCTTCACCCTCAAATGGGGAACCTAAACAAACCCTCTTTTCTTTACAATGCATACATACATACATACATACATACATTATGATACCAACAGTGATTCTTTGAAAATAACAAAAACTGACTCTAGGCAAACTGATGATAAAAATTAAATAATAAACATAGCAACACCAGAGCCTACGAAGGTAATATCACAACAGACTCTGTCTAAAATAATTACAAGGTGATTTTACCAACAGATTTGTGTGAATTTGCTTGTTAACTTGAGATCAATGAGTATTTACTTTTAAGGAACAAACAAACTAGACAAATGAAAAGAAATTTTTGAATCCAGAATAACGTCACATCCCAATAAAGCCTCTAGGCTTAAGTCACCTGCTTTGCAGAAATCTCCAGAACATTCTACAGCCACGCCCATCTCTTCATGTCCAAGAAGAGGAACTGGAAAGATATTCTTACAAGTACAGAACACTGGTTTGCAACAGTTAAATAATTGCAAAAATAGAGAAGAAATCACATTTTTAAGAGATAATAGCTGGAAAATTTAAATATACCTGTGCAAACCTGGGAGCTTTGACCCTTAATTTGTTCCATGATAGAAATGATTCTGAGGAATTTACACCTAAATGTAACACCTAAAACAACAAAACTTTTGGAAGAAGGTATGAAAAAAATGATCTGCATAATCTTGATGTAGATAATAATTTCTTAGATACTAAACATTATTGCATTAAAACATTGATGAATATTCTCTCACATAACTCAGAAGATCTTCTCTCTAGATGATATTTCAAAAGGACATGAAGACAATCTGTAGGCTAAAAAAAAAAAGAATATTTTGAAAACATCTCTTTATAAAAAAAACAAACATTAAAAGTGTATAAAATCCCACAAAGGACAATGTAAATAAAAAACAGTTGAGTAAAAACAAAAAAGAAACGTGAAGGAGGACATGTCTTCAACAGTTCAGAGCTAATAAGGCAAGAGATAGGAAGTCAAACATTTTCAGAAAGTAAAATAAAACCTAACAAAAGGCTGGGAACGTTGTTCATTGGTTAGCTGGCACAGTATGTGTGAGGCACCAGGCCTGAGCTCCAGCACTGAAAAAACAAAAAAAAGTAAAATAAACTCCTCTGAGTTATATTTGAAAAAATAAATTAAACCAAAGAAAACCTAATGAAATCCCCCTAAGAGAATGCCTATGAATAAATGTTGACAAAGATATAAAACTACTATCATATGCACACAATGCTGAGATGTGTCAGAGTGGACCATTTATAAAACAACTTCACAGTTACATAGAAAGTCTTAGAAATTTACCAATGTTAAGTAAAAACATATGTCCACATGCAGGCATGTACATAAATGTACAAAGAAACTATATTCAGAAAAGCTTACGACTGGGAGTAACCCAACTGTTCATCCCAAAATAACTGTACTGAGTGAAAGAGCAAAACAAAAGAGCACACACAGCATGACTCCATTTATATAAAACTCCACAAGATGCAAACCTATTTGCAGTACAGAAGGCATATTTGTGCTTGTCTTAGAACAGGGTGGAGAAAGGCCCAGTGTAGAGCTGTGCCAAGAGACTCAGGAAAGTTTCTGGATGTGACAGACTGAATATATGAATATTATTTTTGTTGTTATAAGAGTTCCTCAGTCCTAAATATATAGAACATTTCAAATTGTGTATTTTCAATAGGTTTAGTTGTTGCATGTCTACTTTATCCAAATGAAGTTGCTAACTTTATCTTCAGCTATAATGTACATATATATTAAAGATAAAATACACAGGGCAAGGCATTGTTTGCAGAGCAAACTGAGAAATGCTAAACTTAACTAAAAGAAACACAAAAGAAAAGTTCATGGCCACAGAAATTATAACATTCTTCTTCTACAGCTAGCGATGACTACTGAGGGCAGCAAGGGTTTGAAATGTATGTTTCCTAGGTGCAGGATCTGCTGCATTCACTTTTAAACATCATAACGTCAATATGTGTTCCGAGGTCTCCTTGATACAGCACAAAAAAAAAATATTAAGTTCTGAAATGATGGTTGGAATAAATTAAAATTGTTTGTCCAATAAGGATCCACCACACTGCCTATGCACTGTATTTGCTTTTGCATACTTGGGTATAAGAGTCAGCTTGGACTCTAGAAGCATGCAAAGACTCATGGAAAAGAAAGCATGTTGATGAGGGACAGAGCATTGCTACTGCTGTATAGCATCAAAATATTTTGTATAGAGACAGAGGTTATGGGGAACCTTCGAGTAGCAGAGGGTTTGTACTGTCGCTTGAATTATAGTTGTTATTCTTCTAGAAGGGAAGGAAAGATGCTTTCCTTGATCCAAGGCCCAAATCCATGAATGAGGGAAAACAGAAATATTCCTCTTTAAGTTGTCCTGAAGACCATGGCATTACCATGTCCCCACCTCAAGCCCAACACGTAGCACCACACTGTAGAACTTCATGTATATGATGTCACTTCCTCCTGCCACTATCTTGGAAACTTGGATAGAATTTTTCCTATAGAGTCTGAAAATGTGTGAATTATTTTATTTTAAAGTATATGTATGTAGTCTTAAATGTTTATAACAATAAGCACTTCTTTCTTGTTTACCTTAAAAGTCTATATTTTGGATCAATTGTATCTTAATTTACTGCCCCCTGTCAGCCAAAAAAACAAGCAAACAAACAAACGAATGAACAAAACTGAATTTCCTTTCTGGATATATATCTAGAGAAACAAGAATGTGTCTATTGCAATAATACTATGATTCCTAAAACCTTCTACCCATCAATACATTGGCTTACCAGAAAGTCATGGTAAATTATGGTATCATAGAGGAAAACAGAGAGACCCCAAGAGATACACTAGCCTAGAAAATGACACACTTTCCCCTTACTGGGACTACAGGTGAATACATATGATTACTGGAAATTAAGGTTTAAAGCAGTTTTTATAATTTGCTATTCACATAACTAATTGCAGAACCAAGATTCAAAATCAAGGTTGTAATCAAAATCTAGGCTTTTCACACTCTGCCATGCTGCTCCTTTTCTTAAATTTGGGTTTTTTTTTTTAAAAGATAACTGAGGATAACTCTGCAATTTGATGGTAAGATGGCATTGCTAAAGATACCACTCACTAATGTTACCAAACATGAAGAAATTTAGCTCTTGCCTAACAAAAAGGTTTGATTAGCATTCATGGTTCTGGAAGGTACTCTGCATGCCATCAAGGGAGAAAAGTAGTCATCAAAACCACTCATCTACAAAACCTATGACCTACAAGAGTGACTTACCTGCAAGATAAACTGGTGTAATATTGACGGAAGTGTTATGGAAGTAATCAACTTGATCAATTACCTTTTGATTGGATTTAAGGACCACTCCACGAGATAAGATCCACACCTGACAGTGCTGACTGGGCCAAGAACCTGAGATCAGATCGGCCATGTGTCTAGGGGGAAAACATACTACAATTATTCTCCTAAATGATCATGGAAAATAAATGACTCTGGATGTTTTGTTCAGTCCTCATTGCAGAAGCTTTTTGCAAGATATTAACACAAGGACCCACAATTAGATGATGACCAGAGAATGAGAGACTTTGGTGCAAAAATCCCTAACTGGGATACCTTCATCAAACCCTTTTCTTCAGGGCTCAGTGAGCTCTGTGGAGAAGGATGTAGAAAGATTGTAAGAGCCAGAAGCAGTTAGGTGACTCCAAAGAAACACTGTCTTCCAGACACAACAGAGATGGCTCACAGATGAATTATATAAATGTCACATTCTTAGTGTTTTGGCTATTTGTATTTGACAGCCTTAAAGAAGACATCTTTCCTATCTAAATTTCTGAAAGTAAATCAATCTCCATCACATATTGTCATTATCAACTTAAAACACCTATCTAGACCTAAAAATATCTTAACTCCTAAACAACCAAGCTTTAATGTAAAGCTATGTGGTATTCAACTCCATTAGAGACTTGAATGGTTTGTTTTGTTGTTGTTGTTGTTGTTGTTGTTGTTGTTTTGGTGGTTGTTTGTTTGGTTGGTTGGTTTTTCGAGACAGGGTTTTTCTATGTAGCCTTGGCTGTCCTGGACTCACTTTGTAGACCAAGCTGGCCTCAATCTCACAGCAATTCACCTGCCTCTGCCTCCTGAGTGCTGGGATTAAAGTGTATGCCACCACCACCTGGCTGTGTTTTTGTATATATATATATATTGGTGGTTGGTAAAAGAGGGGTGTGTGTGTGTGTGCAAGCTTTTCTGTTTGGTGTTGATATCTTTTGTCTTATTAGCATTAGTTTAGTTTGTTTGGATTTTATGTTTATTTTATTGTGTTTTGAGAGACAAGAATGATGAAGTTGGGTAGGCAGAGATATAGGAGGGTCTGAGAGGAGTTAAGGAAGAGGAATGAAAATAATCAAGATATAGTATATTGAAAAATTCAAATATAGAAACATTCGTATTGTTAAAGAATACTTAAAACATTAAAAAAAATCTTTAAATGCCATATTCTATAGGTCTCTGAGGTTTTTGAAGATCTTATCTAACTATTTTACCTTATTTATCTATATAATCATATCTATTCGTTACACCAAGGATATGTAATCTTGTGATAAAAATATACTAATAATTGACATGACCATGACTTGATTAACTAACAATTAACTTGTATAATTTACTATCCTAAAGAGCCTACGATAGCACTTTCAAAATATTGGAGGTAAACCTTGTAACTCCTGGCAAAACCCAGCCTACCTCAAAGAGGATGATGAACATAAAAGAACCTCCTTATGGAGATGGCTTCAAATGTGACAAACCAGCCATTGGGAAAAATGTCCTCCTTTTGCCTACAGGCAGAATTCTGCCCTAAAAATGGGCAAGCTTGGATGCAGGCAGAGTCAATGGCTAAACTCTGCCAAAACATGGTAGGCAAGTCCTCAATAGTTCCTGCCTCACAAATATGTCTGTCAGATATACTAGGCCAGAAGCCTGAAGACAATGCTCCAACATTATAGAGAGTTTTAGGTGAGTGTTCAGGCAGCAAACTGACTTTTTTTTTTACTTTGCAAGCTGCTAACCTGCACTACCTGTTTACTCAGGTAATTAATTCTACTTCTTCTCAAGTCTCTGATGGGGTTGAAGACCAGATAGTTGAATTTTACAATTAAGCTTAGCTGTTTAGGGGTTAAGATGCTTTTAGATCTAGATAGATGTGATAGACCTGGATTTACATTCAAAATTTTAGACTCACCAAGATAGGAAAGATGTTTTCTTCAAGGTTGCCAAATACAAATAGTTAAAACACTATGAATGTAACATTTATATAATCCCTCATTGTTTCATGGTTCTTCTTGCTGTAGCTTATATTATCTATGTGTAATAATCTAAATGTATATGGAAAAAATTAAAAATATGTAAAATAAAAAAACTATTTAAAGCACTAATCAAAACTTATCATATATGTTAGGTATGACCTGTGAGGGGAGAAAGAAAGCAAGTGAATAAGTGCCAGTAACCACATGCATATGTACCTGATAAGGGCAGAAATGCAAAAACAAAGAGATAAGGATTTGAGTTGGAGAGAAATGAGTTGGAAATTGAATGCCTAGTCTTCGTTCAGTTGCATAACTATAAGAGAAAATGGTTGTGAATGGCTCCATGCATTTATCGTATGTCTCCAAATACCAAAGAAACTGTGAACTTGGAATTATCGCGTTGTGCAATCCTCGTTTCTCATTTGCTAAGTGTACTGCAAATGAAGCGCTAAACTTCATCTTCTAGATACACACGAGTCAGAGTGTATCCCAGAGATACCAGGATGAGAACCAATAGTAACCAAGCAGCCAGGGCTGACACCCTAATGGTACCTGTCATATGTACAAAGTAGGAAAGTTCCCTACATGAGCTGATCTCATACACTGTCCATTTCTGACAAGTCTGCCAACACTGCCCCTTTGTCCGTCATCTCCTATTCTGCCAAAAGCAGTTCATCTGCCCCTCTGGTTTGACCTCCCTAGAGTCTTTACCACCTAGTACTTCTATGCTAAAACTGAAAGAAGTGTGACATGGAGAAAACAGCCTCTCTGCCTCGAGCTTTAAAATAATTCAGTGGGAGAGAGAATTTCAGTAGTCACCTACCACCAGCCTTTCTCTTCTGTCCTTGAATGATTTTGACAGAATGTCACTTGGCTCAAAGCCTAAGTCCTTTGAAGCATTCTTTCCAAAATCATTTTAAGTAGACAAATGGAGGAGAATGAAGATGACAAAGACAAAGAGAAAATATTAATTTTTTATTCTATTTGTGATAGGGGCTATTAATTTCCTTTGTATTTAAAAGAATGCTATCACTATAGGTCTATACTTAAAACTAAAGTTTGAAGAAGCCAGTTGCTAAGGGTAGTTAGGGAAATATGAGGGGAAAACATTTGTACATAAATCTCTTTCCTCATATTGAATGAGTCAAATAACAGTTGGCAGAGGTCATGAAAGAGTGAAGACACACATGATAGAATTTCACTTTGACTGTATACTGTCATTCTCAATTTGAATGTCGATCCTGTCACTGGTGAGAATGCAAATGTGAGGCCACACTAAAGATCTGCTGGGAAATCTATTTGCATGGAGCCCTAATGAGGCTCCAGGGAACTAACTGAACCTGCATGCGTTTCCGGAATTGAGCACAGAAAGGTATGCCTGGAAGACTGGAAGGAAGACGCGTGTGTGCTGAAGAAAAGAGAAAGGCAGAGGGGTGGTTAGAGCGAATATGTTTCAAAAACCAGAATAGCAGTCTCAGGCTCGGGAGCTCAAGGAAAAGAAAACATGGGTGCGCATGTTTGCTCTATGCTGTCAGGAGGGGTTTTGGTTCCGGATGCAGGTGAGATGTCTTAGTGGGAGGTACTGTTGATGCCCTTTGCCATCCGCCGAATGTCTTCATGGACCCCATACAGGCGAAGAAACGATCTCAGAGCCTAGTGCTACTATTTAGCAGGTCCAGAGCTATCTTTAGAGCTGTGGGATTGGGCTGACTAGAATATAATAGACTAGAAATGGTGGGTTTTTTTATATTCTCAGAGAAACTCCCTAAGAGTGAGCACTGGGAGTCCTCAGATAAATATAGGGCTCCATAAATGGTTGGGTGACTCTGTCTCTGTCTCTGTCTTTCTCGGTCACTCTCGGTCACTGATGAGAATACAAATTAAGTTCTATCTCTCTGAGAAACACTTCACAGAAAAAGGAAACATTTTGTTTCCTTAAATACTCATTTGAGACCAACTCCTCTAATAATTTCTTTATGATGAGTTACTCTTAACTTCCAAAGGACCCATGGTGACCTGTCATTTCACAGCATTTGCATTGATCCTTGAACAGCTCTCTGGAACTATTTCTCAGCTAATACAAGTCATTTCTCTGTCTCTGACTGATTAAATATCAGATTGAGCTAGTGATAACAAAACTATAATATATAAATCCAGGTTTATTGGAAGTTGCACGGGGGGGGGGGGAGGGAGAGTACTCTGGGGCAGGAGGGAAGAGAAGAAGAGAGAAAAGTAGGAAATGGGGCAAAAGAAAGGCTCCCAGAACCAAAATGTCTGTATTATAGAGTGAAAGATTTCTGGAAGAAGAGAAGCTCTGCATGCCAGCCACCTCCTATAGTAAGAGCTAAGTCTCTCTGTGTGTCTCTGTGTCTCTGTGTCTCTCTGTGTCTCTCTCTCTCTCTCTCTCTCTCTCTCTCTCTCTCTCTCTCTCTCTCTCTCTCTCTGTCTCTGTCTCTGTCTCTCTCAACATTTCCCCCAGAGCTTAGATTTCAAGGAACCCAAACTAAGAAACTTACTGAACTTAATTTCTCACCAGGTCCAAGTAGCTCAACTTTCAACTCTACTAACAGAGTTTAGTACAAAGAAGAGAAAAATCTGTCACCATTCTGCTAGAAAGTCTCAAATCTTGGGTATGATATATATTAGATATGATATGTGGTGATGCACACAGACATGGCTTACCTGACAGAGCAATGTGAAATATCCAATTTAGGATAAAACAATTTTATTCGGAAATCATGAAGTTCAGCATAATGAAATGATGATGTAGAAACCATAGACAGGATTTGAATGTCTAAAAGCAAGAAAATTTAAGATCAAATGTATAAAGATAATTTATAAACAAATAATCAAAATAGAAGGTAAGTGGATTTTAAGATAGATAGGAGGATATAATTAATCATTTTGCTGAGAAAAATCTAGGGTCAGTGCGAGGAAGCATGCATGTAGGCAAATCCTTCCTCCATTGTTCCCCTAGGCTTGCCCTCCTTTCAGCACATTAGGTATGCTTTAGGGTGGATTCTGGCACATACTAAAAATATCTATTTCCTCTAATGCTTTTGTTAAGCCCTTATTGTAGGAGAATGACACCCCCTGATCTAACATCCAGGCAAGAGATATAAAACATAACTGCAACTATATGTGTTTGAGATTTTCAGCATATTATCATACTGCAGAGTTTTCTCCACTTTGCAAAGAGTGTTAACATTGTTTGTATTTTAGCACAGTTCTATGATGATTATGGCTTTTTAAACTTTATACTAGCCTACTCCACTATTATCAACGATATGCAGCATCGGACTCCCAAGATCACCACTTTATAGATTTGTAATTTAATTTTGTGAGATATAGATTTGTAAATCTACCTGCGTCAAAAATTTTAGTTTATCTTGATTCATTTTTCTTTGTTACTTTATTAGTATTCCTATCATGCTCATCCCTGACCCATTTGAGGAGTCAGATTCGAATGTTGGGATGTTGTCTCGTACTTCCCTGGGTGGCATCGGGCAAAGGCAATGCTCCTTGATCACTTATTCTGAGTACAACTAACTGTAGGAAATATTTCGATGTCATATCCCAAAGTGAGAAATTATCCAGAAGAAACAGGTCTCTCGCAGGGTTTCTTTTTTTTATTTTATTTTATTAATTTATTCATATTACATCTCAATGGTTATCCCCTCCCATGTATCCTCCCATTCCTCCCTCCCTCCCATTCCCCCCTACTCTCCTCCGCTATGACTGTGACTGAGGGGGACCTCCTCCCCCTGTATGTGCTCATAGGGTATCAAGTCTCTTCTTGGTAGCCTGCTACCCTTCCTCTAAACTTTAGACGCTTTAGACGGTTTTTCATGTGTCCCTCCCATCCCAGGTATGAAGCCCAGCATAGGCTTCTTCCTAACATCCCTTAGTTGTGAAGCCCAGTAAGTCATGGAAAGTTCTATAGTGGGATCACTCTCTGTCCACTCCTTCCTGAATTTCTAATGTCTTCGGCTGAACATGATTCCTATGTTTTATCTGATGATTTTTCATTCGTGGAAGCTGTTTTTGCTGTAGAAATTCAGCATTGTCAGTATTTTTTTAAATCCTCCATGTATCATCATTTTGCCATTGTATTTTCCAATACCATAATTGACAAGCCACTGTCCTACACTTGAAATTTGCCTGGCATTTCTCCCATTCACGCCTTTGTTTTTCTAGCATTCCAATAATGTTAGGCAGTAAATAGCTTTAATAGTTCCACACAATCTTTGAACAGATTTGCAGATCTGAATAATGAGCCAAAATAGGCCTCCTTTTTTTGAGTTTGGCAGAGATAAATGCCTCTTTTATTGGAGGCATTGGGTTCCGAAAGGACAGAACTTTGCCTGTGGTACACCGGAGACCCTCTGCTTGGCTGAGGGTAGCGCTTACAGCCATTGGAACTGTGGGCAGCCATTTAAGAGCATTTTTCTCTTAGAAAAGTTCTTCTGTCTCTCTGTTGCTCAGGTCTACTTTGTCCATACCACAGAGGGGATGGCAACGTGTGATGTTCAGGACAGGTATGAAGGTAAAGTAGGTCAATGGGCATAGACCGCTAAGAACAACTCCTGCTCATTACAAGTGCTCACAGAATGAAGAGTTACTGTCCCTAATGGTATCAATATCCCAAAATTGGTTCTCATGCCTACTGTTTTCTTAGCATTCATTCAGCTCCAAAGCCTGCCATTGAATATTTAAGGTTATCTGTCACAAGTTAGAATGTAGCTGTCAATAGCAACATGAGATCATAAAGCTGTGCTTGCCATTTGTTTCCTTAAGTCTTAACCTGGTAGAGTATAGTAATATGTTTGAAAATAATGTTGCTGTTGTTATTATTGTTTACTACAGAACAAATAATAAAATTACATGGTAAATAATAATACTAAATTTAAAAGTATGTAGAAATAAACCATCCAAGTCTCACTCAAGCCTCTTTTCCCAAGACAAGTGCTGTAACTATCTTTGTATTCAGAGTTTCCAAAATACCATGCGTACCCTTAAAAATAATAGTATAAAAAAATGAAGCCACAAATCTCACTAAATCCCACTCTTTCATTTTCATTTACTTTTCCTATTTGATAATACTGTTTTCATATATTTTTCATGTTATAGCAATTATTAATCTAGTCACCTATTGATATAATATTTAAGATATTTCCGAGTACATTATTTTATTTACCAGAGTAATAATAGCATTAGAAGTATTCTTGCATATTCAGATAAGCATGAATAATTTTTTCTTCAAAATATTTCATGGGATATATTTTCATTATGATTTTTTTTCCTCTCACAACTCCTCAAGATCCTCCCCATCTCCTTACCTGCTCTACTTTCCCTCACTCAAAACAAAAACAAAGAAGACAAAAATGATATAACAAAACAAAGAACCAATTAGACCAGATAGATAGATAGATAAATAGATAGATAGATAGATAGATAGATAGATAGATAGATAGATAGATAGATCCATTTTGTGTGAGCCAACTACTCCTGGGCATGGGGCTTGAGCTGAAATGTTGATATACTCGCAGTGTGACTCCACTGTAGAAAACTGATTTTTATTTCCCAGCAGGTATCAATAACAAAAGCTTCTCAGGGGTGGGATTTTGTGTCCACTTTCTCTTCTCAGCATTGGGATTTTCTCTGGTTTGAACCCGGGCAGGCTTTGTGTGTGCTGTCTCAGTCTCTGAGAGTTCATATGCGTGTCCATCCTGTTGTGTCTGGAAGGTGCTGTTTCCTTGAACTCATCTGTCACCTCTGGCTCTTACAGCCTTTCTGTATCCTCTTCTGCATAGGTCCCTGCATATTGAGAGACTAAGACATACCATTTAGAACTGAGTGATCCAAAATCTCTCACTCTCTGAGGGTTGTCTACTTACAGGTCCCTGCGTTAATTACCATTTACTTCTAGAAGCTTCTCTGATAAATGTGGAGTGCAGCATCTGTGATTTTTTTTCCAGCATATATTTACTATAGCTCACCTTTTCAGCAATATATTAGGCTCGCCGTTATTGAAATGTTACTTAAAGATATTTCAAGGATAATATTTTTTTTTTGCAAAAAGCAATGGTATTATTAGTACTCTTGAATACTTAGATATATCTGAATAAGTTTTCTTTTTGTTTTTAACTATTTTGTTTCTTGCAACAGTGTTTGTTGTAGTCCAGATTGTCCTCAAAATTACTATAGGGCTTAAAATGACCTTGACCTCCTCTACATCATGAATGTTGGGATTACCTGGTTTGGGCCTGTTTTCTTTTTCAAAATATTTTTATTTATTTATTATTATGAATACAGTGCTCTGTCTGCATGTATGCCTGCAGGCCACAAGAGGACATTAGATCACATTATACATAGGTGTGAGCCACCATGTGGGTGCTGGGAATTGAACTCAGGACCTCTGGAAGGGCAGTCAGTGCTCTTAACCTCTGAGTCATCTCTCCAGCCCTGGGCCTGTTTTCTGATGTATATATTCTCAAAAAAAAAAAAAAAAAAAAAAACCTATGTCAAGACAATGAACACTTTTAATTTTGGGAAATATAATCAAATTTCTCCCCCTGGGTGTTTCACCACCTTCCTTTTCTGGCCATATTGTTTCAGGATCTAGTCCTGATTTCCTCTCTGCCTTATTGAGTGTTTTGACAAGACTTTTTATTCCCACCTAATATTTAGACACAGGATGTCTGAACTTAATTTTCTCTTTCCTTGTAGAGTGAGTTTCGAGTTGTTAAACTGTCACACTTACATTGTGCTTGTGAGATGAGGTATATGACTATGCCATCCTCACCTAGATGCATGTTTGAAACTCTGTGTTTCACAGCCTACACCTTAGGGAGTGTGTATTTGCTTCTTTTTTATTCATTATGAAAATATTTTAAACAGCAGAGCTAAGGGCTTATTGGCCTTCTTGTTTCCTTTATTTTATGGTTTACAAAAAAAATAGCATCTCTAAATTGTGTCATCACAAAGGTTCTCAGGACATTTTTTTACTCACCTATTGATTTTTCTCTTCAGCAAAAACTACTAAGAAAATGTAAGAAAGAAAATTCTCTGTTGCTTGCTTACAGCAATTCACAGGCTAATGCTAAATAAAAAACTTATAAGGCATAGCTCCCAAAACAAGGAGATTTGGTGGTTAGGCTCTGTTTTAAATTAGAAATGTCCTTTCAGAATATATAAATTATTATATATATATATATGATATATACCTAAAGATTAGCACATTAATTGCTAAGGAATTAAGAACAGACATGTAACTTTTCCCCAAAGCAAACTTTACTTTGAGGGCAATTTGGATATTTAAAGCATGATATCATCAAAACCATTTTTCTGCTCATGATTAAGAATAAGCAAACGGGTACATATTTAGTTAAATAAAGGAAGGAGGGCATTTTCTGTTTAAAATCTGAATCATAAAATGCCAGCAGATACGAACATGGTCATTCATATGAATCGTTTCATAAAGATGCAAGTTCTCCTCAAATGAGCCGTTATTTATGAGTCAATATTTCTATTTATAATCTAAACTCGTGTAGATTTTCTGAAAGCTCTTATCACACTTCATTGCTGAGTTACAGAACGTCCAATGACAATGACTGAGCCAATGATATGTGCTGGCCAGTGCTGCTGCCACATTAAGCTGGTAAGCACTGCATTTGCCCACTGCCTTTGTAATAGTCTTCTCCATGTTAACATAACCTACTTATAGCTAAATTTTTCAAAATAAGCTTTCCTAACCTTTTACTCTTCTACAGGAATTAAGAATTCAATGCTTTTAGAGCATGCATCTGAAAGTGCTGTTCTTAGATATCTTTATTAGTTAAAATAACTATTCATTAAACTATTATTCCCTTTAATATATTTGCATATGATGAAATGAAGAGTAATTGTTTTGAATGTTAAGCAGTATTTCTTCAACCTAGCAGAAAGTTGAATAATGAATGGAGCTATGTTTTTCATGGATGTAAGGAGTCCGTTTCTTCAACAAAGTTTCTTGATTTTTAACTCTTTCACTCCAATCTTTCAATCAATAACCCACCCTGTTTCCCAAAGCAGTAACAATGAACACTTGTTTGAGAGCACTTGTGAGTGAAGCTCCCAGGTACTCAGAGCTCTCTTTGGAAACAGCTTTTCTTCCTACACCCGGTTATCTTAGGAACACCCCTAATATCAACAAAACCCTGTTTTGAGGATCTGTTTGCTCCCCACTGAAACGTTCTTCCCTGGAATAGAAAGGGGATCTCATAACACTCATGAAGCAAAAGCAATAGGCAGTGTAGAACACTTCAAAGAAGGTTCCTAAAACCAGATCCACAAGGCCACTCTCAGTGGTTACAAAAGCGCTAAGAATTCCTGAGGACAGAAGACACACTCATCAGCCATGTTGTCTGCAGTTTCTCAGGGAACTGCAGAGACTCAGCTTTCTTGAGTCATAACCCATGCTGGGGTAGGCTTCTCAGGGGAGGCTGTCTTTGAGTCTGTGGTGCTCCTGCGAGAAACTTCAGTAAACTCACTCTTCACAAAGCTACATTTAGGTATAGTCATTCATTCCTCCCATCTGTTTTCAGTGCCCTATCTGGGGAAATGGATGCTTTCCACATCTCACCACGAAAAGTCACATGACCCATGATTTTGAATTTGTATTAAAATTTTTGTGAACAACAAAGCAGCTTGTCTTTAAGATGTTGGACTAGGATGGTATCTATGGCAACAGAAAAAAATGAAAGACAAGAAACACAAAGTCACTTTTCATAAATGCCAGAAGTTCAAGGAAGACACAAGATCAAGGAACAGAGAGTGATATAGTCCACTTCAGGCTCAGGTAGATAGTTCTGGAAGGCTTATTAGAGAAAGGAACATGTGTGCTAGGTAGTAATAGACAGAACATGCCTGACTTATGTATGCTCTTACTATAACTCAAGAACTGTATGTTCTCAATTACTTTTTTTATTTTATTAATTTATTCATATTACATCTCAATGGTTATCCCATCCCTTGTATCCTCCCATTCCTCCCTCCCTCCCATTTTCCCCTTACTCCCCTCCCCTATGACTGTGACTGAGGGGGACTTCCTCCCCCTGTATATGCTAATAGGGTATCAAGTCTCTTCTTGGTAGCCTGCTATCCTTCCTCTGAGTGCCCATGAAAATCTTCACTTACCACAAAACTGGGACAGAGGGGAGGACATCCTATTGGGACTCTAGATGAGAGAAGCATGGGAGAATAGCAAAGTAGAAGGATCCACAGGGTCCTAGAAACCTACAAGAAGAACATTATGATAGGTAGATTTGGGCCCAGGGGTCCCGCTCAAACTATGGCTCCAGCCAAGGACAATACAGGCCATAAACTTCAAACCCCTACCCAGATCTAGCCAACGGACAGGACATTCTCCACAGTTGAGTGGAGAGTTGGGTATGACTTTCACACGTACTCTGGTGCCTCATATTTGTTCTCAATTTCTAATGAAAAGATGGTAAATATGTACAATGAAGGCTGTTCACTGAGTCATTCCTTCAATTAATAAAACAAACAAGATACATATGTGTGTACATATGCACACACAAATACATGATAACACAACTAACTTATAACAACTGCATATTAAGTCATGGAGTAGTGATGGAATTCAAAAAATTGTATTCCAAAGGTATTTACTACTGAAAATATTTAAGCCATTTATTACATGTTTCATTTCAAGGATGTTATTGCTATAACAATTACAAATGAAAATGGTTATAAATGCACCACCCTAAAGTTATAAATGTTAAACATTACAGCCTGTTTTGAAAATGCATTTGGTAGCTGGGTTGTGTTGTACCACCATGACAAAAAGTTGAACAAACCTTAGGTTAGAACAAACAGCTACTTCAAAAATTCACCCCATCTCAGACAGCTAGGTGTCACCACTCTCAGATTTCTAGAAACATTTGATTACAAATTCTTTAAATATTTTTCTATTAAAGTCTATTGCTTTACTCCTGTTGTGTTCTCCTGACTTTGGAGTTTCGGACACTGTTAATATCCTATGATGAAGCAGATTTGGGTCACATTCTTTTACATTCTTTATCTCCGGTCCATCTCTTTCCCCAAGTTACATCATAATTTTTCTTCACTCGTTTATTCCCCAGATGTAGACTATTGTATTTGTATAATATAATCCGTGCTTTGATCCTTTATTTTTTCCCATTGGCAATAGCATCTAAATTTTTTGTATTTTTTCTAGTAACTTATTAATTACCAAACCATTCCTGTCCACTGCTTGGTCTCACTAAGCTAATTCAAACATGGCAGACATTTAAACACATTTTTCAAAAATTATTTATTCATGAGCCTGCTCATGTGTCTCAATAGAAAATGATTATTACTTTGAATTTTCCTGACGATTTCTCTTGGTATTATCTTATATCAGATAATTTTCCTGGATCCTGGATTGATTTCATTGTTTATGTCCTGAGAAAAAGATCGAGGATGCTACAATTTTGAGACTACATTTCAGAAGATGTCCTCAAACTACTCTGAAATATGAATGGCAGTTTGCTGAACATAATTCCTAAATTAGAATCCATTTTCTCTGCAGAAGTTTTCAAAGTAATTTTATCTTATTTTTTTCCCTAATGTTCTGAAATCTTAAAATAATGTACTTGGGCATAAGGCTGCTTTACTATATGTCAGTCACATTGTAGGTATTCTTAAATGTAGAAATACAGTTCCTGGGGCTGAAAGTATCAGTGAATTATTTCTCTGACAACCCACTCTCATATTTTGTTGCTTTTTCCTCTGTCTCCCCATAGATGCTTCCTACAGCTAATGTCCTTCCTATCCTTCACTTAGTTCTTAACAATGGATTACTTCTCTATAAGAAACATTCAACCTTTCAAACCCTCCTAAATTCTTTACATCTATTCTTTTACATTCCAATTTCTCAATACTCTTAGATGAACCTGCTTGCTGTTTTTTGTTTCCGTTCTCTTGTTCTTTTATGGTTAACAGTGTACACTCTCATTTCTGAGTTTGTAACAATAACTGGCTATCAGTTGCTTTGCTCTCCTCGTGACACATTAACCCCTTTACTTTTCTCCAGTTTTAAGCACAGTATGTATTTGGGTTTATGTCTTCCTTGTTAGAGGTTTTCTGACATGCCTAGTAATCCTTGATTCTTCAAATCTGTGGCTAAGTGTTACATAAGAAATCAGAAAATCTATATCTAGAGGAGCCAGGTGTGTAATGTTAGTATGTGTGCTTTTCGCTGTTTGCTCATTTAATCAATAGAGGACACTCAATCTCTTCTTGGGGGAACTAGCCAGATTCCGCAGAAATATATTTAG
This sequence comes from Acomys russatus, assembly GCF_903995435.1. Classification (NCBI taxonomy): domain Eukaryota; kingdom Metazoa; phylum Chordata; class Mammalia; order Rodentia; family Muridae; genus Acomys; species Acomys russatus. Next base: position 28,122,530 of record NC_067166.1, on the reverse strand, counting down.
TCTTCTGTTTGACCAAATGAAAGCCCAACAGGAGGCTTCCTGGATACATGCTATCTTCTTCCTCTTTACACACTACTTTCTTCCTGTTTACAGAGGGAGAGGAGCCTACTTTAGGTACAAGCAACAGGAACTTCCTAACATGCTCTATCAGAGCTCTGCTTTAGAGTTCAGCTCTCATGTGCACCTTCATTTCCACACCGAGCAGGAAGCATCTAGTGCCTGCAGCTCTACAGCTGTTCAGAGGTCTCTAGGTGAAAAGCCGTTTGTTTCCTTGTTTTATTGCCTCTCTTGACTGGATTGGCTTTCTAGGATTTGCTAGGTCAGTTACCACTCTTCGATCTATACTTTGGCTTCTAAACTTTCTTATTTCATCAATCTCTTTGAGCCTATATTTATAGCTCTCAAGCACCTTAACCTGCCATCCGGTTACAGTCATGTTATGAACCATATGTTCATAGCCATGATTTTCATGAATGAAAAATAAAAAAAAAAAAAAAAAAAGACTGATGTTAAGAAAGTATTGAAAAAATACATAACCTAAAAAATAGTGTTCCAATAAGTGTTGTACTTTTGAATCCTAACTTTTAAAATCATTAAAGTTTATTTTCTGATTTTACAAAAAAAATGGAAGATTCAAAATACACAAAAGAAGGTCAAATATCTGGAACACTCAAACATCTGCTAGTCACAAACACTTATTGTGGCCACTAACTCATGATTGTATAACTTTAAGATACATCCACACTTAACTGTCAAGATTGTTCAGAAACTAGTCTTCATAAAGATACTTCACTTTATAATTAAGAATTGTACCTTGTCTCTCAACTGGCCAGCTTGATTTTCATCTTATTCATTTGAGGACACTTTAGAGCAAGTTATAGAATATCTTTACTTGAAAAGAATTCTTAAGCCACTTCTGTATTACAGGTGATAAACCAGGAGGCCATGAGTTTTTAAACCAAGCTACAGGATTTCATGAAATGCCCTAAACATCAAACAAGCTGTTTTCCTATGATTCCCTTATCTGTGCTTTCCAGGCAGAGACCTCTCACTCACAGGGTTATCAAAACACAGTGGAGGGCTTAGAGAGGAACTAGCCCTTGTTTGGGCTGTGATGGCAGATCTCAGGAAGCTCTGATTTACATGCTGGTGGCCAAGATCCAGGAAGTCTTTTCTGCAGCTCCCATCAATCAACATTAAGTAATATTGACTTTTATATAGCAGCAATGTCAGGATTCATAGCCAGAGCAAGCCAATACGTTTAGAGGTTTAAAAAGTAAATGCTCTCACATACCACAGTTAACTTAAGCAAAAATCCTGCAGGACTGTCTGAACAAATGATGTGTGAATACCTACTGGGCAACAACCATTGTGGGACCTTTGTCATCTTCGTGAGTAATTTGGACTCAGAGTCTTGAATAGTCTTTAAATTCGTGTCCCTGGTATTTCATAAGCTGCTCTCGGTGGCATTATGACCATAGTCTGGAATCACATGGACTGATGCCTTGGAAGAGCCACATCATTACTGTGCTCAGAGAAGCATGAGTTAGGTCCTGCTGCAGGGCATGCCTGGCATGCACTGCCCTCCACCCAGGGGTGGGACTTCCCCTCTCTGAGAGACTCTCGCTATATAAACCAGACATTTTGGTTTCACTGGCCCTGTTGGCCCTTTTGCCCACCCTTGCTCTTGTCCTTTTCCCACCTCCCTGCCCTCTTGTTCCCTTCCCCTATGCCCAGTGGGCATTCTCCCTTCTCCTGCTCCTGCTGTGCCACTTCCAATAAACCTGCATTTATATATTATAGATCCTTTACCAATTAGCTCATTTTGCTTATCTAATCAATCATCTGGTGCGCTGTGACTTCAGGGAATGTTGAGACCCAGCCAGCTTGGCAGGCTGGAGTTGTGGGGCCACACCTCATCTTTCTCTGCCTGTTCTGACTCCATCATCTTTAAGCCTGAGAGGAGTTGACTACCCAGTCTGGCTACCCAGGGCCACTTAAGATGGCTTCTCCCCCACACCCTCTCTGCCTGATGCAACTTTGCACTTGGTAAGTTATCCTGTACCCCAGCTACTGCCAAGAAGTGCCAGATGTCTCTTAGGGGAGTCTAGGACTCCCCTGACTTAGGTCTGTAAAGACATGGCCATGCAAGAGCCAGGCCTGTATTCTGAGGCAATCTTACCTTTCAGAGCTGTTTGTTCATCACTTCGTGGATTTACCTCACCAAACTAAGCAATCACAGGATATCAAATTGGGACCCCACTTACATATTCTTGTGAATCAGCAAAGGCTGAGAAACGGGGTTGTCACTGGGTGACTGAGTGAATATTTTTTCCAAACTGCATCAGTCCAGGCTTTTATTTTTAAGAAAGTTGTTTTTAATTATAATTTATTTACATAACATCTCATTTGCAATCCCCTCACTCTTATCTTTCTGTTCCCACCCTCCATGTCTCTTCCACCCTATTCCCCTCTGCTAGACCTCTATCCTGTGGGGTCCTCCTCCCCCACCATCTCAACACAGCCCACCAGGTCTCATCTGGATAGCCAGGATCCCCTGCCTTTGTGTTCCCACAGGGCCTCTCTACCAAGGGGCAGTGATCAAGTTGACATGACCAGAGTTCATGTCATGAGGCAGTCCCCTTCTCCACTCCCCTTCTCTATGTGGAGAATGAGCTACATCTTATCAGGGGTCTATATTCTCTGCTTGCAATCTCCTTGGTTGGTGCATCAATTTGTGCAGGCCCCCTGGGGTCCAGGTCCACCAGCCTTGGTGGTCTCCTTGTGGACATTCTTTATCTCTCCTCCTTCCATCCCCCATCTCTCCCATACAACTCAGAGCTCTTAGCTAAGAGTCTCTAAGAGGACTTCTTTGTTGGACTAATAGCCACTTATAAGTGAATATATACTATGCATGTCTTTCCAGGTCTGGGTTACCTTACTCAGGATGATTGTCTCTAGTTCTCTCTATTTGCTTGGAGTGATGTCATGCAGACACTAAGAGACCACACATGCTAACCCAGAAATACTATATCCAGTAAAGCTGTCAATCACCATAGATGGAGAAAACAATATATTCCATGAAAAAAAATTTTAAACAGCATCCAACCACAAATCTAGCCCTATAGAAGATACTAGAATGAAAACTCCAAACCAAGGAGGGTAATTTTACCCAGAAAAACAAAGGAAATAAATAATCCCACATCCACAAAACCAAAAGAAAGGACACACGAGCGCTTTCTCTCTCTCTCTCTCTCTCTCTCTCTCTCTCTCTCTCTCTCTCTCTCTCTCTCTCTCTCTCTCCATTTCCAATATAAAAAAATAGAAACCAATAACCACTGGTCATTAATACCTTTCAAAATCAATGGCCTCAACTCCCCAATAAACAGACATGCACTAACAGAATGAATGAGAAAATCTATCATTCTGCTGCATACAAGAAACACACCTCAGCAATAAAGATAACCTTATATTTGAGTAAAGTGTTAGAAAATGGTGTTCCAAGCAAACAGATCCAAGAAACAAGCTGTAGTAGCCATCTTGGTATCTAATAAAATAGACCTTCAACCAAAACTAATCAAAAGAGATGAGGAAGGACACTTCATACTCATCAGAGGGAAAATACACCAAGAAGATGTGTCAATTATGGTCATCTATGCCCCAAATGCAGGAGTATCCACATTCATAAAAGAAACCTACAGAACTGTCCAGGTTTCTTTTTAACGCACACTCTCAACCCCCACCCTCACCCTCACCCTCCCCCACATGATCCCATAAAATCCTACTCTCCCTCTCTCCAATCCTATCCCCTCCCAGGAAAGCCTCCACAGTCCTCTCATTCCTGAGGACTGTCCCAGCCCCCTCATCAGGAGCCACCATTTGTGTAGATCAGCTATACTTTATAGATGATGGTCCTTAAACCTTTCAGAGAATCTGTAGAACAAGCACATTTAAATGCTTAATAGAAAGGTTGAATGTGACATAGACTCCAGCTTCTAGCAGTGATCCCAAGGCCTCCAAGAAGTCTTGGATGCAACCAGAGATGACTTTGCCTGGATTGAATCTTCCCCAACCGGCCCACTGGAGTAGCCCTGCCCAAACTATGGACACCTGGAAAGTTGATTGCCCTGTTTTGCCTAGACAAAATAAGGTCAATCATTCTCCCAAAATCATCTTCCACGGAAAGACCTCTCAGATTTTTCTGGGCCAGGATTGATATTGCAGTGTTGCCCTAAGATCTGTGCCCAGAATGAGGCCACTGACACCACAGAAGCCTATTGGGAAGGCCATCTGGGTAATGAGTAAGCCTCTGTCATATTAATCAATATATAGGCTGCTTGGATTATGCTCCCTGAAGTAATTTATCTTTCTCAGGTCTCTGATGGGTTTGAG